>NC_056005.1:79962653-80295695 GCF_018446385.1 Zingiber officinale | reverse complement strand
GATCTAGGAAGAAGAATAAAGAAGTTTTTTGAAGAAAAATACCAAGGGAATACTATTAGTGTGTTCCCAAGGGTATTATTTGCCTACAAATACCTGGAGAATGAATGCAAAGACGCGGTGTTCAAAAAAACACTCAAGGATCTATCATTCTGCAGCAGCATTCCTATTCTAGGATACTACCAAAAACTAGAGAAAAGGTTTGGGATTCGAAAATAAAGGAAACCCCCATCCTTCCCATGCCCGAATAGAAAGGAAGAAGCACTTGTTAAGAAACAAGAAATGTAAGTGTTTCCTTTGCGGAGAGGAAGGACATTTTGCCAAAGAATGCCCAAATGATAGGAGGAACGTAAAAAAGATGGCTATTTTCGAGCAACTAGAACAACCAGAAGATTATGAAATAATCTCAGTACAAGAGGGAGAAAATCCAAGTAATGCTATCTATAGTATATCCGAAGGAGAAGATATGGACGCTCTGCACCATGACCTAAATGTTGGTTGCTACTCGGAATACCATCCTAGTTCCCCTGTACAAAAAATTTATACAAGCATAGAACTATCCTAGCTACCCATGTGCTCTACTGAAGTTAAATTTGGACTGAAAACGATGCTTAACATTATTAATTCAAATTTTCCTTCAGAAGTTAAACTTGGATTAGAAACGAAACTTAACATTTTTACTCCATGTTTAACCGATGTGATCTTCCTAAGTTAAACCATATTACAGAAGTTAATCAAATATCTATTTCAAAGATTGGCTTCCAGGTTAAACATGGCGAGGCACTAGGCCTTCTTGGGTATGGGATCATCCACCACTTCCTAAACAAAGCCTCATAAAGAAATCGGATATTTAACTTCTTACACTAAACCGGGTTTAACTATAGAGACCTAAATAGAAGCACATTATCGAAATATGAAATTGAAAAATAAAATCGATATCAAAAATGATAACTTAAAATGGATAGCCTCTTGTGTTTGGTTTTTCAAGATCTATACAAAATTATGAACTAGTTATGATGCGCAAATAAATAACTAGTTATACCCTTCTTTGTAGCTAAAGACCTCTTGATCTTCTGTTGTATTCCTCTCCTCCTCTTGGGCGTCGTGTGGGCGACGATCTACCAAGATGGAATCCACTTGAACCACTTCTTCTCCTCCAAGACTCTCGAGCCACCAAGGAATGCCAAAATAGGAAACTCCTTCTCTTCTTCTTCTTCTCCAAGTAGTCCGACCACCAAGAGATCTCCAATGCTTGATGCCGTCGGCCCTTATGTTTCCTTTCCTCCAAGCAAGCCGCCGACTCTCAAGGAAGGAAAACAAGGGGAGAAGGGAAGGGAAGTGGGGGCCAACCACCAAGGGAATAGAAGAGGAGAAAGCCTAGGTTCCATTGTATGAAGGCACCCTCTACCTCTTTTTTATAATCCTTGGTCATGGCAAAAAAGGAAAGTTTTAAACATAATTAAAACTTCCTTATTTGTGGCCTCCCTTTAAAAAATTTTTTTTAATAACAATTAAAATCTCTCTCTTTTAAATTTCCTATTGTACATGACAATAAAGGAAAGTTTCAAAATTAATCTCTCTCTTTTACAACATGTAGACAACTACAAAAAAAGGAAAGATTAATTAAAACTTCTCCTTTTAAATCATGATTACAAAAAAGGAAAGTTTTATCAAAAATTAAAATCACTCTTTTAAACATTATAGATAACTACAAATAAGGAAAGATTTTAACAAAATTAAAATCGCTCTTTAATCTTTTGTAGATAGCTATAAAAGGAATGATTTTAAAATTTTAAAACTCTCTTTTAAAACCATGAGGATGGTTATAAAAGAAAATTAAAATCTTTCTATTAACCATTGTAGATAAGTACAAAAAAGGAAAGATTTTAACAAAATAAAATCTCTCTTTTAACCATTGTAGATAACTACAAATAAGGAAAGATTTTAACAAAATAAAATCTCTCTTTTAATCATTGTAGATAACTACAAATAAGGAAAGATTTTTATAAAATTTTGTTTTAAAACAAAACTTCCTTTTTCCTTTTCTAGTGGTCGGCCCCTAGCTTGGGCACCAAGCTTGGCCGGCCACCTCTTGGCTTCCAAGCTCATGCTTGGCTGGCCTTTTGCACCAAGCAAGGATGTGGCCATCCCATTACTTAGATAAGAAGTAGACTTTATGGATACAAGGATTTATAGAGGCTACAACATGGACCGAGAGGAGAAATTGGTTTTGGTCTCCCGATGAGCTTGAGCTTCCTGTGTTCGCCCCAAACACCCAACTCAAGTTCATCAATAATAACTTATACCACTAAAAAGTTATTATTGAACTACCACACCAATCTCAAATTATATTATGGACTCCTTTTTATCATGAGTGCATTAATCTCTCTGTGTTTAAGATATCGAATGCTCATTAATTAAATGAGTTACTGACGACTCACTTAATTAATATCTAGCTCCAAGAGTAGTACCACCCAACTTTATTGTCATGTCGGACTAAGTCGACCTGCAAGGTTTACATGACAATCCTTATGAGCTCCTCAAGGGGGCATTGTCAACCTAGATTACTAGGACACAGTTTCCTTCTATAATCAACAACACACCATATAAATAATATTATTTCCCAACTTATCGGGCCTATTGATTTATCGAACTAAATCTCACTCATTAATAAATTAAAGAAATAAATACTAAGTATACATACTTGTTATTATATCGGGATTAAGAGCATACACTTCCATAATAACAGAGTTCTTGTTCTTTTATTTAGTCAGTAGAAAAAGAACTACCTCAAATGATCTTGCTCAATACACACCTAGTGTACTAGTGTAATTTTATAGTTAAGATTAACTAATACCAAATTACACTACAACCACTCCAATGGTTTGCCCCATTCCATCTTGGTTGTAAGCTACTATTTATAATTTATAAGGAATTGATAACATGATCTTCTGTGTGACACCACACACCATGTTATCTTCAATATAAATTAAATGAACAACTACACTTAGCATATAAAGATAGATATTTGACCAATGTGATTCTTATTTCAAAATAATTATTTATACAAAAAGCTAGACTTTTAGTATACACTCTAACACTAAATTCACTAATTCTACAAGAAAAGATCTTCATGATACGAGAAGAAGGAAGATCCTGGTGGATAGGCCCAAAAATCGGCTATCAAACTATGGTCCAGGTATCACAAAAACAATATAAATGCAAGATTATCTGGGAAATTAATGAAGAAGTCCCAAGGGTTGCTAAGGCCTGTAAATGTTGCAAGAAGCCTACACAAAAAAGACATCGAAGGCACTGCCCTTTATGCGACATAATAGTTTGCGGGATATGTAGCATCTACTACTACAATAAAAGGACACCTTTAGCAATATCTTCACCGATAAGGTATGATTCTAGAGACCTCCTAAAGGAACAACAAGATTATATCTTGCATTGTGAAACAGAAATCAGTTGAACACTGAGAGGCTACTTGAGCAAAGTTCTAGAATTTGTAAGTGTCCAATGTAATTTCCTTTTCAAGTCTGTATATTTCTCTAGTTCTTTTATACCAATCTTGCTAAAGGGAGTTAGACCTTTTTCTTTACATGCTTCATTTTATAGTATTAGAGCAAACCCAGATGATATGGGGATACTAATTGGGTGGGGTAATTGCTAAATGAAGCGTGTAAAGAAAAAGGTCTAACTCCCTTTCTCAAGATAGTTATAAAAGAACTAGAGAAATATACAGACTTGAAAAGGAAATTACATAGGATACATACAAATTCTTGAACTTTGCTCAAGTAAGCTCTCAGTGTTCGACTGATGCCTAGCAAGAGCGTTCGAGGCAGGTTTTATAGCAAGAGTGGTAAGGGATGTGTGCTCATTGGGCCCCAACATCCTTATCTCTTCCCTTGCTTTTTATATGATAAGATTTTTGCACACTAGTAGACACTAATGGACGGCTCCCCGAGGTTCAATCCATTTTATTATGACTCAGTGCTTTAGAAAAGTAGATTCGGTCTATCACCGAAAGTAAAGTAGTTTGGATTCTTTTGGGTGAGTGGGTTCTTGGGCCCACCATTCCCGCTCAAGCCAAAATTATGGGTTCTTTGCTTTATGTCTTAGACTAGCTTTAGAGCTTTTTCCAGCTGTTCGTCTTGTTGCTTGACAATTGGGAGCCAATCATCGTACCAGTTTCGTCGAGTAGCTCGCTAGTGATATTCTTTGAGTTTGATTGAGTGCAAGTCCCTATACTATTGTAGGGCTTCCATGGTCGTTGGGCTGCTTCTAACTGGATTCTTCGCATTTGGGCTTCGATTTCATCGGCTCTATCCATGTTGAGACCTTGTTGGAGTTCGACGTAGTACTAGGTAAGGTATGCCTGGTATTGTTCAGCGAAGTTAGGGCATCATGAATCATTTGTTGGCACTCCCTCACTACATTGTTGCTGGGTTGGGCCTGAACTTCCTGGGTTGAGAAGATCCAGCTGTTCCTCCATCCATCCCAAAAACATTAACACGTCAATTAGTTGGGATAGGGAATCTGCCAGTTGGTTATTTTTGTCGTCTATGTGCTCGAAAATCACGTCAATGCCGCTTCTCGTGACATAATCAATAAAGGTCATCCAACTAACCCTAGATGGCTTGTTGTCAGTAGTTTTGTTGAAGAAGCTTATTATAGCCTGGCAATCGGTGCAGATAATTATTTCCTTTTTATCAATGTAGTAGATTTTCAAGGCTTCCATAGTCTTCATGACCGCATGAATTTCCCCATCTATGGTGGACTTGAGAGGGCATAACTTTCCACTGGCATATGCATATACCTTTTCAGAGCTCTTAGGGTCATATTTTTGGGGTTTCCATTTGCATATCCCTCCCCATCCATTCATATAACCATCTACTTCAAGAATTATAAAACTCTTTTCTGACGGAACTTCTAAGTCAGGGAGCTGTTGAATTTGTAGTCTGATCTTTTTGACAAGATCCCAATCCTGCTGATTTATGTGCCTTTCTCCTGTAGTACTTGTCTTAGCATATAAGGGGCTCAGTAATTTTCCAAGGTTAGGGATGTAACTTCGGGCATAGTTCAGAATCCCCAACCAAGACCTCATTCCTTTTATTGTCGTCAGTTCTTCATCTTTGAAATCCGCAATCTTCTTGATGAAATGAGGTTGTAATCTGATTTTGTTATTTTCCAAGATTGCTCCTAAGAATTACACTTCCTTAACTACTATTTTCATCTTACTAGGGCTAAGGATTAGCCCATTCTTCTGGCAAATACTTAGCATTGTTTTAAGGTGTTGTTCATGCTCCTACTCCATTTCTGAAAATACTAAAATATCATCAATGTATACCACAATGAATTGCTTCATACCTTTGAAGCAATTGTCCATTTTTCTCTGGAAAATCACAGGTGCATTCTTTAGTCCAAATGACGTTACTAGCCACTCGTACAACCCATTTGGTACCCAAAACACGGTCCATTCGATCGAGACAGGGTGCATGGCTACCTGGTGAAATCCAGACTTCAAATCAATCTATGAGTAAATCTTTTTTCCACTGACCTTTTTGAGAATGGTATTGATGCCAGGGAGGTTGTACTGGTCTTTATTTGTAATGTCGTTGAGTCTTTTGTAGTTAAGGACCATCCTTTCTTTTCCTTTTTCTTCTTGGCCTATTTTTGGGTTGATTATGGTATCGAAATTAACGATGATGGCCATTGTTCTATGATGGCTTTTACTGGGCCTTATGACCTTTAGTTCTATTAAGGCCTTTATATGTTTCGTAAAAGCCTCGTTTGTTGATGGAGTCAAATGTTTCAAGGGCCTGTCTTCTATTATGAAATCAGGGTTTTAAATATCTAAATAACAGAGTACCTGATTTTTGCTCCAATATTTTAGGGGGTCTTCACCAATGTACCCTTGTCTTTTTAGTTTTTTAGCAGGCCTTGGAATCTTCCCTTGAATTCTGGAAATGTTTCTTCTGACAAATAATGCACTAGCTCCTTTATGTGAATATATTCTTCTTCATCCATTTCCAACTCTTGAATTGCTGCAGAGGTGACGAAAGGAGATGTTTCTATCGTAGTCAGGTTTTTATAGAAGGTTACCTGGTTCCCTTCTATCCTCACTCTCCCTTTCATTGATTGGATGAAATTGCACCCAAGTATCATCTGTATATTATCTCCAAGCTTTATGGGGAATGAATAAGTATAGGGTATTCGGAAGGTATTACTTCCAATATTCATCCTTCCTCCTTTCAACTTCTTCTTTGATGTAGCTTTAGATGTGATTCCGCTAAAGTGAATCATAAAAGAATTTTCTTCCAGCGCAGCTTTAGGAATAGTATCTTGATCAATACAGCACGTCGTTGCCCCTGTATCTAGTATATCATTGACTTGAAAGATAGGTAAGTTAAGAATTTCAAATTCTACTTTCAAGTTGTAAAGCATATTTTTTGCTTTTCTTGGCCTCCCCATATCATCCGGGCTTGGCAAAGAGAATACCTTCTGAACTTGGTCTCGGAGTAATACATTAATATCTTCCCATACGTTCTTTCCTTGATTTTCCTTTTCCTTTTGAAGGCTCAAGATTTCCTTCTTAGGTCTTCTCTTTCAAGGGCAAGCCTGTCTAGTTACATTACTCCTTGTTCAAGCTCTTTGTACTTGCACTTGAGTCTTCATTTTCCCTTTTTAGCTGCTATTTTTCTTGGGCTATTAGGACAGCTTCTTGTTTAATTTGTATGCTTTCCTCCTTTTTGAGATCCCTGGCTTCTAGTTCCATTTTGAGTTTACTGATTTCTGTTTCAGAATGCAACATATAATCTTGTTGTTCCTTTAGGAGGTCTCTAGAATCATACCTTATCGATGAAGATATTGCTACAGGTGTCCTTTTATTGTAGTAGTAGATGTTGCACATCCCGCAAAATGTTATGTCGCATAGAGGGGCAGTGCCTTCATAGTGGACAGAGATGTGGATGCTCGAGTAAGAGTATCCATTGTAGTGGGCAGGAGGTCAGAATGAAAAAGTAAGAGTACACTGAAAAAGTCATAGCGTTTATCCAAAGAATGTGGTAGCTCTGAAGGAGAAGGGCTCAGCCTAAAGTGGTACAAAATGTCCTCGTCCAGCAGATCGTGTAGATTAAAACGCCAACCCTCCAGTTGCGCAGATGCCTCTATGAAAGCCGGGTCTAAACAGAAATCCCCCAACTAGGGGCAGACGGTAAAGAAAATTGACGTCGAGTAGGCCATTCCATGGGAGAAGGAAATCGAAGGAAAAAAAAATACTTCCCTTTCCATTTTAGCTCAGAAGGGAGCAAGGAAGCAAAGAGGGTGGGTCTTGGTGCGAGCCTAAAAGCGAAAAAAACCCTCGCTGTGGCGTGAGGGGTGAAGAGGTAGGGAAACAAGCGGGGGTCAATGGAGTGTCACACACTCTGAAAATGAGAACGACCCCGCAAAGAATTTGGATGGAGTTAGGGGCGAGTTGACAAAGAGAGAAGCGGAAGTATCGACTCACATTAGAGAAAAAGCGATGAACCGGAAAACGAAGGCTGACCATAATATATTCTTTGAAGAAAGTCATGTAATCGTCAGGGGGATGGTGAGGATGGTGGACCTCAGAAGGTATAATGATGTGCATATCGGCTGGCATCGCATACACATAATGGAGATCGTCGAGATCTATGCCATCGAAGGTCGAAACTATACGACCACCCCTCAGTTCTAAGGAAGCCATGGAGGGATTAAAGGATAGATGAGAAAGTAGAGGGGCAAGTTCACAGGAGAAAGAAGAAGGGTGATGGGAGGTTGGCAGCCAAACGATCGAAAGGAAGGAAGATGTGGGTTTCTAATAGATGGCGGAAGAAACAAGTGAAGTGATGCCTCGGTACTAGCACCAATCAAGAGGATGGTATAGGAAGCGGATGGCATCAACAATGGGCAAAGGGAGTACAACAACCATTGGACTATCCTAAAATATCATGCTAAGGCTGGCTTGTCAGAGAAGGTAGATTAAAAGGACACGTGGCGACCAAGAAAAGGGAATCCTTGATGACATGAGGAATTGGCGAAGCTACAACAACCCCCATCAAGGTAACTGAAGTAGCGTGGACATTATCCTAGAATCCTAGATCAAGTCCAAGTGAGTGGGGGCGTCAGTATAATAAAACTCGCTCAGGAAAGATAGGACGGCCAACATTCTAGATAGATTGCATCCTAGGAAATGAATATCCTCCTTGAGGATACTCGCCCGGGTATATAGGCTAGCCGGGCATCTACTGGTCAGTCAGACATTCAGCCTAGTTGGCCAGACACTTACCCTAACACTTAGTCGTAAAATAGGAACATCACACCCAAGTCTAACAAATACTCAAACAACACAGCTCCCTGACAGCATGCCCATGCACATAACATTTTAAGTTCAGTGCTAAGGATCTAGAGGGGGCTTAACATGTTAAGTTCAGGGTTTCTACAAACAAAAGGCAATAATGAATAGCCCCAAACTACTCAAAAAAGCAGAAAGCTTCATCGAGGAGTTCATTAAGCAGGCGAGTACGATCTAAAAAATCTTCGAAGGGGATTGATCGTAGCATGCCTTTCTCTTGTAACTGCACCAGCACCCCTTCACCACCATAGCATAGCATATGGTCGATAAGATGACCCACTTTAACCCCAAATTCCAGGGAATTTGAGAAGATAGTCTTGTGGGCAGCCAAACGAGAGCTCTCCCCTGCTTGATACTCCTTCAGCTCCTCCTGGGCCTTGTGTTGGTCACCGCGCCCCCTTCAGTTCTCGTCGGTTGTCTGTCGCCTCAATTTTTGCGGCTAAGAGCTCCACTCTCAAATATTTGATGGTGGCCTGCGCTTCAGCTGCCTACCGCCGAAGAATAGTTTCCTGATCAGCGCTGGTGGACAACTCATCCTGTTTGGCACCTAAGGCAGCCTTCGCAGTAGTATAAGCCAACTGTAGGTTCTGTATCTATAAGGTAAGGCTCTCAACTTCCGCGCTCTTAGCATCCAACTCGGCCACAACATTAGTCTGACATTTCACCTCGAATTTGAGTTTGTCGGATCACTTACACACGTGAGAGGGGGTGAATCATGTGGTTTTCAAAAACTCATCTTTTCTCATTTTAAAATCAAAGTATACGCAGCGGAAAGTAAATAAGAAAATAAAAGAACACTAGAAAATATGGTCGATTTACTTGGTTCGGAGCATTCAGCGACTCCTACTCCAAGACCCAGGTCCCGCGGATCTATCAATGGGTAATCCACTAAAGACCTTTTCTGGCACCTCCGGAAAAGGGAATCAAGTACAAGAAATTTAAACAAGTGCAACACACTGCACTTGTCCTTTTGTAGTAATTAATTACAGATAAAAGTTACCAACACTTTAAAGATTGAAGTGAAGCGCTCGTGTCAATGTCGGTTTGTCTGTCGCGATCAGAAGTCCTCGGATCAATCATTGGGTGCAGTAGCTTCGTAACAGGGTCGTAGCAGAAGCTCGGAATAGTCGGGAACTCAAGAGGATGCGCAGTAGCTCATATATCAATGTTGTGTAGATGCCTTCTCGAGACAGCCATAAATAAGGCATGGAAGATGCCTTCCATATATAGGTGTTGAAGGCGCCACCAATGGGATAAATTTTATCCCGCAAACGTTGTTCCTTATCTGCTCTGATGGCCAAAAATTATCCTGTGGAAGGCACCTTCCATGAACAGTACGAAGGCGCCTTCACTGGTTGAAGGCACCTTCGGACACTGTTCATTCGAAGGTAATTTTTCTCCTTTTTTCTATAAAACAACGTTAGTCCAAATAACAGGCAAAACAAGTATTAGGATAAAAAGGACAACCCGGTGCACGAAGCTCCATCCATGCGGGTCCCAGAGAAGGATCCATTGTACGTAGCCTTACCCTACTTTTTACAAGAGGTAAAACAAGTATTAGGATAATAATAATTAGTAAAAAAAATAGTAATTAGTTCCTGTCCTCCCAGGACCAGAAACTAGTTAAGGTCTCAGTTTAGGGATCCCAAATTGATCTAAACTGGATCGACGCCTACTACCCCCTCAACCGAGACGCATCCTCATTTAGTCACTCTCCTACAGTGACTTACCTCAACTTACCAACTTGCCAGACATCCGGTCAGCTCGTTGACCAGTCTGGACTTCATACCAGCTATCCAGTCGTCCCGTTGACCTAGCTGGACTTCTCTGTAACACTGAGTTAGCACAATAGATAAAATAGTAAAGTAAAACAGTATCAACAGATTTCAAGATTCGTTGGTCTGGTCGACCGCCTAGAGTTACCTCCCCCTAGGGTTGCCAAACTTCACTCACTAGGACTTCCACCACCTACCTTCACTCACTAGGGCATGACTTCACTCACCAAGACTTCCACCACTTAGATTCACTCACTAGGGCCCGACTTCACTCACCAGGACTTCCACCACCTAGCTTCACTCACTAGGGCCTGACTTCACTCATCAGGACTTCTACTACCTAGCTTCACTCACTAGGGTCTAGCTTCACTCACCAGAACTTCCACTACCTAACTTCACTCACTAGGGTTTGGCTTCACTCACTAGGACTTCCACTTTGCCTAACCTCCAGTTAGGACTGGTCACTCAGTAGACTTCTCACCTGCCTTTCCTTTAGTTAGGACTTACCTCTGCTAGTCATCTAGTCCTGACTAGACTTCTCTCTTCCAAACATCAAGTTCTATTTGGATCAACTCTTTGGTCAAACTGACCAGACTTAGGTATATTGTCAAACATCGAAACCCTAGAAGTCGATTGCACCAACAGAGATTAGCCTCGCTCGTGTGTAATGTGGCCTCCAGCGCCTTCACCAGATCAAAATTGGCGCGGGCTATATCCAGGGCAGTTTGCGTCCATTCTTCCACTGTTTGAAGGTGGGATTGCAGCGAACTATCCGGGGTTGTCAAGTCAACAACCCGACCTAAAGTAGTCGAGGAGGCCAGTCCTCGAACTTTAGCCCTCAACGACTCATTATTCTTATGGAGGTCAGCCACGAATTGTGAGAGACTTAGCCCCATGACACAGGCCTGCGGAGAGGACGGGGTCAGCAACAAAAGGGAAGCTATAAAAAGGAAGTAGAGGAAACTCACCGATACCAAGTGTTGGGAAAATATGTCAGCCGAATCTGAATGAGAAGAGTCTAATATCTAGTTGGCCGCATTTTTCCAAGAATCGGCTAGGGCACTGTGCAGTTGAATCTGGCCATAGTTAAAGGAGGAACCGGGAGATGGAATTGGACCGAACACCTGAAGAGATGGAAATTGGAAAGAAGAGGAGAAGACATACCTCTTTTTAGAATGGCTCTTGGGCGGGAAGAGGAGGCACAAGTTGCGGAAGAGGGATGGGCCAAAGAAGAGGGCGGTAAAGATGAAGCAAGGACATTCGATTGCTCCCCGACTCAAGATGAAGTCTGGGAAGGTGCTTGGGCAGGAGGAGGAGAAGGGGCCAGGGCCTCTAAGGAGGTAGGAGTACTGGCCTGCGAGGGAGTCTTGGACTGGATGGGCACCCGCACAGAGGTCGACCTCTTAGGGGACGACTGGACAGAGGTGGTGACCAGTCGCCTCTAATGTTGCAGCCTCAAAGGTCGTTCAGAAGTAGGGGTGATAACCTTTTCACTAGCAGTGACAGTAGGAGGGATGCCCTCCATAGGCTGGGGGAGCATCCTCAAGGACCTCGGGTTCCTCTGGCTGAATGGAGGAGGTCTCGACCAACGAAACGGGTGGAGGGACTTCTTGACTAGGCGAAATCTCCTATCCCCATCTCCGCAGGATATCACTTGGTAGCGTGGGGGAGTTAAGGGAGAAAGCTCGAAACATGGCAACCTATGCAAGTAAAAGAAAATACCTCAGTTAGTGAAGATGTAATAGAAGAGTCGTCAAATCTTACCAAAGGGAGCCTTTAGGGGTTTCCGAATAGGACTCAACCCAAAAGTATATAACACGCTTTCCTGCATCAAGGAGGGAAGAAGAATCTGCACTCCATCTAGCTTCTCGGTGGCGGTTGGGAAATCTGGGGTATGACAGTGGTCACCCAACTCAGAAGAGGATGGAAGGTCTGCACACCACTCAGTGGGTCAAGAGGCGGAGTCAGATAGTTGGACATAGAAGAAATGCGAATTCCATCCTTTGTGAGAGGAGGGCATGCACCCAAAAAACTTACACTCGGGTCTAAATTGTGCCACGAAGACACCAGGCTCCAATCGCTTGAGAAAGTAGAAATGATGAAAAAGTTGAGGAGTTAGAGGGAGGTCATACAAGCGACATAGAATAATCATCCTACACATAGCACGGAAGGTATTGAGAGCAAATTGAGACAAGGGGATACAAAAATAGTGACTTAATTCAGAGAAGAATGAAGGAATGGGGAATTGTAGACCACCAAGGAGTTGATCCTTGAAGAAAGTAACAAAACCAGGGGGCGGACGACAAGGATGGTCATCAAGCCCAGGAACGCGAAGGTTGTAGGTGAAGGATAGCTTTAATCTAGATTGCACTAACTGAAGGTCATTTCTATCAAAATCGGAGTGAAAAAAAGCATACCAGGGGACTTGGGTTTCTCAGGCCATGGTCAAGAGAGACAATAGTTAGTAAGGAGGCGGGGACAACACTTACGGTAAAATTGTACGGCTGCTTAGGCGAGCAAGCAGAGAAGGAAAAAGTTGAAGAAGAGGAATCGTGGATGAACAGATGCTTGTTGTTAATTAGGGTTTTTTAACTAAAATCCTTGAGATACCTAGGGAAATGGATCTAGCAATCGACACATGATAGCCGTCGGGTAGAAGAAAGGCAGCATTATCGAGTCCCGTGTGAAAAGCATGCATCAGTCTGTGTGGCAAGATAAACACGTGTCGGCCCCCTATGAAATGACATTTATGATGGAAGAGATGGGAAATCATGAGACTGATACGGGGTCATGGGCACCTTACCTCGGGTACCTTACCTCGGTAACCTAGGTTGCCTTGGGAAGAATATTAGGTGGTGGCGGGAAAGGTTGGTCAAGATCCAGCGCCTTCCCCCAACCATGAAACATGAAGGAAATTCAAATTTAGTCAACATCCCATTATACGATAGAAGTCCGGACATGCCTCCTTCAATCAAAACGATCTACTGGTTGGTCGGCCCGGGTTCTGCATCCTTCACCCATGAGGCTTCGTTGCTTCTTATGGCCATAATCATGTATGTTAAAAACTCCGTTCCTTCATATTACTATGGGTTGCATTTTTATGAAGTATAGGGTGTGACCTCCCTCGATTGGAAGTCAAAATACCTTCATCAGCCTCAGGTCATAATATAAACAACGACCTCCCGATTGGACTTCCAGACTCTCGCCCCATTGCGAGTTATAAGTGGGTATGCTCCCACGACCAACGACCTCCCGATCGGCGTCCCAGACTCTCGCCCTCAGGCGAGTTATAAGTGAGCATACTCTCATGACTTCTAGACTCTCGTCCTAATGCGAGTTATAAGTGGGCATGCTCCCACGACCAATGACCTCCTGGTCGGCATCCCATATTCTCGTCCCCGGGCGAGTTATAAGTGAGCATGCTCTCACAACTTCCAGACTCTCACCCCAATGCGAGTTATAAGTGAGCATGCTCCCACGACCAACGACCTCCCGATCGGTGTCCCAGGCTCTCGCCCCCAGACGAGTTATAAGTGAGCATGCTCTCACGACTTCCAGACCCTCACTCCAGTGCAAATTATAAGTGGGCATGCTCCTATGACCAACAACCTCCCAGTCGACGCCCCAGACTCTAGCCTTCGGACGAGTTATAAGTGAGCATGCTCTCACTACTTCTAGACTCTCGTCCCTGTACGAGTTATAAGTGGGAATGCTCCCACGACCAACGACCTCCTAGTCGGCATCCTAGACTCTCACCCCCAGATGAATTATAAGTGAGCATACTCTCACGACCAACGCTCAATCGAAAAATATTGTGAGCTCTCATTGGGAATCGGTTCTGGGAGATCTTCCTCCTGATGTCACTCCCATCATATAAGAGGGATAGATCCCATCTACATCACTCACATCCCTCCGCATAATTTCATACATACCCAGTAATCGCCTTTATAGTCCACCCAGTTACGGGTGACGTTTGACGAAGCCAAAGTATGTAACTCCTTATGTAGGGAACCATAGTGACTTCAGGTCCAAGGACTAATAGTCATTCTAATAGTTATATGAGAAAGTATATGACACTCATATAACGATCCATGATACTTTCTCATGGCAGGTCATTCAGTATACATTCTCCAATGCATACCCATGTGTCAACTTGATATCTCCATATCCATGACTTGTGAGATCAAGTCATCGAGTTGACCTACATGCTAGTCTCGTCGCATTAACATTGTCCCTGAATGTTAATACTTGACTAGGAATGATTAAGAGTAGTGTTCCCTATATCATCTCACTATCGATTCAACCAATCGATTGATATAGATAAGAACCTTCTACTCAAGGATGCTATTATACTTAGTTATTTGGCACCAATACAAGTAAGCATAATAACCATAAACAAATGCCCTTATATACATAAGAAATATGATACAATGAGTCCATACAACAATCATCAAATGATTGGCTCTAGGGCTCTAACTAACAAGGACTTCCTTGCCTAGCACAACTAGGACTTCCTACCTAGTGTTTGGTTCTCTTGATCCGGACACGGGAGCCCCCACTTCTTCGTTCGAGGTCAATATTCCACCCACATGGTTCGATTGGACCATGGCTCTTATGTACAGTCGGCGGTTAGTCCTTCTGGCAGTCTGGGCTCTGATACCAATTGTAGGATCGAAAAGAATTTAGATATCTCCACAATGACATGATATCTCCACAAAAGGCCTCATGCCAATGGAGATATCTTACTCTTATAAACTCATGATCTTTCCCATGTGTTTTCAATGTGAGACTATGTTTGCATGTTAGTTAGAGCCCTAGAACCAATCATATGATGATTGTTGTATGGACTCATTGTATCATATTCTTATGTATATAAAGACATTTGTTTTGGTTATTATACTTACTTGTATTGGTGTCAAATAACTAATTATAATAGCGTCCTTGAGTAGAAGGTTCTTATCTATATCAATCGATTGGTTGAATCGATAGTGAGATGATATAGAGAACACTACTCTTAATCATTTCTAGTCAAGTATTAACATTCAGGGACAATGTTAATGCGATGAGACTAGCATGTAGGTCAACTCGATGACTTGATCTCACAAGTCATGGATATAGGGATATCAAGTTGGCACATGGGTATGCATTGGAGAATGTATACTGAATGACCCGCCATGAAAAAGTATCATGGATCGTTATATGAGTGTCATATACTTTCTCATGTGGCTATTAGTATGACTATTAGTCCTTAGACCTGAAGTCACCATGGTTCCCTACATAAGGAGTTACACACTTTGGCTTCGTCAAACGTCACTCGTAAATGGGTGGACTATAAAGGCGATTACTGGGTATGTAACAAATTATGCGTAGGGATGTGAGTGATGTAGATGAGATCTATCCCTCCTATATAACGGGAGTGACATCGTTATTCTTGATAGAGTGAGACCACTAAGTGTATGGTCATGCCCAAATGAGTCAATATAAGATATTGAGATCATTTGATTATAGTGAGTCTACTTGGAGTTCAAGATTTAGATTGATTAGAGGATAACACGGTCTATGCCTCAAATTGATCAATCTAGATGTCAAGGATAGAAGGACACTTGTCATATATTGTGAAGAGTCACAATTAGTAGTCACAAGGTGATGTTGGATCTCAACATTCTTGTAACTTGGGTAGTAATGATGTGTTGCTAGATATCGCTCATTACTTATGCTTCTAAATGGGTTTAGGAGCATTGCCGACGTTACAAGAACCTATAGGGTCACACACAAAGGGTAATTAGATGGAGATTAGGTTCATTTGATGAACCAAGAGGATTAAGTTCATGTGATGAACCAAATTGGATTAAGAATAATCCAAATTAGATTAATTGAGTAAGACTCGATTGAGTTAGACTCAAGTGAGGCTAGACTTGAGTTAGACTCAAGTGAAGCTTAATGATGATATTCATTGAATTTTGAATTCAATGATAAATGGAATTCAATTTGAATTTTAGATTCAAATTTCGAATGAGTTTCAAAATTGTCATTTAATGAAGAATATTAAATACTCATTAAGGCTCATTAATGGTATTAATGAGCATTAAGTATTTTCATTAGATGAAAATATTTAAGCCATTTTTACTCTCATTTTCATTATCGATCATTATTCCTCCTTGCTTCTTCTTCTCTCCCTCTCCTCCTCCTTGGCCTAAACCCTCAAAGAGTGCTAGCACACTCTAAGGTTTCTTCTCCACCTAATTGTTCGTGTGGATACACATAGAGGGGTGTTCACTTGACACCCTTGAGATCCAGCATCTTCTTGGACGAGCGGGATAAGCGAAGGGTTTCACATCAAAGGTATAAACTCCTAAACATGTAGATCTAAAGTAGACCTAGGATTAGAAAACACGTACATGAAAATCTGATATTCGCACGGATCTGGTGGAATGGGATTTCGGGGTTTTCACAACGCAAAAAGTGATTTTTGCGGCTCGAAAATCCCAACACTATGTTTGTAACCTTGCAACCCCAACATTGAGAGTCATTCAATCGATTGAGATCTGACCATTGCACAGGTTATAGCCGTTGGCGAGCGTTCTCCCCAGTGATTCTTTTCCAGCGACTACAGTGCGATCTCAGCAACGATTCATGAGTTTCTCCACACTTTCACAGCCAGTTCTTGAAGGCTCTTGGAGACAAGTGTAGTTGCACTTCCAAGATTCAAGAGACAATAACAAGCAATAAGTAAGCAAGAAGAAAGAGTTTCCATTTATATATCTTTTGTATTTTCTTCTTGTGTGTGTTGTATATTGTTGTGTGAGTTTGTACGAGGCTTCTCCACCTTTGGTTGCGACTGAGAATGATTGTTTTTATTAGTGGAAAGCGTGTCGTGTATGAATCCTTGAATTAGTCACCTCTTCTTAAGGTGGATACCAAGTAAATCCTTTGTGTTAGCGTTGTAAGTTTGCTTCAAGTTCATTCTGCTACACATCATCATCAAAGAAGCAAGCAATCAAGCCCAACAAGCTATTCATCCCCCCCCCCCCCCCCCCCCCCCTCTAGCATATTTTGACCCTAACAAGTGGTATCAGAGTGAGGTCGCTGTTTACCAGAATCATCATCGGAAGGGGCAAAAAGGCTAAAGGGTGAAGAAGTTGGAGCAAAATTCATCAAGTCAAAAAATTCATCAAGAGCTCAACTTCAAGATGGAATTCTGAGATGGATGATGTGCGTAGATTATATACACTTTTATGCATGCTTTGACGCACATCTACTTGTATTTCATTGGCATAATCTATGTTTATTACACCCTATTTCATTGTAATGTCATACTTCCATTATATTTTGTTCGGAGATCTGCTCTTTGTTAGTTAGAGCCCTAAAGTCAATCATTTGATGATTGTATGGACTTATGTATATCATATTCTTGTATATTAATAAAGGCATTTGTTTGGTTATTATACTTATTTGTATTAGTGCCAAATAGACTAAGTATAATAGCGTCCTTGAGTAGAAGGTTCATACCTATATCAATCGATTAGTTGAATCGATAGTGAGATGATATAGGGAACACTACTCTAAATCATTCCTAGTCGAGTATTAACATTCAGGGACAATGTTAATGCAATAAGACTAGCATGTAGGTCAGTTCGATGACTTGATCTCACAAGTCATGGATATAGAGATATCAAGCTGACACATGGGTATACAGTGGAGAATGTATACTGAATGACCCACCATGAGAAAGTATCATGGATCGTTATATGAGTGTCATATACTTTCTCATGTGGCTATTAGTATGACTATTAGTCCTTAGACCTGAAGTCACCATGGATCCCTACATAAGGAGTTATGTACTTTGGTTTCGTCAAACGTCACCCGTAACTGGGTGGACTATAAAGGCGATTACTGGGTATATAACGAATTATGCAGAGGGATGTGAGTGATGTAGATGGGATCTATCCCTCCCATATGACGGGAGCGACATCGGTATTCTTGATAGAGTGAGACCACTAAGTGCATGACCATGCCCAAATGAGTCAACATTAGATGTTGAGCTCATTTGATTGAGTGAGTCTACTTGGAGTTCAAGATTTAGATTGATCAGAGGATGACACGGTCTATGCCTCATATTGATCAATCTAGATGTCTAGGATAGAAGGACACTTGTCATATATTGTGAGGAGTCACAATTAGTAGTCACAAGGTGATGTTGGATCTCGACATTTCTTGTAACTTGGGTAGCAATGATGTATTGCTAGATGCCGCTCATTGCTTATGTTTCTAAAGGAGTTTAGAAACATTACCAACGTTACAAGAACCTATTGGGTCACACACACAAAGAACAAGTGAATGGAGATTAGGTTCATATGATGAACTAATTGGATTAGGTTCATATGATGCACCAAAGATTGGATTCAAATTAGACTTATTGAGTTAGACTCAATTAGTTTCAATTGTTGAATGAGTCTAATTTAAATTTGATTCATTGAGTCAATTTATATTAATGAATTGAGATTCATTAAATTGAAATTGACTTGAATCAAAGAATGAATGCAACTCAACATGGAAGAGATTTGGTCAATTTTGACTTGACCAAAATGGGAAGTTGAAACATCAAGTTTGACTTGATGAATTGCCACTTCATGGAGGATGACTCATCCTACATGGCAGCCACATCATCTCCTAGTTGTCAAGGAGGTTATAATCCTCCATTTAATGTGGCCGGCCACATTAAATGAGGGGGTTACCCATGTGTGGCCGGCCACATAATGAAAGGAGGTTTCATTGTTTTATGGCTATTGAAGTGGTGTAATTGTTTCTTCTTCCTCCTAGATCTCTTCCTCTTTTCTCTTGCTGGTGCCGTGCACTTCCATGGATGAGAAGGTGGTTGAGTGAATCCAAGAGCAAAGGAAAGGTGAAGGTCACAAAGGAAGGATACTACTAGTGAGTGTATAAGATTTCTTTTGTACCTTCTTCTTTTCTTCCTTTCCATTTCCCATCCGAGAGCCCTAGAGAAAGTGCTAGCACACTTGGGGCTCTCTTCTCCATCCTTTGAGTGTGGGAGACACTCCTTGTTCGTGTGGATATCATTAGAGGAGTGTCTACGTTGACACTCTCGAGATCCGGCGTACCTTGAACGAGCGGGATAAGCGGAGGGCACGCTTCGAAGGTATAAGGTTTTTTCCTTTGTAGATCTACTGTAGATCAATGTTTTGAAACTCGTACTCGTAATTTCCGTTCGGTTTTCCTTGCACGGATCTACGGCTTTGGGTGATTCGGGGTTTCTGCGACGCGCAAAGCGATTTTCGCGGCCCGAAAAACCCAACAGTGGTATCAGAGCCACGTGCAAGGCTTGTACGAGTTTTATTTTTGGTTTTATGAAAACTAAAAATTCTGTGAATTTTCTGTAAATTTAAGTTTTTATAGTTTTTATGGGTAATTTTTCCGTAGAAGCGAAGCACAAGTGTCTCGGCACTTGTAGGCTTCGGCTACCGGAAAGATTTTTCCAAAACGGCTTCGTTTCGCCCCAAATCCATTTGGGACAGCGGGCTTGGGTGCCATTAGATCGCTTAGGAGCAACTCGCGATGGTTAGATCGCGGGTAGGGGTACTGCCCCTAACCCGGCAAGGGGATTTGCTCCGCGATTGCACCCGAAATCGCTAAAAACGAACCCGCCGGGAAAATTTTTCCGAAACGGCAATGTCTCGGCCCAAATCATTTTGGGACAGCGGGTTTGGGCACTGTTGGATCGCAAAGGAACCCTCGCGATGGTTAGATCGCAGGTAGGGGCGCTGCCCCTGGCCCCGCAAGGGGATCCGTTCCGCGATTGCGCCCGAAACCGCTAAACGGGACCGCCGGGAAATTTTACTCGTAAAAATTGTAAAAATTAATTTTAAAATTATAGAAAATTATGAAAATATATAATTTTGAATTATATATTAATTTTGTGATAGTCATGGCCCAAAAACCCAATATGATTGGTTGTGTTGTAATTCATAATACGGCCTGCGTGCCGTTATGTGTTTGCGAGTGTTGTATTATATTCGCGACCTGCGCGTCGTGCCTTTTCCTATATTCTTGTTGTAAATTAGATTTAGACTCGAATGTAACTCGAGTTTCAAATTGTAATGTACAAATTGGAGCGGTGGAGGGTCCACACGAGACGGAGTTCCAAGGCGGGCACGAGCAACACAAGATGGTCAAAGGGAGGAGCTTGGAGAAGCTGTTGACCCTAGGTTGACCATTCGATCTTCTCATTGGCTTGAGAAGATCGTAGTAGGGTCATGACTAAATCACAAATAGATTAATTAGTTAATTGCTTATGTATATGATGCATGTTTAATAAGTAATTAATTAATTAGTGCCTTACGATTAGATTAGATCTAAGTCGTGCACATGATGCACCCTTGCGATTAGATTAGATCTGAGTCGTGCACAAGATGCATCCTTTTCGATTAGATTAGATCTTGATCGAACCAACTCTAAATGCCTAACCGTACCGTGATACCTATCACTACCTCGATCACATGTATTGTTGAATCTGCCAAAGCAGAGCAATACATATTATCTTGGTAGGGTACGGAGGGACAATCTTGGTCCCGCCTATCAACGCATGGGTGAATACAAACTCAATTAGATTGAGTATTCCTAGTTACTCGGTTGGATCGAGTCAACTATAGGCATTCTTCCAATAGTTGGAAAAGATAGGTCAAAATCACATCTATATTAACTCTCGGGCGTATTAGCCAAAGCTAACTCGAGTTTTAATATAAATGCGGATATTGATTTTATAAACAAGAGTTGCATAGAGATGTAATTGGTAATCGTTACCTACCGATCATACTAAGCCTTGGGCGTATTAGCCAAAGCTAACTCAAGGGTTAGTATGATGTGGATCTTGTCCCACAAGAATTATAGAATTCAGTGGGAGCATCATTTAATTAAAGGCCTAATTAAATGATTTTAAAAGAATATGATATTTATTTCTGCAAATTTTCTGTTGTAGATAACCATGACGTCGAATACGAACTCTTTCTCCCTGCGTTCTGTCCTTAAGAAGGACAAGCTCAACGGAGCAAATTTCCTGGTACAGGAACCTGAGAATAGTTCTCACTCAGGAACGTAAACTGTACGTTCTGGAGCAGCCCATTCCGGAGGCTCCTCCTGCCACTGCCACGCGAGCTGACTGAGATGCTTACAAGAAGCATCAAGATGACGCATTAGATGTGTCCTGTCTTATGCTCGCAACCATGAACTCTGAGCTTCAGAAGCAACATGAGTTGATGAGCGCTTACGATATGGTTGAACATCTTTGTCACCTATATCAAGGACAAGCAAGGCACTGGAAGAGGAACTCCAAAGAATACCTGGAAGATCTTACGAAGAAGAGAAATAAGATTTCTACTTCAAGTATACATGTTATAGAAGTCAACCTCTCTATTTCTTCATCGTGGGTATTAGATACCGGATGTGCTTCGCACATTTGTACTAATGTACAAGCGCTGAGAAATAGCAGGGCATTGACGAAGGGTGAGATAGACCTACGAGTAGGCAATGGAGCACGAGTTGCTGCTATTGTTGTAGGAACTTATCATCTATCTCTTCCCTCTGGGCTTGTACTAGAATTAGATGATTATTGTTATGTGCCTGCCTTGACTAAGAACATAATTTCAGTTTCTTGTTTGGACAAGAAAGGATTCTCGTTTATAATAAAGAACAAATGTTGTTCTGTCTATTTAAACGATATGTTCTATTGTAGTGCACCTCTAATAAACGGACTCTATATTCTAGACCTTGAGAGCCCTATCTATAACATAAATACCAAGAGGTTCAAGTCAAATGACATGAACCAAACCTACCTCTGGCACTGTCGCTTAGGTCATATAAATGACAAGCGCTTATCCCAGCTCCATAAGGATGGTATGCTGGACTCATTTGATTTTGAATCATATGAGGTATGCGAGTCATGCCTACGAGGCAAGATGACCAAGACTCCCTTTAGTGGGCACAGCGAGAGAGAGACTGATTTGTTAGGACTCATACATAGTGATGCATGTGGCCCTTTCGATGTCGCTGCTAGAGGCGGTTATAGGTACTTCATCACATTTACTGATGACTTCAGTAGATACGGTTATGTGTACTTAATGACACATAAGTCCGAATCCTTTGAAAAGTTCAAAGAATTCAAGAATGAAGTACAGAACCAGCTTGGCAAGAGTATTAAGATACTTCGATCCGATCGAGGTGGAGAATACCTTAGCCATGAGTTCCGTGACTATCTAGCTGAGTGTGGGATTCTATCCCAACTCACTCCTCCTGGAACACCACAGTGGAATGATGTATCCGAACGGAGGAATCGTACCTTATTAGATATGGTACGATCTATGATGAGTCACACAGATCTTCCGACATATCTATGGGGATATGCTCTAGACACGACAGCTTTCATACTCAACCGAGTTCCATCAAAGGCCGTGATAAAGACACCATATAGGATATGGACTGGGAGAGATGCCCAGGTGTCTTTCATGAGGATTTGGGGTTGTGAGGCTTACGTTAGACGTCAAGTCTCAGACAAATTAGGACCCAAATCCGACAAGTGCTATTTCATCGGATATCCCAAGGAAACTAAGGGATATTACTTCTACATTCCCAGTCAGCACAAGGTAGTTGTGGCAAAGACTGGGGTCTTTCTAGAAATGGACTTTGTTTCTAGAAAGACTAGTGGGAGTACGTTCGATCTTGAAGAAGTTCAAGATGCGAACAATAGCACTGACGCCTCGATGGAAGTTGAACTGGAACCACAAAGTGTTGTGGATGATGTTGTTCTACAAAGAGTTGAGGAACAACAACCAGTTCAAGTAGACATACCTCTTCGCAGGTCTGATAGGGTACGTCGTCAGCCTGAGAGATACTCATTTCTCTTGTCTGACCATGATGACGTTATGCTCATAGAGGATGAGCCTACCACCTATCAGGAAGCTGTGATGAGACCAGATTCCGAGAAATGGCTAGAAGCCATGAGATCCGAAATGGAATCCATGTACACCAACCAAGTATGGACTTTGGTTGATCCACCAGAAGGGGTAAAACTCATTGGGTGTAAGTGGGTCTTTAAGAGAAAGACTGACATGGATGGACTTATTTATAAGGGTCGCTTGGTAGCTAAAGGTTTCAAGCAGATTCATGGTATTGACTATGATGAAACCTTTTCTCCAGTAGCGATGTTTAAGTCCATTCGGATCATGCTTGCTATTGCAGCCTACCATGACTATGAGATATGGCAGATGGATGTCAAAACCGCGTTTCTGAATGGAAACCTACTCGAGGATGTGTACATGACACAACCTGAGGGTTTTGTAGATCCACAGCATACTAGTAGAGTATGCAAGCTGCATAGGTCCATTTATGGACTCAAGCAAGCTTCTCGGAGCTGGAATCTTCGATTCGATGATGCAATCAAACAGTTTGGTTTCATCAAGAACGAAGATGAACCTTGTGTCTACAAGAAGGTTGTAGGGGATATAGTTGTCTTCCTCATATTGTATGTGGATGACATACTACTCATTGGGAAGGGCATCCCTATGCTTCAGTCTGTCAAGACCTGGCTAGGTAGTTGCTTCTCAATGAAGGACTTATGTGAGGCATCCCGCATTCTAGGGATACAGATCTATAGAGATAGATCTAAGAGATTGCTTGGCCTAAGTCAGAGTACATACATTGACAAGGTACTCCTTCGGTTTGCCATGCAGAACTCCAAGAAGGGATTTCTGCCGATGTCACATGGCGTGAGTCTTTCGAAGACTCAAGGTCCCTCTTCTAAAGAGGAGAGAGACCGCATGGATCAGATCCCTTATGCCTCAGCCATAGGATCGATCATGTACGCCATGCTATGTACTCGACCTGATGTCTCGTATGCTTTGAGCATGACGAGCAGATACCAGTCAGATCCAGGTGAAAGTCACTGGATAGCGGTCAAGAATATTCTTAAGTACTTAAGGACTAAAGAATATTTCTTGATATATGGAGGCAATGATGAGCTAACTGTTAAGGGTTACAGTGATGCCAGCTTCCAGACCGATCAGGATGATTACCGATCGCAGTCAGGGTTCGTGTTTTGCTTAAATGGTGGTGCTGTGAGCTGGAAGAGTTCGAAGCAGGACACAGTAGCTGATTCTACAACAGAGGCCGAGTATATTGCTGCATCAGAGGCAGCAAAGGAGGCAGTTTGGATCCGCAAGTTCATCACTGAACTTGGGGTGGTTCCTAGCATCGCTGACCCAGTTGAGCTCTATTGTGACAACAATGGAGCTATAGCACAGGCGAAGGAACCTCGCTCACACCAGCGGACCAAGCACATACTACGGCGCTTCCATCTCATTCGAGAGATTATCGATAGAGGAGATGTGAAGATTTGCAGAGTACCTACAGAGGCTAACATCGCAGATCCCTTGACCAAGGCTTTGGCACAGAGGAAGCATGATGGTCACACTAGGTCATTAGGCCTTAGAGCCTATACTGATTGGCACTAGTGCTAGTGGGAGATTGTTAGTTAGAGCCCTAGAGCCAATCATTTGATGATTGTATGGACTCATGTATATCATATTCTTGTATATTAATAAAGGCATTTGTTTGGTTATTATACTTATTTGTATTAGTGCCAAATAGACTAAGTATAATAGCGTCCTTGAGTAGAAGGTTCATACCTATATCAATCGATTAGTTGAATCGATAGTGAGATGATATAGGGAACACTACTCTAAATCATTCCTAGTCGAGTATTAACATTCAGGGACAATGTTAATGCAATAAGACTAGCATGTAGGTCAGTTCGATGACTTGATCTCACAAGTCATGGATATAGAGATATCAAGCTGACACATGGGTATACAGTGGAGAATGTATACTGAATGACCCGCCATGAGAAAGTATCATGGATCGTTATATGAGTGTCATATACTTTCTCATGTGGCTATTAGTATAACTATTAGTCCTTAGACCTGAAGTCACCATGGATCCCTACATAAGGAGTTATTTTCTTTGGTTTCGTCAAACGTCACCCGTAACTGGGTGGACTATAAAGACGATTACTGGGTATATAACGAATTATGCAGAGGGATGTGAGTGATGTAGATGGGATCTATCCCTCCCATATGACGGGAGCGACATCGGTATTCTTGATAGAGTGAGACCACTAAGTGCATGGCCATGCCCAAATGAGTCAACATTAGATGTTGAGCTCATTTGATTGAGTGAGTCTACTTGGAGTTCAAGATTTAGATTGATCAGAGGATGACACGGTCTATGCCTCATATTGATCAATCTAGATGTCTAGGATAGAAGGACACTTGTCATATATTGTGAGGAGCCACAATTAGTAGTCACAAGGTGATGTTGGATCTCGACATTTCTTGTAACTTGGGTAGCAATGATGTATTGCTAGATGCCGCTCATTGCTTATGTTTCTAAAGGAGTTTAGAAACATTGCCAACGTTACAAGAACCTATTGGGTCACACACACAAAGAACAAGTGAATGGAGATTAGGTTCATATGATGAACCAATTGGATTAGGTTCATATGATGCACCAAAGATTGGATTCAAATTAGACTTATTGAGTTAGACTCAATTAGTTTCAATTGTTGAATGAGTCTAATTTAAATTTGATTCATTGAGTCAATTTATATTAATGAATTGAGATTCATTAAATTGAAATTGACTTGAATCAAAGAATGAATGCAACTCAACATGGAAGAGATTTGGTCAATTTTGACTTGACCAAAATGGGAAGTTGAAACATCAAGTTTGACTTGATGAATTGCCACTTCATGGAGGATGACTCATCCTACATGGCAGCCACATCATCTCCTAGTTGTCAAGGAGGTTATAATCCTCCATTTAATGTGGCCGGCCACATTAAATGAGGGGGTTACCCATGTGTGGCCGGCCACATAATGAAAGGAGGTTTCATTGTTTTATGGCTATTGAAGTGGTGTAATTGTTTCTTCTTCCTCCTAGATCTCTTCCTCTTTTCTCTTGCTGGTGCCGTGCACTTCCATGGATGAGAAGGTGGTTGAGTGAATCCAAGAGCAAAGGAAAGGTGAAGGTCACAAAGGAAGGATACTACTAGTGAGTGTATAAGATTTCTTTTGTACCTTCTTCTTTTCTTCCTTTCCATTTCCCATCTGAGAGCCCTAGAGAAAGTGCTAGCACACTCGGGGCTCTCTTCTCCATCCTTTGAGTGTGGGAGACACTCCTTGTTCGTGTGGATATCATTAGAGGAGTGTCTACGTTGACACTCTCGAGATCCGGCGTACCTTGAACGAGCGGGATAAGCGGAGGGCACGCTTCGAAGGTATAAGGTTTTTCCTTTGTAGATCTACTGTAGATCAATGTTTTGAAACTCGTACTCGTAATTTCCGTTCGGTTTTTCTTGCACGGATCTATGGTTTTGGGTGATTCGGGGTTTCCGCGACGCGAAAAGCGATTTTCGCGGCCCGAAAAACCCAACACTCTTTGCTTATTTTGATTGATAGGACGCTATTTGGAGCAAAAATAGAGCTAAAATGCACACGGGAGCAACTCCGGAAGAATTCATGCTTGGGTCGTGTATGCCATACGGCCGTGTGGCCATATCATGCCTTGGTCGTGACAAATGGCACGACCGTGCTCTAGTACCAGATGTAAAGAAGGCCACGGCCGTGTGTCCCACACGGCCGTGCTAAGCTTCCCGTGGCCAAGTAACACACGGCCGTGCTAAGTTTCCAGAGGAGAGAAAGGTCACGGTCGTGTGAATCCACACGGCCGTGTGGCCTCCGCAGAGAAGAAAAGGGCCACGGCCGTGTGAGCCACACGACTGTGTGACTCAACCAGAGAAGAAGCCGTGTGAGGCCGTGTGGATCTCACACGGCCGTGTGACGAAGAACACGGGTCGTGCCATGCCAAAAACAGAGCTGTGCTGAATTCTAGGCAGACTGCAGACCGTTCATAAAACGGCCATAACTTTGCATTCGGTTGGAGTTTTTGGATGATCTTTGTACCGAAACGTAGTTGACTTCAAGATCTACAACTTTGCTTCAGGTACAATAGAGAGGGAGACTTTTCTGCCTGTGCTAAATGGCACGTCCGTGCCTGGTTCAACTGGACCTCCGCCCAGACTGCAGACCAAACTTTGAACCACTATAACTTTCGGCTCGGTTGGAGCCAGGGCTTGATCCAAGTATCATATTGAAGATAATTTCACGAGCTACAACTTTGGTTCAGGGTGAATCATGAGAAAACCTGATTTAGTAGGTGAAAAATCCGGTTTACCGGACCCTGTTTTCCTGATTTTCCTGGGCAGCTTGGAGGAGGTATAAAAGGGTCAAGATCCCCATTCTTTGACTCATCTTGGGAGATCTGAGATCTTGGATCTGGGACTTCGTCCCTCTCCTTGGGGGAAGGGTTCTCCCCTTAGGGGGAAACCCTAGAGCTCCATTCTCCTCCATCCCGATCTATCCATCTCCGGAGCGAGGAGGCATCCCTAAGACATCGGAATCATCGGCAAGCATCTCTTCTTCCCCTTCTTCTCAAATCTAGGGTTGTAAGTATGCTTTTCTATATGTTTTGGGGTTGTTATTCCTTAGCAATGGAGTAGATCTCTAGATCTAGGATGTAGGGAGTATTTGTGATGTGATGAATGATGTAAAACTATGTAGATTTTTGCCATGATTCTATTCAATGACTTGTTGATGCATTGTTCTTGTTTGATGTAATGTGATTGTATGCAAACTCTTGTGGATTTGTCAATTCCCTATTTCTATGATTTTACCCTATTTGTATCAATTAAATCTTGGATGTATTATTGTGATTTGGACCTAATTCACATTCTTGATTGATTGTTTGAATGTCTTATGGATCTTGTAGAGATTATCTCTCACTTGATTTTCCGAGGGAAGCACGCATAAGGTGCAAGCCCGTGTAAGGACGTTTGAGGGATGAGCTTTGGGGGGGGGGGGGGGGGAATAGGATAATTCAAGAGGGTAGGATAGATTTATACATTAATCTTTATATCTTATGGGTTGAGAGGTAATGATTTCTATGTTAATTTTCCAAGGGATCTTCGTGACAGGAACATGCCCGTGTAAGGACAACATAGGCTCATATCTAATTGATCGCATTTAAGTATATATTTCAGTTCTAAACCGGTTGTCTATTGCAAGAGAGAATCGGCAACCTTCTACAAATGGTAGACAATTGAAAAATAAGATTTGGTAGATCATTAACATTGAATAACATCACAAAGAAATCGAAGTCTTAGTATCTATTCCCCTCCTTTCACTATGCTCATTCTCTCCCTCTTTACTCTCTTTCTTTTCTCTTCTATTTCTTATTCTAACATTTGTAGACCACTTTTCGATTGTCTAGATAATTCACTGTGTGAAGTTAACTAGTGCTTAATCAACAGTCCCTGTGGATACGATAATCTTTTATATTACTTGTGACATTTCCGTACACTTGCGGAGAGTGAATAAGTTTTTGGCGTCGTTGTCGGGGAATGCGCTATAACATTAGAGATTATCAATTGAGTTAGACTAGGCATAACTTTTCTTTTCAATTGCATAGTTGTAATCTAACTTTTAGAATTCTGTTTTCATAAGTTTTACTTTTTTTTGAATAACATTCTTGACAATTCTTTTTGTTGTAATTCTAACTTTGCATTCTTGATTTCTAGCACTCTAATCTAACTTTTCTATGTTTTCTCTTTTGATCTAGTTTCTTCTTTTCTTTTGTAAACATATCTTGCAATCTTTAGCATATGAATTATTCTAGACATTTTTCTTCTTCTTTTTGTCTTGTCTTTCTTGTTTTCATTATGCACATTCTTTCTTGCAATTTAATTTCTGCATTTTCTTTCCTACTTTTCATATTGCGTTTCATTTCTTGTTTTTGATTCTTGAATATCCATGAGCACTAACATGTCAAGCATGCCCATGAGAAATTTTTCTACACCTTTTTTTGCAAGATTTTTATCTCCCATTGTGCAACCTCAAATTGAAGCAGAAAGTTTCCAACTAGACCCAGAGTTAATTTTTATGATACAAGGTCACAAATTTGGAGGAGAAGTATCAGAAAGTCCTTATCTGCATCTTGAAACATTTTTAGAGATTTGTGATTTGGTGAAATGTGAAGGAGTATCAGCAGATGCAGTTCGATTGATGGCATTTCCTTTCAGTATCAAGGATAAAGCAAGGACTTGGCTATATTTTCTCTGTCCTCAAAGCATCACAAATTGGGAACAATTGGAGAAACAATTTCTGAATCATTTTTTCCCTCCAAGTAGAACAGTGTATATAAGGAATTGCATAACAAATTTTGCTCAGGCATATGGAAAATCATTATTTGAAGCATGGGATAGATTCAAGAGTCTTCAAAGATAGTGTCCTCATCATGGTTTTAAAAAATGATTGATATTGCACATATTCTATGGGGGAATTTCTTTCTCAGACAAGAGTTTATTGGATTCATCAGCTGGAGGTTCTTTTATGGACAAAAGTGTAGATGAAGCTTATTCATTAATTGATCAAGTGACATTGAACCTCCATGAATGGTCGAACAAAAGTTGGATGGAATTTTCCTCAGATATTCAAGAAGTGCAAGCCATAAATGTAAGAGAGCCTGTCAAACAAAATGAAGTTCAACCACCTAAAAATGTTGAAATTCACAAGTCACAGAGTAAGGAGTTCAAACATTTGGGGGCAAAGCTTGATGGTATTGTTTCAAAATGGTTTAAAGAAGATCCCCCTCCTACACAGTCAAGATCTAATGAAAAGTGTGATGATGTTGGGTTGAGAAGTGGTAAAAATCATGAAGAACTTCTGAAGAAGGATATGTTTAGAATTGAGGAGAACAATAGAAGACCACATGAACTCAGTTCCATTATTCCAAGAGGTTCACAAATGCCACAAGTACCTTTCCCTCAACGATTGATCATACCAATACTAGATAAGCAAGTTGAATCTCCTCCACAAGCTAAAAGGGAATATGGGAAATTAGAAGTACTTTTCCCAAGACCTTCACTAAGGGTTCCTTTTCTACAAAGGTTAGTGGGGGTCAATGAGAACTATGACTTTAAAAAATTCTGTGACACTGGTAAGGTTGAGTGCAGATTTTTGAATTTGTATAAAGATGAAGACTCTTCAGATGAGGATTGTGAAGATAATGCAGTGGTAAATAAGTTTTCAGATCTACCTCAAAATTTTATAGGGTGTTATAGTGACATTGAATTTTCAGATGATGAATGTGATGTGGTAGATCAACTTAAAACTGCAAGTGAAGTTATTGATCCTCTTGTTATTGATTCTCCTATTGAGGACATAGATGTTGGTTTATTTTTTGATGTATGTGTTGATGATGATGATATGGAAGAATGTGTAGGGAGCTGTGTTGTGGAAGCAGCATCTCAAGGATCACCACCTTTGTCAACACAACCCTTAGAGGTTTTAAGAATTGATCATGTTGTGGAACAATGTGTAGGGACTTATACAGAGCTAGCAGAGTCTCAAGAATCACCATCATTGATATCATCAACACCTGAGCTAAAGCTAGAACCATCATTTGATTTAGAGGAAGTCACATCTAGATGTTTAGAAATTTCAGGTATTTCTCAACAAAGTAAGGTTAGTATTTCTTGTGATCTTTTGGAAAACTTTATGGAGGTACCTATAATTGATTTTGTTGAATGTGATTCAGTTTTTATTACTTATTCATCTTATCTTGATATGGTTCTAGCTCTATACTATATAACATGCTTGTGGGAGATTTGTTTTTCTTTTGGATGTGCAGATTTCACATGGGCTAATAATTAAAAGCTCAATCTGAACCGTCTTCGATCACCTGAAAAAATTTCCAAGAAGACGAAGATGGAGAGAGTTATACTTTACTTTGTAGCTCCTTTGATGAAAGCTCTCTCCATAATAAGAGCCCTTGGTAGGAGGGTTCTAAAATATCTTACCCCTTCAAGAGCGAGATTTCGATGAATCTAATGAGGTGGTCGAACTAATGACCTTAAACAAGCGCTTCTTGGGAGGCAACCCAAGTTCATTTTCCTTATTTTCTTTTATGTCTTTAGTTCTTTCTTTATAATAAACATGTATCCTCTACTTAATTTTTCTTGTCTATCTTATTTTTATAGAATTCAAAGTTGTGGAGGAATGTGAGCATTGGATAGAGGAGTATTTTTAAAAATATGAATGTCAACCATTTGGAGCTCATTACTTGGTAACTTCTCTAAATTTCATAAATCTTCTCCACATTGTTTTTAGTTTTCATTGGGATACATTAGATGCATTTGATTTAGTTTAGTTTTTGCATAATAAATTTTTTATTTTTTGCTAGTTACATCATTCATCATATCATGATTGTTTGTTCCTTAATGCAAAATGCTAGCACGTTTATTATCTAGATTCATGATGTTTTAAATGATGCTAGTAGTAAGCTTTATGTACCTCTTTTCTCTATCTTGAGTAGCATGAAATAAGCTAAGTATCTTATGAAGATGAGTTTTAGTTTTGACTTGATCTTAAGGATCTTACTTTCACTACACCTTGACTTGATGCTTGAATGGTTGATATCATTGAAATAGTCATGATTCATCTTGTTTGTTTAGTACTTAGTTTCCATGGTGATTTTTCAAACTTCATTTTGGTTATTGGATGAGGCTCAACTCATGCAAGCTCATTTGGAAAAATCAAAATATCCCAATATTTGTGCTAAAAGTACACTTGTGAAATAAGATTTCACAATGCAAATGCTTATGAAAAAAAATTGAAAAAAAAAAGCAATGAAAAAAAATGAATAAGGGATATAAAAAATAGTTGTCGTGAGTGAAATCTAGCAAGTCATCCCTTTGAGACCGAGTTGGGTTACTGGAGAAATGACTGCTTAGCTTCTCTTAAGATTGAGTACGCCTTTGAGACCATAGGTTGATTAAGAAATATGAACCAAGTGTTTAACAAGTAAGTGTCTATCACTGGTTACTTGTCCATCACTGGAAACATTAGGAATTCAAATTTGATGACGACTTGACTAGGACATAGATTGAAACTTGAAGAGTTTTGAGTTGTTTTTGCACTGAGCACAAGATACTTATGCTTGAGCCATACTTGACTTTGTTTTCATGATCATGCTTGTTAGTGAAACTTTTTGATAAAGTTAGGAAAGTACACTATGGTTTATGAATGTGTTGTAGAACATATGAATGTAGATTGCAGCATTTTGCTTGAGGGCAAGCAAAGGTTTAAGTCTGGGGGTGTGATGTGCGTAGATTATATACACTTATTGGCATGTTTTGACACACATTCACATACTTTGAGCATGCTTGATCTATGCATTTTCATACTTTTAGCTTTCCTTTTTAGCAAATTTACTCTCTTTGTTCGGAGATCTGCTTTTGTACATTTTCTATACACAGGAGTCGAAATTGATGAAAATTTCGTGTTCGAAGCCAAATCTGTGAGCAAAGCAAGGGAAGAAGGTGCCCTACCTAAACCATGCACTTCCCTGCTCTGGGGGGTTGCCCAGGTCGTGTGGAGATCATGGGCCAGAAGGCTGCAGCAGGAAACGAAGTGGTCATGGTCGTGCGGCCGTGCAAGGATCTGAAGAACCCAGACATGAGAAGAAGCCTAGGCCGTGTGCATCACACGACCATGTGAGTTTTCCAGAGACAGGAGAAGCCTCGGTCGTGTGTCTCACACGGTCGTGTGAGGTTCACAGTGGCAGGGAAGGAAGTAGGTCGTGTGCATCACACGACCGTGCCAGATTTCCAGAGGTTAAGACAGTTCAGGCCGTGTAGATCTACACGACCGTGTAAGGGGCCATTGGTGGATGTTTGCCATGGTCGTGTCTCACACACGGCCGTGCAAGGCTGGCAGAGAGGAGAGTGGGTAGGGTCGTGTGAACCTCACACGGTCGTGCCACGGGGCTGTGTGGCACCCAAACTGCACCTCTATTTAAACCCTTCTTCAAGATTTGAAAGGGGATCTTCTCCCTCTTGGGGAGAGAGTGAGATTTGGGGCTTTCCTTCCAATCTTGGGAGGATTTCTGGGCGATCTAAAGGCGGATCTTCAACGGAATCGACTCCGGGAGCATGGATTGGATCCGAAGACCAAGCTTCATCTTAGATAAGTTTTCTTTCTCTTCTCTTCTTAGATTGGGGGATCAAGAAATGCTTGTAATCTTTATATTTTCGGATTTCTCTCTTCGATTCATGGAGTAGATGTAACGACCCGCCTTCTAACTACTAGGCTGTAAGGCGAATCGCTACATTACTACTAAGCAATACTGTGCGGAAAACTGGTCTAAATTGAAATTTTACTCTACTATGACTAAGACAGCTGATAAGAAAGGTCTAAAGACCTTCTTTTCTGGTGTACACATGCGGAAAAGGGAACTGGACATCCCAACTGAGCTAGGGACTAGGAACTAAACTTCCCAACTAGCTGTCGATCGATCCACGGATCGATCAAATTCGCTGCGATGCTGTGCCCTGCTGGACCGGTCTGCGGACCGATCCGACAGAGGCTGGATCGGTCAGCTGACCGATCCAAGTGTGTCCGGATCGGTCTGCAGACCGATCCAGGTACCTGGAGACTTGGGACTCGCTACTGTGTTGTACTGGATTGGTCGGCTGACCGATCCAGGAGGATACAGTAGCATACTGTATCTGCATGGATCGGTCGGCGGACCGATCCAGTGGCACAATCAGACTCTGATCGGTCTGGAGACCGATCAGAGTCTGATTTCACCCGGAAAATCAGACTTCAGCACTTTGGCGTGCCAAAACCCCACATAACCTCTAACTAATGCATCAGAAACTATTCTAACAACATGTAATAACATTCTAACATGATTACTGACATTTTAAAACATTCTTTCATAGTTCACTGCGTCCCAAATCTAAATTGCATGAAAGTGAAAGTATCAAAACTAATAAGCTGAAAGTAAATGCTAACGAGTTCTAATGCATAACTAAAACTTGTTAGATCCCTGAGATCTTTCATTCCAGTTCCACACACACACACCCTCATCTGCATTGACCTCCAGCCTCCACTGCTAATCCACTTTTCTTTTACCTGTATCTGCAGTATAAGAAAAGTAGTATCTATAAGCTAACGCTTAGTAAGAAGTCATCTACCTCACAAAATCATGCATACGATGCAGTTATGATTTGAAAACATGCTATTCGAAAACATACTGAACCGGCTAGCATGGCATGGCATACAATCATATAAACATGGCATACTGAACTAGTCATGGCATAGCATACAACCAATTATAAAGCTAACATAGAGAACTGAACTGAAATATAATACTGAGCTAAACTAACTAAACTGAAGCTGCAATCAAACTCAACTAGCATAACTGTTTTTGAGTTTTGAAAACTAATACATAATAAGTGAAAATAATAATACATGCTGTTGGGCCCGGCAACTGTACTTGTTGTGCGCGCATCCCTACTAGACCCGGGGTTGCAAGTCCCGAATTTAGCAGGGTTTACTAGGTTATCTGAACCTAGGGACGACTGTGGGAGTCCAACCCAATGGATATCTAATCCAGTACAGTGCCACTGAAAATAAAATACTAATATCTATAGCTAACTGATATAACATGCTGTTTCTAGGTTATCTGAACCTAGAGCTAGGTTGTCTGAACCTAGAGGCGACTGTGGGAGCCCACCCATTGGACCGTAGTCCCATATAGCTAAGATAAACTGATTTACTGTTTTAAACGCTTCTAATGCATTTAACTGTACTATTAAAATGCCTAAGTTGCATTTTTACTGATCTAGTTATTTTGTCGAACACTTAGTGTGCCCCAACTCTCCTCTTTATTAGGAAGATCACCTTTAGGCACCCGACAACGTCTACAACCCCAACTAAAGAGGGTAGGCGTGTCCGGCCCATCTAAAGGTGCTCAACTAAATCCCTAAATCTGAGAGGAGGGTTAAAACACCCTACAAGTCAACCAAATCTGCATATTACTAATCTAATACATAGAAAATCCAAACGGAGCTATTATACTGCAGGTGAGGGGTTTCTTACCTTCTATTCGTAATTTCTTACGATTCTTATCGCTAGGAATTCCGGTGGAGACGACTTCTCGACGATTCGCTCGCGTCTTCGCGTTCCCCTCGCGGAGATGAACCTTTTTCGTGTTGGAGTCGTCGCCGGAAGGTGATCCGAGAGCCCTTGGGCTTGGGCGCCGGGAGAGAAAGAGGAAGAGGAGGGTGGCGTCGGCGTTGAGGGTTTGGAGGGGGAGGAGAGGTGCCAAACCAATTCTAAAATAAACCAACCCAACTTAAGCTCCTCTATTTATATTAAGTGGTTTATTTAACCAACTCGAATATAAATTTAACTAATTCTCTTTTCTTTCAGCACGGCCCTGCTGGGTTCAACCGGTTACTAACATTATCCTTTACACCATAGGTCCCGGGTTCGATTCCCGCCTAAGCTATCCTATGGTTCTAATTATTTTTGCTACTTCTGCTACTCGGAAAATTCCGGAAAAATATCTAGAAATTCCAGAAAAATCGTAGAATAATTCTAATGCAAGTTTGAGAATTTTCGGGCGTTACAATCCCCTATACCTTATAAAAAGTTCGTCCTCGAACTTAGAACAATTCTGGGTACTTCTGTCTCATGCTGGCTTCTGTCTCCCAAGTTGCCTCATCTGCTGTGTGATTGTGCCAAATAACTTTGACTAATGGTACTTCCTTGTTCCGCAATTTCTTTACTGCTCGGTCTATTATCTGAATAGGCCGACTGTCATAGCTGAGATCATCACGGACCTGTACCAACTGGGGCTCAATCACCTGGGTGGCGTCTGGAATATGCTTCTTCAGTATAGAGACATGAAATACATTGTGGACAGCTGACATCTCCTGAGGTAGCTCTAGCTCATATACTACCTTGCCCACTCTCTTCGTGATAAGGTATGGTCCCACATATCTGGGAGCTAGCTTGCCCTTCTTCCCAAAACGCATGACTCCCTTCATGGGAGCTACTCTGAGGAAAACTGTATCCCCAACTGAAAACTCTAAGGGTCTGCGTCGTGTATCGGCATAGCTCTTCTGACGGCTCTATGCTGTCTCTATCCTCTGGCGAATCTGCTGTATGGCTGCTGTGGTATCTGCCACTAGATCTGTCTGAAGCTCTAGTTCCTTCTGTTCACCGCTCTCATACCAGCAGATTGGTGATCTGCACCTCCGCCCATAGAGTGCCTCATAAGGTGCCATGCCGATAGTGGCCTGATAACTGTTGTTGTATGCAAATTCTGCTAGACTCAGATATTTGCACCAACTTCCCTTGAAATCTAGGGCACAAGCTCTGAGCATATCTTCGAGTACTTGATTTACTCGCTCCGTCTGACCATCTGTCTGGGGATGGAAGGCTGTGCTAAATTTTAACTGGGTGCCCATAGCTGACTGTACACACTTCCAGAAGTGTGATGTAAACCTGCTGTCTCTGTCTGATATAATGGTTCGTGGGACTCCATGCAATCTGACAATCTCCTGGAGATACAACTGAGCTAGCTTCTCCATAGAGTAGGATATCTTGATAGCTAAAAAGTGGGCTGATTTAGTCAACCTGTCGACTATTACCCAGATGGCGTCAAAACCATTCGTGGTTCTGGGTAATCCCACTATGAAGTCCATGGAGATATCCTCCCACTTCCATTCTGGAATCTGTATAGGCTGCAGAACTCCTCCTGGTCGCTGATGTTCTGCCTTGACCCTCTGACAGGTGAGGCAGATGCTAACATATCTGGCGATGTCTCGCTTCATCCCGGGCCACCAAAAGCGTTTCTTCAGGTCTTGATACATTTTGGTGGAGCCTGGATGCATCGCGTAGGGAGTCCTGTGAGCCTCATCTAAAATCTGTCTCCGTAGCTCCTCCTGATCTGGAACACAGAGTCTGTCGCCAAAATACAACACCCCGCTATCGGACACTCTGAATTCTCTACTTTCTGATTCTGCTAGCCCTTACTTGATTTTCTGAATCTCAGGGTCCTGATCCTGAGCTGACTGAATATCACCAAGCAAGGTAGACTCTAAGGTCATAGTAGAGAGCTGTCCCACGATGAGCTCGAGACCGAAATCCACGATCTCCTTCTGTAGGGGCGGTGACATGGCTGTAAGAGATAATAAGGTAGCACTGGATTTCCTGCTAAGTGCATCTGCTACCTTATTGGCTTTCCCTGGATGGTAGAGGATGTCTATATCGTAGTCCTTGACCAGCTCAAGCCATCTGCGCTGTCGCATATTCAGATCCTTCTGAGTGAAGAAGTACTTCAGACTCTGATGATCTGTATACACTCTGCACTGAGCTCCATATAAGTAATGTCTCCAAATTTTGAGAGCGAACACTACTGCTGCAAGCTCAAGGTCATGAGTAGGGTAATTCTTCTCATAATCCTTGAGTTGTCTGGAGGCATAGGTCATCACCTTGCCATTTTGCATCAGTACTGCTCCTAGTCCCAACTTAGAGGCATCACTGTAGATGTCAAAGCTGCTGGTGTCGTCTGGTAGAGTCAAAATGGGAGCACTGGTCAATCTCCTTTTTAGCTCGCTGAAGCTGTCCACTGAAATTTCCTGTTCTTTCTGGTAAGAGTTGTCAGTGGGGAGGCTATCCTGGAGAAATCCTCTACAAACTTCCTGTAATATCCTGCTAATCCTAGAAAGCTCCTGATCTCACTGGCGTTCTTCGGCTGCTTCCAGTTACTTACTGCTTCTATCTTGCTGGGATCTACCATAATACCATCCTTGGAGATGACGTGACCCAGAAAGGACACCTGATCTAGCCAAAATTCACATTTCGTGAACTTGGCGTAAAGCTGGTTCTGCTGAAGTGTCTGCAATACTAGTTTCAGGTGCTCTGCATGTTCTTCCTGAGTTCCTGAGTAGATAAGAATGTCATCGATAAACACAATAACAAACTTATCTAAATACTCCCTGAATACTCTGTTCATGAGATCCATGAAGGTAGCTGGAGCATTGGTCACGCTAAAGGGCATGACCACGAACTCGTAGTGTCCGTATCTGGTTCTGAATGCTGTCTTGGGTATATCCCCTTCTTTGACCTTTACCTGATGATAACCTGATCTGAGATCTACCTTAGAGAACACTGCTGCTCCCTTCAGCTGATCGAACAGGTCATCTATTCTGGGAAGAGGGTACCTGTTCTTGATTGTGACCTGGTTCAGTGATCTGTAGTCTATGCACAGTCGCATGCTTCCATCCTTCTTCTTCACGAACAACACAGGCGCTCCCCATGGTGAGTGACTCGGGCGTATGAAACCCTTGTCAAGAAGCTCCTGTAATTGCTCCTGAAGTTCCTTCAGTTCTGCTGGAGCCATGCGGTATGGTGCCTTGGAGATAGGATTGGTGCCAGGGATGAGCTCTATCTCAAATTCAATCTCCCTGTCTGGTGCTAAGCCTGGTAGCTCTTCAGGGAAGACTGCTGGGTAGTCACAAACGACTCGGACCTCTGCTAGCTGCTGGTCCCTGTCCTGACTGGTGCTGACTACGTGTGCTAAGAATCCCGTACATCCTGAATCCAATAACTTCTGTGCCTTCATAGCTGAGAGAAACCTCTTGGCCCTTCTCTTTGGTTCCCCGACGAATTCGAACTGTGCTTCCGCTTCAGGTTGGAACGTGACTTTCTGTTTACGGCACTCGATAGAGGCACCGTATTTGATCAAAAAGTCCATTCCGAAGATGAGGTCATAGTCGGTCATTTCTAGCACTATCAGATCACAAAAGAGCTCTCTGTCTGCTATAATGACCGGCACTGCTCTGAGCCAGTGCGTGGACGCCATGATCTCTCCTGAAGGTAGTGTCGTCAAAAACTGACCGCTGAGTATCTCTGGAGGTACCTCTAATTTTTCGGAGAACATCCTGGCTATATATGAATGGGTTGCCCCAGTATCAAATAGAACAGTAGCACTATACTGAAAAATGCTAATCTGACCTGTGACCACTGTCGAGGCATTGGCTACGTCCTCTCTGGTGAGTGCGTAGATCCTCGCATTCGCTAAAGCTGGAGGGGCTTCTAATCTGCCCTGGCTGATAAGTGGACCTTCTAGAGCGGCCTGCATCTGATGTAACTGAGCTGGCTGAATCTGCTGTGGCTGAGGAAGACCGGTCTTGTTCGGGCACTGCTTGGCCATGTGCCCTTCTTGTCCACATTCAAAGCATCCTCGTGTGCCCTTGCGACAAACCCCTGGGTGGAATTTCCCACAAGTAGCACACTTTGGATAACTGGGTCGCTTGCTAGATGGTCCTCCTTTTGAGTCACTCCCTGATTTGCGCTTGCTGTTGGAGTTCCCTTTCCAGTTGGAGCTGTGGCCTTGCTGTTTCTGAGTGTGAGAGCTTCCTTGGCCTTTGGACTCTGAGGAGACTTGCTTCTGTTGCTTCATGCTGTTCTGGTAATGCTCTGTGGTCAAGGCACTGCTCACTAGCTCCTCCGTGGTTTGTGGCCTATGAATGCCACCAGCCACGTTCACTGCGATCTCGGGCCTCAGCATCTTGAGCATCAACCGGACTCGTTCCTTCTCTGTGCTGACTAACTCTGGACATAGACGAGCCAACCTGTTGAATTTCTTCACGGCTTCCTCCACTGAAAGGTTGCCCTGACGAAACTCCGTGAACTCGTCGTAGTGGCGGTTTGTAACCCGCATGTGAAAGAACTCCTCGAAGAATTCCTTCTCGAAGTCAGCCCATAACATCTGGTTCACTGGGCGCTTCGTTCTGATCCTTTCCCACCACATGCGTGCGTCTCCTGTCAAGCAGAAGGAGGCACACTTCACCTTCTCGTGTTCTGGCCAGTCCAGAAGCTCCATCGTGCTCTCCAGTGTTTTGAACCAGGCTTGAGCATCCCATGGTTCACTAGTGCCTGAGAAGTTCTCTGGCTTGACTCTCTGCCACTGGATCAGATAGGCTTCCTTCCTTAGCTCAGCTGCTGGGACTGCTGGTGCTGGTGCTGTAGGCTGAGCTGGTGGAACCTCTAAGACTACTGGAATCGTCAGATTCGGTTCCGGGGTGACGGTGGGGGTATTCTGCTGGTTAGCCTTTAAGGTGGCTATTTCCTGTTGCTGTTCAGCTAGCTGTTGCTGTAACTGAGCCACTAATGCTGTAAGGTCTGGAGGAGGCACTGAACTGCCTGCCTCTTGCTGGGGCTCGGTGGCTAGTGCCCTTCTAGCTGGACATCCTCGTGCCATTTCTAATGACATAGAGAACATATATATAACTAATACTATTACAGTTATATAATCTCTGATATCATGTTTAAACTATCATGTACTAACCGGCAATAAGCATATAACATGAACTGTAACTATAAGCAAGAAGCATATAACATGAACGGTAACTATAAACAAGAACAATAAAGAGAGTAGAGGTATTCTTACTTGGAAGCTGCAGGTACAATGCTGATGTGTGTGTAGGAAGTATGGAACTTGGCTCTGATACCACTCTGTAACGACCCGCCTTCTAACTACTAGGCTGTAAGGCGAATCGCTACATTACTACTAAGCAATACTGTGCGGAAAACTGGTCTAAATGAAATTTTACTCTACTATGACTAAGACAGCTGATAAGAAAGGTCTAAAGACCTTCTTTTCTGGTGTACACATGCGGAAAAGGGAACTGGACATCCCAACTGAGCTAGGGACTAGGAACTAAACTTCCCAACTAGCTGCCGATCGATCCACGGATCGATCAAATTCGCTGCGATGCTGTGCCCTGCTGGACCGGTCTGCGGACCGATCCGACAGAGGCTGGATCGGTCAGCTGACCGATCCAAGTGTGTCCGGATCGGTCTGCAGACCGATCCAGGCACCTGGAGACTTGGGACTCGCTACTGTGTTGTACTGGATCGGTCGGCTGACCGATCCAGGAGGATACAGTAGCATACTGTATCTGCATGGATCGGTCGGCGGACCGATCCAGTGGCACAATCAGGCTCTGATCGGTCTGGAGACCGATCAGAGTCTGATTTCACCCGGAAAATCAGACTTCAGCACTTTGGCGTGCCAAAACCCCACATAACCTCTAACTAATGCATCAGAAACTATTCTAACAACATGTAATAACATTCTAACATGATTACTGACATTTTAAAACATTCTTTCATAGTTCACTGCGTCCCAAATCTAAATTGCATGAAAGTGAAAGTATCAAAACTAATAAGCTGAAAGTAAATGCTAACGAGTTCTAATGCATAACTAAAACTTGTTAGATCCCTGAGATCTTTCATTCCAGTTCCACACACACACACCCTCATCTGCATTGACCTCCAGCCTCCACTGCTAATCCACTTTTCTTTTACCTGTATCTGCAGTATAAGAAAAGTAGTATCTGTAAGCTAACGCTTAGTAAGAAGCCATCTACCTCACAAAATCATGCATACGATGCAGTTATGATTTGAAAACATGCTATTCGAAAACATACTGAACCGGCTAGCATGGCATGGCATACAATCATATAAACATGGCATACTGAACTAGTCATGGCATAGCATACAACCAATTATAAAGCTAACATAGAGAACTGAACTGAAATATAATACTGAGCTAAACTAACTAAACTGAAGCTGCAATCAAACTCAACTAGCATAACTGTTTTTGAGTTTTGAAAACTAATACATAATAAGTGAAAATAATAATACATGCTGTTGGGCCCGGCAACTGTACTTGCTGTGCGCGCATCCCTACTAGACCCGGGGTTGCAAGTCCCAAATTTAGCAGGGTTTACTAGGTTGTCTGAACCTAGGGACGACTGTGGGAGTCCAACCCAATGGATATCTAATCCAGTACAGTGCCACTGAAAATAAAATACTAATATCTATAGCTAACTGATATAACATGCTGTTTCTAGGTTATCTGAACCTAGAGCTAGGTTGTCTGAACCTAGAGGCGACTGTGGGAGCCCACCCATTGGACCGTAGTCCCATATAGCTAAGATAAACTGATTTACTGTTTTAAACGCTTCTAATGCATTTAACTGTACTATTAAAATGCCTAAGTTGCATTTTTACTGATCTAGTTATTTTGTCGAACACTTAGTGTGCCCCAACTCTCCTCTTTATTAGGAAGATCACCTTTAGGCACCCGACAAGGTCTACAACCCCAACTAAAGAGGGTAGGCGTGTCCGGCCCATCTAAAGGTGCTCAACTAAATCCCTAAATCTGAGAGGAGGGTTAAAACACCCTACAAGTCAACCAAATCTGCATATTACTAATCTAATACATAGAAAATCCAAACGGAGCTATTATACTGCAGGTGAGGGGTTTCTTACCTTCTATTCGTAATTTCTTACGATTCTTATCGCTAGGAATTCCGGTGGAGACGACTTCTCGACGATTCGCTCGCGTCTTCGCGTTCCCCTCGCGGAGATGAACCTTTTTCGTGTTGGAGTCGTCGCCGGAAGGTGATCCGAGAGCCCTTGGGCTTGGGCGCCGGGAGAGAAAGAGGAAGAGGAGGGTGGCGTCGGCGTTGAGGGTTTGGAGGGGGAGGAGAGGTGCCAAACCAATTCTAAAATAAACCAACCCAACTTAAGCTCCTCTATTTATATTAAGTGGTTTATTTAACCAACTCGAATATAAATTTAACTAATTCTCTTTTCTTTCAGCACGGCCCTGCTGGGTTCAACCGGTTACTAACATTATCCTTTACACCATAGGTCCCGGGTTCGATTCCCGCCTAAGCTATCCTATGGTTCTAATTATTTTTGCTACTTCTGCTACTCGGAAAATTCCGGAAAAATATCTAGAAATTCCAGAAAAATCGTAGAATAATTCTAATGCAAGTTTGAGAATTTTCGGGCGTTACAGTAGATCTCTTTGTTTTAGGATGAGGGAGTATTTGTATGATGAATTGATGTAAACTCTTGTGGATTTGTCATTTCCTTGTTTCTATGATATTGTCTTGTTTGTATCAATTCGATCTTGAATGTATTGTTGTGATGTAGACCTAATTCACATTCTTGATTGATTGTTTAAATGTCCTACGGATCTTATAAAGATTATCTCCCACTCGATTTTCCGAGGGAAGCACGCGAAAGGTGCAAGCCCGTGTAAGGACGTTTGAGGGATAAAATTTAGGGAAAAGGAGGATAATTCAAGAGGGTAGGATAGATTTAGAGATTAATCTTTATATCTTATGGGTGGAGGAGTATGATCTTGTGTTGATCATCCGAGGGATCTTTGTGACAGGAACAAGCCCGTGTAAGGACAACATAAGTTCATATCTTCTTAATCACATTTAGGTATAAATTTCAGTCCTAGGTCGGTTGTCTATTGCAAGAGAGAACCGGCAACCTTCTATAAATGTTGGACAATTGAGAAATAGGGTTTGGTAGATCATTTACATTGAGGAATCTTACAAAGAAACCCAAACTCCTAGAACATTCCTTTATCATAGCCCATAATCTTGTTTGTTGATCTTTCATTTCTATGTTTACTTTTCATTTAGTTACCTTTAGATTTTGGAAACCAATTGATTAGTTGTTTGGCTAGCTCATGTTGAAACATTTCTAGTGCTTATTCCAGTCCCTGTGGATATGATAATCTTTTATATTACTTGCGACATTTCCGTACACTTGCGGAGAGCGAACAATGGACTCGGATTTGACACAAAGGCGCCTCCACCATTCATATCAACAAGCTTCGATTCTTGGAAATCAAGAATCGAAAATAACCTTATAATATAGATAGAGCAATAGTTTGCTCTAATGGAAGGTTTCGAAGCTCCAAAGAATTCAAAAGGCAAAATCATCAAGAAGAGCAAATGGAGTCAAGAGCAAATCCAAAGGTACGAGGCGAATGACAATGTAACTAAATTATTGGTTAATTTATTGCTAATCACAATTCTATGAAAAATTGGAGAATTTGAAGATGCAAAAGAATTATGGAGCAAATTGGACAAGCTTCATGAAGAACCCTCTACTACACCAAACCAAGAGAAATCTAAAGAGGGCAACTCATTGGAGCAAGACCAAAAGGAGGAGGACACCAAGGTTGAGAGATGCTCAACATCGGAAGAAGAAGAAGCTTCATCCTCAATGGAGTGTAATAAAAAGGGCAAAGAGGGAGCATACTCTTTGTTCCATGTAGAGGGTGAAGATGAAGAGACCTCCACCCTGAGGATTGAGGGGGAGAGACCTTCATTGACACCGGATCAAGAAGAAGGAAAAACTTCTACTTCCGAGTCAAGAGAAGAAGAAGATGGGGCAACCTCCACAACACAAGTAAAATCAAATGGAGAATTAAGTGTCATCACTCCGGTGAAGGTATAATTAGCTCAAGTAAAAATAAAAAACATATTATATGTTTTGAGTGTAGGGAACATGGGCACTATAAGAGCAAGTGCCCCCAAATTGACCAAGAACAAGGGCCAAGTGGCACCAAAGGGCAAGGAGAAGTCCAAGGAGATCGCCCCCACAACAAAGAAGAGCAAGGAGCACATAGTGTGTTTCTTGTGTAATCAAAAATGATATTACCGGAGCCAATGCCCAAAGGGGAAGAACTCAGTCAAGCCCAAAAGAGGAAGCACAAGTCAAGGGGGAGCTCTTAAGAGCAAACCCAAGGTAACATTTATTGATGCAATTCCTCTTAGAAATGGTAAAGAGCATGCTAATTCTAGTTTATATCATTTTAATTTCATTTACCATAAAAATAGAAAGCATGATAGCATTAAGGAAAAACATGTAGCTCTTCATGCTAAAACTACCTCACCTAAGGTTAGGAAGGTAGATAACTACTTGGGCAAAAACACTACGGATAGTAGATACAAGCCCAAAAATAGAAATGCTCAAGGATTTAAAGAAAAATCTAAAACTAAGGATTTAATGATGGAAAATCAAGTCTTGAGGTCAAGGCTTGATAATATGGAAAAGACCTTAAAGAAAATCGGAAATTTTCTTAAGGGCCAAAATGGGCATAAACTAGATTTAGGATATCAAAGGTTATCCAATGGTCATAGAGGTTTAGGATACAAAACCAAGGCTAAGAAAGATGTAATATCTTATCATAGGGTTCCATATACCTATGGAACCAACCCTAGGTCTAGGAGTCAAGTCAAGGATAAAAGGGAAGTTATCCTTAGGAGTATCTTTGCAACAACAAATGTGACTAAGACTTCTAAGAAGTCTAAGAAAGTCACTAAGAAGGTCACAAGGGAAGCTATCCCTAGAGTTAACATAAAGGAAGTGACCAAGGCTTCTAAGAAGCCTAGAAAGGTAATTAGGAAGGTATCAAGCTAAGTTATCCCTAGTGAATACCTAGAACATCCAAGGAGCACCAATAGGTGTTGGGTTCCTAGGAGCATCTTCTCTACCCCTTAGATGAGTTAGAGAGTGTCAACTCAAATTGGAAGGGTAGTTAACCCAACCTTGATGAAGCTGACACTCGGAGAGCATTTTCAAGGTTATTGTTAACCTTTGAAAATGAAATAGATTATTGTTTACTCTTTGGAAGAGTAAAATGTGCTATAATTTGAGGAAATAGATTTAACTTTCATTGGAACAAAAAGGAAAAGAACAAAATAAATGTCAAGTTAGGGTTTGACATTTTCTTGAAGAAAATGGGGGCAATCTAGATAAATTTTAGGTTTAGCTAAGGATTAAAGATACTTAGATAGGTAATCTAGGTATATTTTATTTATGCAAATTTTTCATGATTGTTTGGTCATCATATGTCATGATATCATATTTTACATTCGTGCTTTATTATGAAAAATATAAAAATACCATAACATGTCATACATACATCATGTAGTTATAGCAAATTTTCTTTTGAAAATTATTCATTTGATGTATGTCATAAATCATCATGCATTAGTTTAATTTCCTTGAAATTAAAGATAAATAGTATTTATTAACAAGTAACATCTTAGGTGGATGTTCATAAATTAAAATGTCTAGATAGATATGCATGATCCCTAATTTAGGGCAAAACTAAATTTTACATCTCACAAAGAACTATAAGGTAACTTGTATGTGTTTTAGTACATATTAGATACAAGTGAGATATTAGGATGATGAACAAAGCTCAAGATGTTTATTTAGTGCATTCTTTTTGAATCTTAGGTTCATCAAAACACATAGTTATGTGTTTTTCAATCATTGGGAAAGCTAATGCACAAGTCATGTGCATTGAGTCCAAAGAACATGGTTGGATATTGATTTTGAAAATGATTTTAATATACTTTGGAAAATCTTGGTATAGGCTATCTATTGATAGTAATCATCATTGAAAAGTTAGACACAAACTTAAAAGAAATATTGAAGTGTTTACAAGTTTTCAAGTTTGTGTCAATCCTTGAAAATAGGAAGTATATAGTAATGTCTAAAAATCATGAAAATAGGAGGTATTCTATATACCCTAAGTAATGTCTACATGAGTTTTCATGATTTTTAAAAATTTTCAGAATTTCTAGGGCATTTCTGAAATTCAATGAAATTGGATTTCAGAAAATCAAAAATCCAATCGATCAGCCGATCGATTGGAAGGCCTCAATAGATCAGCCGATCGATTGAGAATGTATTTTCTGCTACCAAAACATCACGGAATCGATCAGCTGATCGATTGACCCAGGCTGGATCGATCACCCAATCGATTCAAGGGTAATTTTCACGAACAGAAGCTCGCAGAATCGATCAGGCGATCGATGGGAATGGTTTCAATCGATTGAGACCCAACTCCGATTGATTGAAAATACTAATTTTGGCTGGGAAAGCCTGATTTAAGTAATTTTCAATAATTTTTAGTCTAGGTAACCATTCCTAACCCCTTGAAACACTTTTGTATACATTTAAGGGGAGTTTTCATGATGAAAACAAGAATGGATTAGTTAAGAAGATTAAGTTGAAGTTTAGGTGAGGTTTGGTTTCAATATTGAATTTTTGAACCTTAAAACCTCTAATTTTGGATTTCGTAAAGGTTTAGGGATTCCAAGTCATTGTTGGTGCAATGACAGAAGTTTGGAGCATGTCTTTAGGGGGAGTTACTCGCTAAGGACATGGAAAGTATTTTCTGAAACCATAGAAGGTGGTATATCCTTCGCTTGAAAAATGCTCAAGGTGAGCATTAGATACAATGAAGGGTATGAGACATTCGTTGTGGTGTTGTGAACAACGTTGGGTAACTCTTTAGGGGGAGAGTTTTTGATGTATGCCAATAGGAGGAGAATGTAAACTTTAAGTTAGACCTTCATTACCTAAAGAGGGAGTTTGCCCTCTAGGAAAGGGGGAGAATGAAGGAAACCCTCATTCATGCCTTAGCATGAAAGGAAGTTGAGGTTATGGGATTAGCCTAACTTAAAGGTATAGTCAAATATCAAAAGGGGGGAGATTGTTGGTGCAATATCCTTAAGTCAAGGTTGACCTGATTGACTAAGCTTGAGTTGGCTCAAGCTTGAGTCTTGATGTTTGAGTTTTGATGTTTGGCAATACATGGAGATTGCAGATGCAATAGAGTTTGGGGAGATTGTTGATACAATTTTTATCTGGTCAAGATTGACCAGTTAGATGTGAAGAAGAGGCAAGCAGGTCAAAGGGTTGACTGGAGACTTGACTGGAAAAGTCCTAACTAGAGGTTAGGTAGCTGAAAGTCTTGGTGAGTGAAGCCAGGTGAAAGACATAGTGAGTGAAGCTAGGCAGTTGGAAAATCCTAGTAAGTGAAGCTAGGTGAAAGTCCTGGTGAGTGAAGTCAAGCAGGTAAAAGTCCCAGTGACTCAATGAATGAAGTTGGGCAGTGGGAAAGTCCTGGTAAGTGAAGCTAGGCAGATGAAAGTCCCGGTGAGTGAAGCTGGGCAGTGGAAAAATCCTGGTGAGTGAAGCCAAGCGAAAACCCTAGTGGGTGAAGTTAGGTGAAAGTCCTGGTGAGTGAAGCCAGACAGATGGTAAGTTCTGGTGAGTGAAGCCAGGCACGTGGAAATCCAGGTGGCTCGAGGCTGAACGGACACTTGGTGTTGGGAAGTCCAAGTAGGTCAAAAGATTGACCGGATACTTGGAACAAGGAAATCCAGATGGGTCAAAGGTGACCAGACATCTGATGGAAGGAAGTCCAAGTGGGTCATGGAGGACCGGACACTTGGTACGGAACGGTAAATCTAAGTGGGTCAAGGAGGACCGCACTTGGTGATCAAAAGTCCAACGAGAAGTTGGCAAAGAGAAAGTCCAGATGGGTCAAAAGTTGACCAAACACTTAGCGGTTGTGAGTACAATAGGGAGTTGACATGAAACTAGGAAGTTCGGATGTAGTAGACTTCCGAATGCCATAACTTTTGACTCAGATATCGGAATGAGGTGATCTCAGATGCAAAATGAAGCTCGTTTCAAGCTCTACACATTTTTCTACTTGCCAATCAATTGGGGAGGGGGGGGGGTCAATCGATCAGCCAATTGATTGGTTGACACGATTTAGTATAGAAACTATCTTGATCGATTGGGTAATCGATCAAAACTTCCCCAATCAATTGGTCAATCGATTGGGAGAGTTTATGAGCGAATAGTAAGCTTCTGAATCAATCAGTTGATTGATTGAAAGCTGCCAATCAATTAGTCAATCAATTGGGCTCAGTTTTTCTCACGAGAACACGAGGCAGAAGGAATTGATTGGTCAATCGATTCCGGATTTTCTCCAAAGAGCACAGAGGCGCTCTGAATCAATCGGTCGATCGATTCAAAGTCTAACCAATCGGTTGAGAGTCATTCAATCGATTGAGATCTGACCGTTGCGCATGTTATAACCGTTGGCGAGCGTTCTCCCCAGCGATTCTTCTCTAGCGACTATAGTGCGATCTCAGTGACGATTCACGAGCTTCTCCACACTTTCACAACCAATTCCTGAAGGCTGTTGGAGACAAGTGTAGTTACACTTCCAAGTTTCAAGAGGGAACAACAAGCAACAAGTAAGTAAGAAGAAAGAGTTTCCATTTGTATATTTTGTATTTTTCTTCTTGTGGGTGTTGTATATTGTTGTGTGAGTTCGTACGAGGCTTCTCCGCCTCCGGCTGCGACTGAGAATGAGTGTTTTTATTAGTGGAGAGCATGTCGTGTGCGGATCCTTGGATTAGTCATCTCTTCTTGAGGTGGATACCAAGTAAATCCTTTGTGTTAGCGTTGTAAGTTTGCTTCTAGTTCATTCCGCTGCATATCATCATCAAAGAAGCAAGCAATCAAGCGCGACGAGCTATTCACCCCACCCCCCTAGCATATTTTGACCCTAACAACGTAGTGATTTTTTATGTTACATTGGTATTTGTGTTAGTTTGAATTGGTTCAATATCGATTATTTCTCATATTGTCACTAAGGGGTACTGTCTGATTTGACAGACAAGTATACTCTCAGGGTGTGACATGATATTTCATTTATATTGGAATGATTAATTGCATTCATCATATCGTGAACCATTGATTGCATTATATTCTTATTAGATAATGATTCCCCTAGATCAGTTGTGCCTGATGAAGAAGCAATTGAAGTTCCAATCTGATGAGAATAAGGCTCTCTGTGACAGTATCAATTAAACAAATCTTTTTTTATATAAATGTACTTTCACAGAGTTCTCATCATGGAAATCTTTATTTCTACATTTGGAATGATTACACGAACAACATAATTCGGTATCATTTATACATTCTGGATGACTCTTTGTAAAATTCACAAACTCTTCAACTCCAGCAAAATATTCATCTTGGATAAATCCTTTTTCTAATATATTGTACATTCAATCTTTGTTCGTGTACATTGTATCCTAATGAGCATAAGATTTTCAAAATTATGAACACAAGATTGATTACTTAGCAATTATGCAATTACTACAAGAGAGGTACTACAACATAATTCCATGTCTAAAATAGGTAATACAAAACTTAGCATATTATTAAACATACATTCATCAATATAAGAGAGGTACTACACACATGATTCCATGTATTAACTAAGCATGCCATGAGCATAAAAAAAAATAGGTATACAAGAAGTTGCTCAATCAAAGTATCAAACTATGTTAAAATCCTACAAGTAGCCAAACTATGTTAAAATCCTCCAAAATCATATTTAGGTTTTTATCCAAAATCTTACAACCAACTAGTTGGCTGAAGCCTCGTTGCCAAGGCTGACGTCACGGCTGGGGCAGATATAGTCGACCAAGCTTGCAATAGGCCAAGTTCCAGCTAAGCTTGCAGCATGCCAAGTTCCCGACCATGAACTCAGGGTTGACCAAGCTCGCGGTTGCAAACTCGGGGTCAACCAAGCTCGCGACCGCAAGTTCAGGGCCAACCAACTTACGACCGAGAGGCTTGCGATTGGCCCAACTCCCTACCACGAGCTCATAGCCGACCAAGCTTACGACCATGAGTTCACAGCCGACCAAGCTCGTGGTCGCGAGCTCGCAACCAACCAAGTTGTCACCCACGAGTTTGTGGTCGCGAGCTCATGGTCGTTCAAGCTCGATGCCATTAGAGTTAAAATTGAGAGGAGAGGTTAGGGAGAAGATCATAGTGAGATCAACGAGGAGAGGTTGCCGGAGATTGGAGGGGACGTCGAAAATCGGAGAGGTTGCAATCGCCGAAGAGATCAAGAACACGAGCAAATTGTTAATGACGGAAATTTATCTACGTCGTTATTTAGAGATGGAATTTAAATTCCGTCTCTAAATACTAACTGAAATAAATTCCGCCGCTAATATTTAAATACCTTAATGATAATTAGTCACAAAATTTAATATATGTTACTATGTAGAGATGGAATTTAATTCTTGTCTCTGATATAGAGATGAAATTTAATTCTGTCTCTAATATAGATGGAAATAAATGTCTGTCTTTATTTTCTAAATACCATAATGATAACTAGTGACAGGCAAAAAAATATCCGTCGCTATATAGAGATGAAATTTAAATTTGGTCTCTAATTAGACGCGGATAATATATTTCCGTCTCTACTAATTCCAGATTAATTATGTTTTTTTATTAATAACGACTGTTGTAGCGACGAAAATATAGTTTCGTATCTATTTAGAGATAGAACTTTGAGCCCGCCTTAAATTAGAGACGAAATGTTAATTTCCGTCTCTAATTCTGTCGCTAATGATGATTTTTTTTTAGTAATTATTACTCTCAATATGGCATATGCAAATGTTGTTTGGCGACATAAATATAATCAGGAGAAATAGACGAGCTCTCTATGTCTATTTAATATTATTTTCATACGTCATATTATATGTTGATGTTCAAAAATTACTACTTTCAATATGACGTATGTAAATAATATTTGAAGGTATGAATATAATCAAGATAACTAGATGAACATATATGATTTGATTTCATGTCATTTCAAGTTCTTTAGATTTATTAGTCGATTTTGGTCGAAACTTGGTCAAAATCGAGTGATAAACTTAGAGAGTTCGGAATGACATGAAACTAGATCTTATGTGTTCATTTAATTCTCTTGATTTATATTTATGCCCTTAAATATCATTGAGATACATCATATTAAGAGCAATAATTTTTTAACATGAATCGAATCGATTCGTATTTATAAAATTGTTGTTTTCAATATAGTATGTTAAATTATTTTTAAGAGCATGAATATAATTATGAGAATTAAACGAATGCATATAATCAATTCTCAAATATCAATTTAATATATTATATTATGAATAATAATTTTTTAATTCATTTATGATTGAGTTAAATTCCACCCATCGTTATACTATAGCAATTGATGGGTGGAATATTAGACTGCCACAGAATCATTTTCAATCCATTGACAGATTTACCAAGAGGGATAAAAAGGTATTAAGTTCATGATTTAGTAATTTTAAAATTTGAATACACTATTTATATATTTCAAAATTTAGCTATGTCGTCCAATAATTTACTGAAAAATATATCTGGATCGAAATTTTTTAATTTTAAATAGTATATTATTTTTATTAATGTTTTTATATTCTTTAAAATTTTCGCTATAGCGTTTTTTACAATTAAAATCACAAGTCAAAAACCTAATTTATTACCCAAATAAATGCAAAAACCCTAAATATTCACTCGGCCGCCGCTCAGCACCAATTCCGCCCTCCCGGAGCGTCTCTTCTTCTCTCCTCTCATCGTTCTCGTCCTCGCAACCGCTGAGCTTCGATCTGACCAATTCTGGTCCTCGCGCGTTTGGCGTGCACAAGCCTATCTTCCTTCAGGTGGGACATGGAGCAGCGGGAGACGATCTCGGCGTGCGCAGCATGCAAGAAAATGAGCCGCGAATGTCCGCCGGACTGCATCTTTGCGCCTTATTTCCCCGCGACCAGCACCAGTTTTGACTGCGTGCAACGCATATATGGATGCGACAACGTCGGGAGGATTCTCCAGAGTTTGCCGGTCGAGGAGCGCCGGGTGGCGGCGGAGTCGCTGGTGTTCCAGGCGAAGGCGCGCATCCGTGACCCTATCTTTGGCTGCGTAGGCTACATTTGTTTCCTCCAGCATTACCTCGCCCAAATAGATCGTGAGATACAGGAGACCGAGGCTGAAATTTCTGCTGCGGGCTATCAACCACCGCAACCTCCACCACCGGAGCAGCACTGGCACCAGATACCTCAGATGCTGGAGATGCCTCAGATACCTTCGACGCCACCACCGCAGGAGACGACTAGGACAGAGAAGAAGAATGGATAGTTTCTTCAATTCTTTAGTTGCTCTCAATTCTAGTTTCTTCAATCCCAGAGAAATCTTCTATTAATAAACGAGGAACATACTTCTGAATCATGTGGGACTTCTTGACAACTCTACCAATAGCTTCTACTAATTGCCTTGCAGAACAATAATCTATCTTCTAAAAGCAAACATGATCGGTTATTACAAACAAGATTGATGTAGATTTTGCTAATAATACTTTGGACATGATTATGATGATGCCCCTCCATGTTAGACTTATAAGTATGTCTTTATTCTGTAGCACCACCTGTCGGATAGGAAGCACATATCTATTCAACTACTAAGTTCGCATGACATCGTATTAATAAATCAACAATTTCACTTGTAGTTGCTATCATTTGTTTATTAAAATGTCGCATTGTGTAGAAAAACTTTCAATAGTTATGTTTCCATTCTTGATCTTGATTGTATGAGGAAAGTGATTGGTGTTGATGATGCAGCTTTACAAACACATCATTTCATTCAATGACTGAAACTTGGAACACTTATTATGCTACTATGGATATGAAAGCATTTAGTTAATAACTGTTTCTTCTTGATTACTTCTCCCCGTATGATGTGATATGACTTGCTATACTTGTTCCTACTGCTTGTATCATTATTGTATCAGAGCTTTGTTTATAAGTGATCGAGCAGAAAGGACCTCACAACTAGTTCAGCAGCCAGATACAATCACCATTGAGGAAGTTGCCTCTTCTTCCAAGCCTATGAGTCGTGCAATAAGGAAGATCACTAATAAAATAAAGAAGCTTATTCAACTCTTACCTCAGCAAGAGGTATGCCATTTTAACTGCAGATATAATCTATTTAAATTTGATTTAATTTCTTTTGGTGTTCATTGAAATACACTGAACACTAATAAATAAATAGTCTAAATTCAATTTTAACTTATGTTTTCAGATAAACAGAGAAGAAGTCTCCCTCTTCGACATGCTGTGGTTATTGCCAACTAGTGTTAACTTTGTACCAGCATTTCAGAAAATACCTGGAGGTAAGCCCAGGATTGTCTTGTTGGTGCATTGCTTGACGCATGTACCAAGTCTGTGAAGACTTTCTACATGATTTTCTGACAAATTCATTAATGGTGGTTGTTTTGGAGAACTTCTTACTGCGTTGATGGAAACACTTTGTATTCCTTCATGCCTTACCTATTTCCATTTGTATCTTCCAGGTAATCTGGTACTAGGTTATCTTGCAGCAGGAATCTTGATTGGCCCTTAAGGGTTTGCCTATCATTCATCATGTTCATGGTACAAAGGCCATTGCTGAATTTGGAGATTGTTTTTTTTCTGTTGTTCAATATTGGACTCGAGGTAGTGTCTCAATTCTATTTTTCATCAATTGCAAACATGCTAATGGTTGATCTTGTGCCATACTTGTTCGAGGGACACACCTCAATTTTTCAATTTTTATTTCTTTTGCAGCTTTCTGTTGAAAGACTAAGCTCAATGATGAAATGACTTTGGCTTTGGTTCCTCTCAGGTGAGTCGATTGCGCTGTTGAAATGTACTGGATTGTTGCAAAGTTTGTTATCGGATGCTATTTTTGTTGGTGTGAATATACAAGGTATGACTCCAAACAACCAGCATAGCTATCTTTTTAGTTTTTTTGGTGTGCATATACCTATCTTGATACATGAATGTAGTTGTTTTGTTTTCTTGATAGGAATGTGTTGCTCTCACAGTTCCTCCGCCTTTTGGAATGAGCCAGTAATACGCTGAGAGAGATAAGATGATTGAGTAGTACACTTGCTAAGAAATAAAGGAAGCAAGATGATTTAGTACACTTACTAAGAAATTTTGTATTTTGACAATGCTTGAGGCGATCAACTGGATAACTGTGCTACATCAGCTTCTTATTGGAACACCATCACTGGAAGTGTAATCAAGGTAGCCCTGAACCTAATAATTCTTAGGCAAAAATTAAAAGAGCATTTATTTATTTATTTTATTAAAATCTTGAGAAGAGTGTTCTTTTTTCATTAATCATGAATTGAATTGTCCCTGTCTAAATGCTATCCATCACTCGGGTTAGTATCATGTTGTTGCAATTATAAATTGTAGCTACTACGTATAGCAATTACGATTTACAGCTTCACAACATGTGCACAAATGAGATCCTATTCAATTGGTCAAATAACTTGTTATAGCAACCATTAATTGTAACTCTACAATGTGTATGAATAAAATCTTTTTCAACACAAGTTAATATTGGTCAACAAAATATTATAGCAGATGATATCATAATTATTTAGTGGGTGTAACTGAACCGAGTTGAATAGTAAGAGGTTCGAGTTTGGCTCGATTGGTTTTTCCCTAAGCTTGGGCTCGAGTGCGATTCAAGCTTTAATTTTTAAGCTTGAGTTCGGTTTGTAATGAAATTAAATAGTTTGCTCGAGCTCGATTCAAAAATAATTATTTAAAAGTTAACTCGAGTTTGACTCGTTAATATATCATTTTTAGATCGTTAAACGTTCTAGCTCATTAGGTACATAATGGAGTTTGAGTTAACTTGTTTTGCTTTAAGTCTTAATTATTAAGATGTTATATATATAAATGAATCTTTTAACGAATATGTTCAAATATGATTAAATTTGAGCTCGTCTAACTTAATCAAATGAATTTGAATGATTTTTTTTTTTTAACTTAGAAACATGAATAGCTAACAAACGACTTGGTGGGTTTACATCCAGTAATTATGATTCATAACTATTCTAACATGGATGATAAATAATGATTTTGGACGGGATTTTTAGTTTGACTCTATGAGTTGGTTGAGTCACCTAGTAGCTTGGATGGGTTGAATGTGCCAAGTAGGCTTGATGGAATGAATGAGTTGGATTGACCTGATGGACCTAGTTTAGGCCATGCTATGCTGGGTCAATAAATTGATTAGTCCTTTTCTATCTAGATGGGCTGCCCATGCAACCAAGCTAAGGGGCAAGTCACGAGTAGGGTGTGGATGAATGTTGGGCCGTTGGGCATTTTTATTGAGAAATGATAAATCGTAGATGTTGAATTGTTAGGTTAATTGCTATGAGCATTTCTAGTGGGTAAGTCATCGTCAAAATTAATTGGCCCGAATGGTTGAATGCATGGTGCAAGCTAAAAAAAAATGGTACGAGTAGGGAATGCATACTCATTCAATAGAAGGGAAATGAATGAATAATTTCAATCAATAAAATAAAGAAGTAATCGTGTAATATATTTTTCGTCTAATTTATTCATCCATCCATGTTCATTTATCCCTTAAATTTTAGTTCATTTGATTAAACGTGACTAAAGTTATGTCTACTCGATATTAGAGTAGAGAAGAATTTAATTATGGAGAAGAACTTCTTATCTTGGTTGGAGCAAACTATAGGCCAATCTTACTATAAGTGGTTAAATTTAGCAAGATTATTTTGATATAGTTGGTAAACAATTTAAGTTAAATTTATCTTGTATTTTTCACATGTGCGTTGATGTGGGAAAAAATTATTCTTCTGTTTACCTAAAGGAGTGGACGATGGATAGATAAAACAAATTTAGGGGCATGAGAAGATAATAGAAAGGGAAAGAAATTTCTTTCTCTGTATACTTGTTTACCTTGATTGAGAAAGTTGGGTATATGCAGTGTAAATTTTGTAACTGAAAAAGGATACATGTATTATTTTTTTAATATATGGTGTACTTTTGTGAGTTAAAAATAGTACATGCGTCATTTTTTTTTATGGTGTAATTTTGTGAATGAAAAGGAGTGCATGTGTTTTTTTTTTTTCATTTGTTGCTTTTTGATCAATTTTAAGGTGATCGATGTTGGTTCCAAAACTATCCATGGATCTATTGCGTTTCTCTTCCATTTTAAAATTTTAATGAAGTAAACGGTAAAAAAAATTTCACTGCGTAAACTTTTCCTTAGTTTTGCTTTTCGCTCTCCTAAGTAAACAGAGCATAAGGGATAAACCCGACTCCGGGCCGGATCCCAGGTCAGTTTTGGTTCCTTAAGTGCAAAATTGGCGCATTGCCGGTTCAACCTTTTTTTTTTTTTTTTTTTTGCCCGTTGGAACCACCTAGCTGTTGAGGGAGGGGGTGGAGTTTTTTTGGGTATTTTTTTAACGGTTAGGATCATTTGATTGTTTTTTGATCAATGGTTATGATTTAGTATCCGTTATTATCCAAATTCTATAAATAGAGAGCTCATTTCATCATTTTCACACACATCTTCTCTGCTTTTAATCTCAATTTCGTATTTTTTATACGATTTTGTTTTTATTTCTACGTACTTTCGTTTCTAATTTTCAATTACAATGGAAGGAGGTCGTGGATGTTCATCATCTCGAGCTCGAAAGGGAAATGAAATAGTGAATCTGCGGGAAGATGACCCCCAACATTCAATTCATCGATGATGAGATCGAGCATCTTCTGAATCCGACACCCGAAACGCAAGGAAGCCTTCTATTTTCACTAAATATTTTGAGGTCACTTTTTTATCAGGAGAAATACGTGCAAAATGTAAGCATTGCAATGCTTCTTACAAATTCCAAGCCGCCGCCGACTATAGGTCGTTGAAATAACATGTAGAAACGAAGTACCTGACGGAATATGGATTCGATTGTTCTCAAGCACAATTATCAAGATTTTCTTCAACTAGCGGTAGTACTGATTCCGATTTATTTTTATATTTAGATAATAAATTAAGAGAATCATTAGCTAAATTTATTTTCATAGAATCTTTCTTTTAATTTTGGATCTAAATGCACATTTGAAGATTTTTGTAAAGAATCTCTTAATTCATGTGCTAAATGTGTTCTTAGGAGTACACTTACTTATACAATTAAAAAATTTGTAAAACAAGAAAAAAAGAATTTAATTGATGAATTTAGTAAATTAAATAGAGAAATGGTATGCTATAAGAATACGGAGTACGAAATGCTCAAGGAATGACTCAACATTTCCTATGTGGAAAAAAAAGAGTAACCCTGCGGCTTCTCCTTCTCCTCCACTCGCGACGCGACTTCTCCCTTCTCCTCCACCCACATTTGCGATGCGGCTCGGCTTCTCCCTTCTCCTCCACCCACGGTCGGAGGAATCAGCCATGAAACTAACCTAAAATCGCTGCCTCTCCCTTCTCCTCCACCCTCGCCTCTTCTCCCTCCACCCACTATGACGGCCAATCGAACCCTAAGACGCCACCCCAGTAAAGCCGCGAAGCTCGTCCTCCATGGCCTAAGCCCTAAAGCTCCTCTATCAGCGAAGCTCCTCCACCAGCGAAGCTACTCCTGGCAGCGAAGCTCCTCCACCAACGAAGCTACTCCTGGCAGCGAAGCTCCTCCGCCAGTGAAGCTCCACCACCCAACATCCACCAGCGAAGCTACTCCTGACAGTATCTCGTTCTTCCTCTTGCCCTTTCCATTTCTAGTAACTCACTTTATATTCTCTTGTATTTTAGTTAAATGTCATGGTGATGATTGAACAATTCATAAATTTTCTTGTATATTTTTAATGAACCAACATGGATGGATAGACATAGCAGAATATGTTAAGCACCTTTAAGATTTCTTCCTATGCAAAGAGTTCCCAATGTATAGGAAGTGGATTCACTCATTGTATCTTCTTCTGTATTTTAGTTAAATTTCATGATTCATTATCCTGCTTAAAGGGGTACCTTGATTGATGGTTTGTTGTTTCTTCATAATTCTGGCATCAACAATGCGTGTTGTTTGTTCCTTGTTATTTTATAAGTTATGTGTATTCATAACATCAAAAGAAACATATTGAATTATTTATTTATGTATGTTTCTGGTTATATTCTCATTTCAATTTTTTTTCTAATGATGTTCTTAAACATTTTTTGTGCTATTATTTTTTTATGTTTGTCAATAATTATTTTGTTTGAATTTAGGTTGTAAAATTATTATGGAGCAAGAACTATTAATTGAGGGTGATTTGCAAGTGTTGGGTTATTAATCAAGCTCAAATATACTTGATACTCCACAAGTTGGGATGTATTTTTCATCTGAAGAAGAAGTCCTTGTTTTTTACAAATCATATGCCCAAGGTCTTGGTTTTGGTATTTTAAAGTTGGGTTCCAAAAAAGGAGATGATGGCCAATAAAGTATTTTTCATTCGGATGCATTAAAAATGGTAAGACCATTCCTAGAGTGAAAAATTCCTTATCCTAGAGCTTGTAGTAAAACGGATTGCAAAGCAAAGATTAATATTACAATTCAGAATGATGAATTATGTGGCATTACTAGTACTCAACTAGAACACAATCATACATTAAGTCCAAGGAAGTCAAGACATTTTAGATACAATAAAGTGTTAGATTCTCAAACTAAGAGAAAATTAGAGTTGAATGATCAAGCTGAAATAACTTTGAGTAAGAGTTTTTAATCATTTGTTGTTGAAGCGGGTGATTATGAAAATTTGTCATTTGATGAGAGAAAGAGTAGAAATTATGTGATTGAAGCAAGGAGATTAAGGCTTGGGAATGATGCAGAAGCCTTGAATAATTACTTTTGTCGTATGCAAAGTAGAAATTCAAATTTCTTTTATGTAATTGATATAGATGAAGATTCTTGCATAAGAAATATATTTTGGACTGATGCAAGATGTAGGGCTGCATATGATTCTTTTTATGATGTCGTTACATTTGATACCACATATCTTACCAATACTTATAATATGCCATTTGCACCGTTTGTTGGAGTAAATCATCATGGTGAATCCATATACTTGGCTGTGGTTTGATATCTAAAGAAGATTTAAAAATTTTCATTTGGTTATTTAAATCATGGTTGACATGCATGAGAGGAAGAGATCCACGAGCTATTATTATGGATCAATGCAAAGTCATCGAAATTGCAATTCTTGAGGTATTTTTGGACTCTCATTATCGTTTATGTCTTTGACATATTATGAAAAAAACTTCCAGCCAAGTTTAGTAGTCATGCCAACTATAAGTTGATAAAGAGAAACTTGAAGAATATTGTTTATAATTCTTTGACATCTACAGAATGTGATAGCAACTGGAAAAAAATTATCAAAGAATTTAACTTGGAGAAATATGATTGGTTGAATTCTTTATATGAAATTCATCATAAGTGAATGCATGTGTATGTGAAAGATAAATTTTGGGTAGGGATGTCGACAAGTCAAAGAAGTGAGTATGAATGCATTTTTTGATGATTATGTTCATTCGAAAATAACTTTGAAGCAGTTTGTTGAACAATATGACAATGCTTTGAAAAGCAAGATTGAAAAGGAAGATAATTCTGATTTTGCGTCTTTTAATTCAATAATTTCGGTCATCAGTGGCAATCCAATTGAAAACAGTTTCAAAGTATTTACACTAACAAGATATTTATGTTGTTTCAAAATGAACTACGAGGTTTAATGTTTTGTAATATTTCATTTGTGAAGGAAGAAGGGTCAACATTTTTTTTTGAGGTGATGAAAACTGTATATGGAAAAGATGGAACAACTCCAAAAGAGATTTCCTTTTGGGTACAATATAGTGAGTTACAATATCGGATGAAGTGTTTGTGTTGTCTCTTTGAGTTTCGTGGAATTGTGTGTAGACATTTGATTTCTATTCTGATAAAAAGAAAAGTCACTACAGTTCCAAAAAATTATATTTTAGAACGATGGCGCAAAGACATTAAACATGGATATCAAGGAATCACTAATATTTATGATGATTTTTATCAGCATACAGAGGAAAGACGAAGATATAATAATCTTCACCCATTGTTGCAAGAAGTGGGACAACTTGGGTCAAAAAATGATGAGAGGTGTTTTGCTTTAATAGGAATATTAAAAGAAGCAAAAAAAAAAGTTTATGGATACCAATATTGGTGATTCATTGGATGGTGATCAGGATAGCAACATAATACATGAGGAATCGAGAAATGAGAGTAAAAAGTTTCACAACCCACTGAAAGTAAGGTCTTGTGGGCGTCCACCGAATAAAAGAAAACAATCCAAAATTGAGCAAATTGTGAAAAGGGCAAAGGCAAAGTCTCATAAAAAGGTTTGGTTTGTATATTTGGTGTCATTTGTTACTTTGGTGTTATGTTTTATTAATAATTTGCATAAGTACATCTGTCTACAGGGTTCTACAATTGATAGAAAGCAAGATGAGTTATCAAACATTGAACAAATCGATAAATTTCTAGGTTTGATTGTATATTCTTCATTTATTGTATTTTTAGTTTTTTTTGTTAAATCTAAATGGTGATTCTGTTCTTACAGAGAGTCAGAGATTGTTCATGTTGGATAAAGAACTGTTGGTTCCTAATGATGTTGTTCAGGTACTATTATTACTTCTTTTACTGTAAACTTTCTAATGTTTGACATATTACCATCATATAGCCCTTCTATTATCGGTAACTATCATGTAGCCTCACTCTTTGTATCAAAATTCTATGTTTTCTATGTAACATTTGGTTTGGAAAGAAAATGGTCTAGTGTGACATATGTAACATTTGATTTGTTACAAATGCATGCTGATTTGTTCAAGGTATCTTCTCTTATCTAGAAAGATACAAATTTTGAAAGAGAATTTTTCATAATCCTTGGCTTGATGGTAGATGCTCATGATTCTCTGTTTGTTCTAGGAAGGCAAAAGTGAAAAGATGAATTTTAAGATTAATGATTATCCAGGAGCAAGTGGGAAATGATCGTCATACTTCCAAACTACTTGATTATGAATGGAGATGAAGTATTCCATGAAGGCAAGAGTTAAAATGTTGCTACTGGAATGTAATAGAAGATTGTAACGCAATTGAACTTCTAAATTTTGTGTGTTATTGGAATGTGTTGTCTTGTTACTTAACTTCAAACACTTTGTTCCTTTTGAGATTATTAATCCAGTCTTGCTTGTTCTGGTTTTACATACTGGTGCTTTGTTCTACATAACTATATTATATATATCAGTGTGTTTGAAATTCAAAGCATGCTAGTCGATATTGTGAAGTTACTATTGCTTGAGCACTGTGTTGTTCTATCAAAATTAATGACATTCTAATTTCAAGGAAAATATGAAGTTAATCAAGAGCTCCAATTTTTCTTGCAAAACTGTTAACTTTAAGTGTCTGCAACTCCTTCCCTTTGTGGCATATACTAAGAACTATTTTAAGATGCAAAGAAAAGACATCATTATGAGAAGCAAGAAATCATCACTTTGGTTGCTGCTTGAGAGGAAACAAATTAGAGAGAGGAGAATCCATTACTTTGGTTAGCCAATAATAAGTACACTTCTCAGCTTTAATAGAAATGACCTTAGAATTTATAGATCTTTCTTCTTGTAAATCTCCATAACTAAAGATGCATAGGAATAAATAATATCGAGAAACAAAGTGACAAACATAAGAGTTGTCCTTGTTAAATGCACTCAAGGCGATTTCTATCATTTGATCACATTTAAATGCACTTAAGGCAACTTCTATCATCTGATCACAATTAAATGCACTCAATGCAACTTCTATCATTTGACCACTAATGTAAATTAAATACATTCAATTCAGATATCAAATATAATTCATCACAAGAACTTTGCAAATTCAATTTCTCCATTACATTTTGAAAGCTGCTAGGAATAAACTCATGTGACATGAAAGGATATGTGAGTGAACAACCAAGAATAACTGAGAAGGTACATTAAAGCATAAAACACTGATAAGATACATTAAAAACCTAGAAACATCTTTCATTACATCTAAATTTATTTGCTTATAGTAAATTACATCAATCACCTCAAAATCATCACAATCCAAATAAATACAACTATAACGATAGCAACTCTAAACTTCCAATTCAGTGAACATATTTCATCACTCAACTTTATAGTAATAGATCTGTTCACATCCTCCAGGAGATCATTGCAATCAATTGTACCCTCGTAACTATTAGATTTCTTCAATTCACTAAACTCCATCTTCAAATAATTAATAATTACCTTAGTTCTCTCTGACAATTCTGGGTCATGCCATAAGAAGAAGCCACATCCCCTATCCTGAATATCGAATAAACTTAATGAAAACCAATAGTTAAATAACATATTAGAGATCTCAACATATAAATAAATTTGATTTTGAAATAATTTTATATAAATAAAACTTACTCTAAATTATGGACATGAAAAAAATCATTTTCCTGGGTTAGTTTCCTTCCATGATGTTCAAAGGGTAGTTCTTAACCCACAATAACATAATATATTGGAAGTTTCACCTTGCTCATCATTCATGCATCTGTGAGTCAAAGATGTTGCTAATGAAGAGCTGACTGCCATGGATATTTGTTCCTTTGTCCCGTAATTTTTTTCATATCAATAGTTGTCCTCAGTTAACTAGATACATACTCTAATCATTTCTCACAAATAATTCACATCTTTGAGTTTCTAAACGAGACTTCCAGTGTTGTGTTAACAATGATGGGTCTCAATTAAAATAGGTATTGGTTGGTTAATCTTTCCTACTTGTGCCTAGCATAAAAGAAATAGGAACATAGTTTCCTTTGATACAAGTGCCTAGCATAAAAGAAATAATCCTATAGAAAAATAACTCATCAATCATGATCAAAACATATAATAGGAAAAAATACAGCAATATAAGAAGAAATTTCTGCAACCAACAAAAAAGAAAAGAAGAGAAAACGAATACAAACCAGAAAGATCACCTAATTACCAAATTGTTTGTAGCTATATGATATACAACAATACTTCACCCATAACATCATATATGGAAAAAGGGATGCATATTTACTCATGCAGCCTAAAATCCTTCTAAAATATGAAGTCAATCAAATAAACAAAGAATCTCAAATTCCCCAAACGACTCCTAAATCCAGTAGAGACAGTAACATCAACGATCAAAGAGTAGCATTTCCATGCTGAAATAAGCACTAGAAACATATTCCTCCAATTAATCAACCAATAAAAATTCTCCAAAGGAACTACAAGGAAGAAATAACCCTTACCTTCCCTCCGAACGAGATCCTCTCCACATTGACCAAGTTAGTGTGGCGTTTGGGCATAGAGGAGCTTCAACAGAATTACCATGGAGGAGTTTTGCTGGTGGAGGAGTTTTAAGTCCGAGGGAAGTATGGCGTTAGGGTGTGGAGGAGATTTAGGGCTTGCCATCACTTACGCTGGTGGAGGAGCTTCAGTAGTGAAGGAGCTTCGCGGCGTGGAGGACCTTTAGGGCTTGGAGAAGCTTTGCTGGTGGAGGAGCTCCGCTGGTGGAGGAGAAGGAGAAGTTGTGGCCGTGGGTGGAGGAGAAGGGAGAAGCCGAGCCGAGCCGAGTCACAGATGTGGGTAGAGGAGAAGGGAGAAGTCGCGTCGCGAGTGGAGGAGAAGGAGAAGCCGCTGGGATTTTAGGGCAAAAGCTTCATTGTTCATTTCATTTCTCTTTTTAAATTTTTCTTTTTTCCCATATAGGAAATGTTGAGTCATTCCTTGAGCATTTCGCGCTTCGTATTCTTGTAGTATATCATTTGTCAATTAAATAATAAAGTTTTTTTTATGTTATGATATTTGGAGTGATCATTAGCAAACACATTTGTATATGATTATGACTTGACATTGGATCGATAACTCTTGGAACCTTCAAAAAAAATTGTTAACTTATAGAGTTTTTGATGAATCACATAATGCTCATAACATCACACAATTATTATATTTAATTTTAGAAGAATATGGATTAACTCATAAAATATTTTCAATATTATTAGATAATGCTAGTTCTAATACCACTTGTATAGATGATCTAAAATTTATTTATCAACCTATTATTGGTGGTTTATTTTTCATATTCATTGTGAATGCAATGTTTTAAATTTATGTGTTCAAGGTAGATTAAAAATTTTAGAAAACTATATTAAACCAATTAGAATTGTAATTTCTTATTTATGCTCTCATTCATTTATAATGAAATAATAGGATAGGTTTTATAAAACTAATGGAATGAAATCTAAAAAATTTTGACGTAATACCAACATGTTGGAATTTAACATATCAATTATTACAAGATTCATTTCAATATAAAAAATTATCATGTTCATTTTTTGCACAATATATTAATACTAATATATATTTATTTTTACAATAATGAAATATTTGTAGTAGTATTTGTATAATTTTAAAAGTATTAATGATATCTTCTTACATCTTAGTTATAAAAACTAAATAGGAAAAATAATTTTATTTTATTCTTAAAATTTATTTAATTGCATTTACTTTAATCCTAGATTTAAATTAGAAGTTTAACAAGAAATGTTAACTTTATATTATGACGCTTTAATTTCAATTAAAGTAGAACCAATTAATATTATATATAATGTTAGAATTTATTTATATAATATTTATAATCAATATTATGTAAAATATGAAACACAAATTAATATTTTTGAAATACAAAAACTACTAGTAGTAATTTAAAACTTACAAAAGCACAACTTTTATTAAAAGAACGAACAAAACATCCACAAGGATTCTCAAGTTCTACATAGAAACTTGAGAATTATTTTACGATTTTTTTTAATTTTAATGAAGTAGATAGAGAAAATTTCGATATCTTAAAGTGGTGATTATAGAAGGCTCAAAGCTTTCTTGTCCTCTCCGTGATTGTTAAAGAAATTTTAGCTTGTCCAGTGTCAACTGTTGTTGTGGAGTAGACGTCCAGTGCCGACGACAACATATTAGATGAACGACGATCAATTTTATCTCCCGACTCATTGGAACCCCAAGCATTACTAAGCGATTGGACCAAAGCCAAGAAAAGAATCCAAGGAATGCAACTTTTTGATGACGAAGTTGAAGATTTTGATACTGAAGGAACGAATACAACAGAAACGAGAAATGGAAATGAATGACAATGTAAAAGAGTAAAAATATAAAAGAACTATATGGACTTTGATTCCCTTATGCCCTAAGGGATACATAGACAACTTAAATAAGTGAAAGCTATTTTTTTTATAAAAATTTCAAATTAAATTTTTTAATTTTTTTAATATAAAAATCTTGAACCGTGATGAACTGTGAACCAAATCGTGTATCGGCGGTTCTGAACCGTGAACCGTAACCGTCTTAGGCAATTAAGGTTAATGGTCAATCTGTCAGGAACCGTTGAACCGGTGGTTCTAAATCGTCGATTTTGAACTATGGTCAGATCTAATAAGGGAACAAAGGGAGAAGTGCCAGATTAAAGTGCGAGGTAAAGTCTTCTCCCACTCTCCTCCTTTTGAATATAAGATAGTGCTCTTGCGAGTTGGGTAAGGTATGCTATTTTCTATTGTTTAGACGATTCTACTATCTTTTTCACCCTTTTCTCTTCTATGAGTTTAACTTGAACGTTGGAGGAATTTTGTTGAGGTCCTCCTCCAATCCCTTTCTAACTTCACTCTCGTGAGTATAGTCCGCTCGTCTACCCCATTGGTTGTGAAGAAGTCCTAATCAGATGTATCGATAAGGCCTAAAGACATGTGAGTTGTGAAAGATCATAAGGGAATGCAATCTTTGATTGTATGTTTAGATAAGAGCTGCCTAATGGTTTATGTAACTAAAGAAACTATGAGTTTACTATTATAATTGATCCTGTTCGAACCAAGGGTCAACGAACGCTGGGGATGTGGCGCTCCTTGCTAGGTCCTCGAGGGCTCCGGTGAACCTGCAGCAAAATCGAGCCGGGAGGGGTGTCCCGGCGACGACCCTCCGACGCTCAAGTCAGGCGAGGAATAACAAGAAGGTGGTCTCCAGATCCAGATTTTTCATACCTCCGGTGAAGAAATGGAGGCCTTATATAGACCTCCCGAAGAAGCCTGGGCGCACCAATCAAAGTAACCACCTGCCTTTGACCATGCCCAGGTATGGGTCTGTCAGAAGGGCCATGCCCAGATATGGATATGTCAGGAAGATGTCCATGAGGCCATACTGCTACTGTATCAACCTTTCCATGATGTGACGGGAAGGTCCTCCATCGTGCGATCTTGTGTACGGCCTAATCATCAGACATGCTTTAGCTGATATCCCATATCCCGAGCCGAGCGCATAGGCCGCTCGGCCCCCTTTGTACCCTCGCCCTTATCTTGGCCGAACGGACGACCCGCTCGGCCCTTCGGTTCCAGCCGAGCGGCATCCCGCTCGGCCCTTCGATCCTCCTGCCTTGGCGTCGGAAACCCAAACCCTTGGATGGGTTATGTCTAGCTCCGCTCGGACTTACTCAGCTGCTCGGCGTGGCCATTAACCGCTTAGTCAGCCCTTCATCGGTCCTCAAGCTGAGACCCTTCAGGAAATGGGTCCCCCATTCTTACCGCCGGATCACTTGCCTTCCCTTCAAGTCTAGTCGAAGGAGGCAGTGAGTCCGACTGACTGGACTATATGTGTCCGAGCGGGCGGTCGCCGCCTTTCCGTAGCTTATAATATCCCTGGGGCCGTTCGGCCCTTCTGCCAAACTCAGCCGTTCGGCTCTTCATTTCGGTTGTCTTGTCGCTTAATGTGGATATTTGCTTGTCTAGATCTTCTCGAAAATCATGCAAATCCTCTCCATTAAGTCGGAGCATGCGCGGTATGGGCGCATTAATTGCACTCAGTGACAGGGCGCCACGTGTCGACCATTGTGTGACGGCGGCGTCACTCACGATGGGACGCCCCCGTTTGAAATGGACGGCCCGAGGGCGTCCTCGTTTCTCGTGACCTAGATCGGATGGCGGAGGCTGGCCGTCCTCGGCCGTATAAAGCCTCCTTCCCTTTTTTGGCCGCATATTAGCTCGCGCGTTGCCTTCTGCCTCGTTCTGTTGCTGCGGTCTCCGGCGATCTAGTGTCTGTTTTTAGGCGGCGATCATCTCATCGGTGATTCTTTCCACTCGTTTCCTTCCCAGTGAGTCTTCTTCCTTCACTTACTAGATCTTCTCTGCTCATTTCGCCCCTTTCGTTTCCCTTCCTTCGATTTCTTGCCATTCTTTCGCTTCTCCGAGATGGCAAGCTCCTCTGCACCCGTTGTTGGTGTTCATGGCCCTTGGTACCTGACCATGGAGAGTCGATTTGATGAGGAGGGTGCTCGGCGTCTTGTTCGGACGTATGGAATTCCTGATAACTATGAAATAGTCGTAGCCGACCCGACCGACCGACCACATGACCCGCCGATCGGCACAATCTGTTTCTTTTTAGACCAATTCCAGGGTGGCCTTAGATTTCCTACCCATCCCTTTATTTTAGAGGTTTGTAACTATTTTCGCATCCCGCTCGGCCAACTTGTGCCGAATTCCTTTAGGCTGCTGAGCGGGATGGTCGTCCTCTTCAAGCTGCACAGTATCCCTCTTGACCCTAAAATATTCCACTTCTTCTTCTACCCCAAACAATCCAAGTTGGGGACTTTTATTTTCCAAAGTAGAATAGGCTTTAAATTTTTTGACAATATGCCGACCTCCAACAAACACTGGAAGGAGTTTTTCTTTTATATCCGACTTCCCGAGCGGCCAGCATTCCGAACCAAATGGCAGACCGCTGTGCCGACTCAGCCGGAGCTCGGCAAGTTCAGAAGCAATCCAGTCTATCTTCATGCGGTGAACTGGTTGTCCGGTCAGCGATACAAGATCGATCAGCTGCTGCTCAAGGGGGTGTTGTATATTTTCGGATTGTCTCCCGTTCGGGCAAATCTCCCCGTTCGCATGAGTAAGGATTCTTTACTCTCTTAGTCTTTTTTGTCTAATTGATTTTAATTTCGTTTACTGCAGCTGAAGTCATGTGGCGCTCTAAGGCTACCACTCATTTGAAACTGAAGGCCGTGGAAATTGAGGCGGCCACCAAAAAGGAGCTCGCCGAGCGGGGTCTCATTCCCAGCCGCCCAGCAGACGCGGGAGAGGGGGGGGCGCAGTCCGCCCCTGAAACAGATGCTGCCCCATCCGCTTCAACAGAGGTTGAGGCGGATCCTGTTTTCTCAGCCCCCGCCGAGCTGGGGGTCCCTCAGGTCGGGGATCCACAACTGGAAGTTCGGCGAAAGCGTCGAAGAGACTCCAGCCTTCCGCCGCCACAAGAGGGAGCACCACAGGTGCCGATCGGCGTAACTTCGCCTGCTCGCACACCATCACAGATCGGGACTCCAGCGGCCTCGCCTACCGCACAGCCTTCCGGCTCTCCTCCCCGGACTCGTCGCCGTTTACGTCGGTTGGGCGAAACTTCCACCATAGGGGAGTCTTCGCAACAAGCGGCTACAACTGAAGAAGCGCCGTCCGGCCATCCGACCATCAAGACCACCCTCCGATTCCCATCGGAGGAATATTTACTGTCTGCCGATCGGCCATCGAGCCCTGTTCACGAAATAACCTTGACGGGTCCGCTCGCCAAGCTTTTTGAGGACGCCCAGATTCAGGTTGCCCTCATGACGCCCAAGCAGCTCGGCGATAACAATATGCAGCAGGCCACACAGGTAAGTTCATCTTTCTTCATGTGTCATGCTATTGTTTGACTCCTGATTTTATTATTTCCTTACAGCGTTGGGCTGAGCAAATCGCCACCAGCCACCGGCTGGCCGAGCTGGAGGATCTCCTGGAAAAACTCCAAGTATCAGGGGGTCCATCGGCCGAGCGGGAGAAACAAACTCTCGAGGCCGAACAGAAGAAGGCTGCTGATCTGGCTGCAGAGGTGGCCCGACTCGAAGACTTGGTGAAGAAGTGGGACGGGGACGTGAAACGTGCCAGTGGCCGGAAGAGGCGGGCGATTGCTGATCTGGACAAAATGAAAGTCGAAGTCCGGGCCCTAGATCAGCAGTCTAAGAAGCTAGAGGCCGATCTGAATGCCGAGCGGGAGATCCGTGCAGCCGAACGCACAAAAGCTGAGATGGACTTGAAGGCTGTCCAAGATACCTTAACTGCTTCCCGAGCGACACTCAAGAAATATAAGGAGGGAGAGCCAAGTCGGCTAGCCGCAGCGCGCCAGGAATACCTCCGCTCGGAGCGCTTTGGCGAAAAGTTTGGTGGCAACGTCTCCTCAACCTTCCTCGAGGCGGTCAAGGTTACCACGGCGTACTTTAAGAAGGGGGGGCATCTTCCTGCTGACCTGAGCATTCCCCCTCCCGAACTGGCAACCATGATTGACGACATCCCGGACACCTTTTTTAATTTTGAGGATCCGGAGTGATGCGGGTTATTTCAAGTACTTTCTGTATTTCATCCGCTCGGCGGATGTAAAATTTTTGTACGTGCCGTTCGGCATAATTAATTTTTTTTTTCTAATGAAACGATGCCCTTTGCTTGTCTTCCTACTCATTGTCCATAATATTTTTCTGTTTGCTTAACGTTGATGCTTAGAGTCAGTCATGCTCTTAAGCGTTCTCCTTCACGCGCTCGATCGGCTTGCACATTGCATAAAATCCGAGCGAGGAGGCCTACTCGCTCTGCACGTATCCTGCCTGCGTGAAGTCAATAAACGCCGAGTATTGGAGGACCAACCCCCAATCGGGCCTGAATGTTTTAATATTTGTAGTTTCCGCGATTTCTTACTCTGATATTCGTTCGTCCGCTCGGGGTATTTATAGTCGCCGGACCGACTTGATTTTTAACGACGGTGTTCGTCGATCTTTCTGCTCGGTTTTTATAGCCGATCGGTGCGGCTCTCGATTTTTAACGACGGGGCTCGTCGGTTTTCCGCTCGGTTTTTATAGCCGATCGGCGCGGCTCTCGATTTTTAACGACGGGGCTCGTCGGTTTTCCGCTCGGTTTTTATAGCCGATCGGCGCGACTCTCGATTTTTAACGACGGGGCTCGTCGGTTTTCCGCTCGGTTTTTATAGTCGATCGGCGCGGCTCTCGATTTTTAACGACGGGGCTCGTCGGCGCAGATGTTTATAGCCGATCGGCGCGGCTCTACGGTTTAACGTCTAGGCTAGACGGCTCGGTTTTTATAGCCGATCGGCGCGACTCTCGATTTTTAACGACGGGGCTCGTCGGCGCGGATGTTTATAGCTGATCGGCGTGACTCTACGGTTTAACGTCTGGGCTAGACGGCGCGGTTATTTATAGCCGATCGGTGCGGCTCTCGATTTTTAACGACGGTGCTCGTCGGCGCGGATGTTTATAGCCGATCGGCACGGCTCTACGGTTTAACGTCTGGGCTAGACGGCGCGGTTATTTATAGCCGATCGGCGCGGCTCTCGATTTTTAACGACGGGGCTCGTCGGCGCGGATGTTTATAGCCGATCGGCGCGGCTCTACGGTTTAACGTCTGGGCTAGACGGCTCGGTTTTTATAGCCGATCGGCGCGGCTCTCGATTTTTAACGACGGGGCTCGTCGGCGCGGATGTTTATAGCCGATCGGCGCGGCTCTACGGTTTAACGTCTGGGCTAGACGGCTCGGTTTTTATAGCCGATCGGCGCGGCTCTCGATTTTTAACGACGGGGCTCGTCGGCGCGGATGTTTATAGCCGATCGGCGCGGCTCTACGGTTTAACGTCTGGGCTAGACGGCTCGGTTTTTATAGCCGATCGGCGCGGCTCTCGATTTTTAACGACGGGGCTCGTCGGCGCGGATGTTTATAGCCGATCGGCGCGGCTCTACGGTTTAACGTCTGGGCTAGACGGCGCGGTTATTTATAGCCGATCGGCGCGGCTCTCGATTTTTAACGACGGGGCTCGTCGGCGCGGATGTTTATAGCCGATCGGTGCGGCTCTACGGTTTAACGTCTGGGCTAGACGGCGCGGTTATTTATAGCCGATCGGCGCGGCTCTCGATTTTTAACGATGGTGCTCGTCGGCGCGGATGTTTATAGTCGATCGGCGCGGCTCTACGGTTTAACGTCTAGGCTAGACGGCTCGGTTTTTATAGCAGATCGGCGCGGCTCTCGATTTTTAACGACGGGGCTCGTCGGCGCGGATGTTTATAGCCGATCGGCGCGGCTCTCGATTTTTAACGACGGGGCTCGTCGGCGCGGATGTTTATAGCCGGTCGGCGCGGCTCTACGGTTTAACGTCGGCTGCGCGTTTATTTATAGCCGGTCGGCGCGGCTCTACGGTTTAACGTCTGGGCTAGACGGCGCGGTTATTTATAGCCGATCGGTGCGGCTCTCGATTTTTAACGACGGGGCTCGTCGGCGCGTTTATTTATAGCCGGTCGGCGCGGCTCTACGGTTTAACGTCTGGGCTAGACGGCTCGATTTTTATAGCCGATCGGCGCGGCTCTCGATTTTTAACGACGGGGCTCGTCGGCGCGTTTATTTATAGTCGATCGGCGCGGCTCTACGGTTTAACGTCTGGGCTAGACGGCTCGGTTTTTATAGCCGATCGGCGCGGCTCTCGATTTTTAACGACGGGGCTCGTCGGCGCGTTTATTTATAGCCGGTCGGCGCGGCTCTACGGTTTAACGTCTGGGCTAGACGGCCTTCAAGGCTAACTCCTTACCAGGTCGAGCGACCTTGGCCTTCATAACTTATCTCGCGCTTGAACAGTCTTTGTGCCCGGCCGAACGACATGGGTCATTTGCTTGCGAACCTAATCGGCTGGGAGGCCTTCACTTATTCGGGTGCTTGGCTCGGATAATCCATATGCCCCTTTTACCCAGCTTGGAGAACGTACTCCTGGCCGAACGGCTCAGGGTCTGCTTCGAGCATTTTGGCTCGGATAATTTATCTCCATCCGGAAGGTACTGGGTCTTTGATCCTCGAGCGCTTGGCTCGACCCATTTACCTCCGGCTAAGCGGCTCGTGGCCTTCGTTTCTTGCCAATGCCTTATATTTGTTCTCTTGATTCTTCATTTCTGCATTTCCAGTATTAGTCGAAAAAAGTACATAGGATGATTTACATTGGCACACCTTTCACCCCGCCCGGTAAGGCTGGAGGTGGTTCGCGCTCCACGGTCTATCTAACTGCCGACCGTCCTCATCCTCCAAATAATATGCGCCCGAGCGGAGCTTTTCGATGATTTTGAAGGGACCTGCCCACTTGCCGTCGCCGGCTTGACTTTCTTCGACAAGGTCGCCGACACGGAATGATCGAGGATGACGCGATTGTAGTTTTGCTTCATCCGTTGACGATACGCCATCAGCCGAACGGATGCCTTGGCACGCTCTTCGTCGACCAAATCCAGCTCCATATTCCTCCGCTCGGCATTGCCTTCATCATAACACTGGACCCGGATGGACTCAACGCCGACCTCAACCGGAATGACCGCTTCACCTCCGTACACCAGATGAAAAGGTGTAACGCTCGTTCCTTCCTTAGGAGTTGTTCGGATTGCCCATAAAACGCTCGGCACTTCATCTGGCCAACTTCCTCCCAAGTGGTCGAGCCGAGCGCGCAGGATACGAAGAATTTCCCGGTTGGCCACTTCAGCTTGACCGTTGCTCTGAGGATAGGCCACGGATGTGAAATGTTGCTCAATGCCGTAGCTCTTGCACCAATCCTCTAACATCTTCCCTGTGAACTGCCGCCCGTTGTCGGACACTAGTCGACGAGGGATGCCGAAACGACAAATGATGTGTTGCCAGATGAATTTTTTAACCATTTGTTCAGTGATCTTTGCCAGCGGCTCGGCCTCCACCCATTTGGAGAAATAGTCGACCGCCACTAGTAAAAATTTCCTCTGTCCGGACGCCATCGGAAATGGACCGACAATATCCATTCCCCATTGGTCGAACGGGCATGAAACGCTTGACGCCTTCATTTCTTCGGCCGGTCGGTGGGAGAAGTTGTGATACTTCTGGCATGAAAGGCAGGTAGATACTGTCCGAGCGGCGTCTGTTTGTAAAGTTGGCCAAAAGTATCCGGCCAAGAGGATCTTCTTGACCAATGAGCGCCCGCCCGGATGACCCCCGCATGATCCTTGATGTACTTCCTGGAGGATGTAAGCTGAGTCCTCCGAGCTTACACATTTCAGCAATGGGCGCGAGAAAGCTTTCTTGTAAAGCTGATCTCCAATGAGTGTAAACCGACCGGCTCTTCTCCTGAGGAGTCGGGCTGCATATTCATCGGAGGGTGTGGTGCCCGAACGGAGGAATTCTATAATAGGTGTCCTCCAGTCGCTTGGAAACGTGAGGCCTTGCATCCGATCGACGTGTGCCACCAGCAGTACTTTTTCAATTGGTTGCTGAATGGCAACTGGTGTTATTGAACTTGCGAGTTTGGCTAACTCGTCTGCTGCCTGGTTCTCCGTTCGGGGGATCTTCTGTATAAGAACCTCTCGGAAAGTAGCTTTGAGTTTTTCAAAGGCCTCAACGTAGAGTTTAAGCCGAACACTGTTGATTTCAAAGGTGTCACCCGACCGGCACCCACATGCCGGGCTGCCTGCAATCCGGTTATGAGGGCCTCATACTCTGCTTCGTTGTTGGTAGCTTTGTAATCCAGCCGGACGGATAGGTGCATCTTCTCTTCTTGAGGTGAGAGCAGCAATATTCCAATCCCGCTTCCGAGCCGAGTAGAGGACCCATCCACATATATTCTCCACATAGCTTTCGGCTCTGGCCTTTGCACTTCGGTCACAAAATCAGCCAGGGATTGGGCTTTGATCGCCGAGCGGGGTTGATATTGGATGTCAAATTCACTTAATTCTGTCGTCCACTTGATGAGCCGTCTGGACGCTTCTGGATTTAACAGTACTCTTCCGAGTGGACTGTTCGTCCGGATAATGATGGTGTGAGCCAAGAAATACGGTCGAAGGCGCCGAGCGGCTAGAACTAAAGCAAAGGCCAACTTCTCGTTCTCGAGCCCGGTGTAACGAGATTCAGCATCTTTTAAAATGTGGCTTAGAAAATACACCGGCTGCTCTTCGCCGCTTGCCCTCACAAGTGCTGAGCCTACAGTATGCTCAGTTGACGACAAATAAATATACAGTGACTCACCCCCGATCAGCTTGGCTAGCACTGGCAGAGAATTAAGATATGTCTTCGATTCTCCGAAAGCTCGGTCACATTCTTCATCCCACTGGAATTTAGTAGCCTTGCGCAGGATCTTGAAGAATGGAAGGCTCCGGTCGGCGGTTTTGGAGATGAATCTGGACAAAGCAGTTATCCGGCCGGTCGCACTTCCCTTGTGTTTCTGGGAGGAAGCATGTCTTGCAGAGCTTTCACCTTGCTGGGGTTGGCTTCAATTCCCCGCTCGGTCACTATATATCCCAAGAAACGCCCTCCTTTTGCTCCGAAGAGGCACTTTTGGGGATTTAGCTTGACTCCATATTTGCGAAGCGTTCGGAAGGTTTCTTCCATGTCCTCGAAGAGATCGGCCGCTCGGACGGATTTGATAAGAATGTCGTCCACATAGACTTCCAGATTACGCCCGATCTGCTCCTTGAACACCTTGTTCATCAAGCGTTGATAGGTGGCCCCGGCATTTTTCAATCCGAACGACATCACATTATAGCAATATGTGCCGTCGGTCGTTACGAAACTTACTTTTTCTTGATCTTCCCGGGCGAGCGGCACTTGATTATATCCTTGATAGGCGTCAAGCATGCAAATTAATTCGCAGCCGGCCGTAGAGTCCACCAGCTGATCTATCCGGGGCAGAGGATAGAAGTCCTTGGGGCATGCTTTATTCAAATCCCGAAAGTCGATGCAGACTCTCCACTTGCCGCCCGGCTTGGAGACTAATACTCGTTAACCGAACTCGGGGCTGCACTTCTGTATGTGGCGGCCTCGAGTTTCTACTTCCGCCGGATGATGGCATTACGCTCGCTGAAATCCTTTTCTTTGCTTCATCGGCGGCGTCCGGTCGGACATGCAATTCATCTTTGCGCCAGCTCGGCGAAATTCGGGCAACTCATGTGTCGACGGGGCGAAGACATCATGATTTCGTTGGAGACATTGGATCAGTTCCTTCTTCTGTTCCTCCTCCAGATCAGAGGCGATAAAAGTTGTAGCCTCCGATCGGGTCGGGTGAATCTGTACTTCCTCTTTTTCTTCATAAATTAAAGAGGGCGGCTTTTCAGTGATGGCATTTACCTCGATTCGGGGTGCCTTCCGAGCAGAGTTGGATTCTGCTCGGACCATCTCGATATAGCATCGCCGAGCTGCTAACTGATCACCCCGTACTTCTCCCACTTTGTCTTCGACGGGGAACTTCATCTTCTGATGGAAGGTGGAGACGACCGCCCGGAACTCACTGAGCGCCGGTCGTCCCAAAATGACGTTGTATGATGAGGGAGAGTCCACCACCACGAAATTTGCTGTTCGCGTCCTCCTGAGCGGCTCTTCCCCCAATGAGATAGCCAGCCGTATTTGTCCGACCGGCTGCACTTCGTTACCCGTGAACCCGTAGAGCGGCGTTATCATGGGCAGCAACTCGGCTCGATCAATTTGCAGCTGATCGAACGCCTTCTTGAATATAATGTTGACCGAGCTCCCTGTGTCAACAAATACGTGATGAATAGTGTAATTTGCTATTACCGCTTTGATGAGCAGAGCGTCGTCGTGGGGCACGTCTACTCCTTCTAAGTCCCCGGGCCCGAAAGTGATTTCCGGTCCACTTGCCCGCTCTTGGCTACAACCAACTGCGTGGATCTGTAGCTGCCGGACGCCCGCCTTTCTGGCTCGGTTGGAGTCTCCTCCGGTCGGCCCGCCAGCAATAACGTTAATCTCGCCCCGGGAAGTATTGCTTCTGTTTTCCTCTTCCCGAGCGGACGGTCGTGACCGTTCTCTGGACGCCCGGCGATTCTCCTGTCTCGGAGATCGGTGTCGATCGGGTGTCTGTTGATGTCGCCTTTCAGTGCGGGTCCGGTCAGCTTCATGGGTCCTTTGTCTCCTGTCGATGGGAGGAGACCGTCGTTCGGCATTCCTGGGAACGGGATTGGCCACGAAGGGAAGACTTCGACAATCCTTCGTGTTGTGCGTATTCGTCTGGTGGAAGGAGCAGAACATAGGGGTCCACCTCTTTTTTGGCTTGGGCCGAGCGGCAGCCACTTCTTGTACGTGCGACCTGGCGTGGGGGGATCGGATTGCTTCAGCTTTCGGTCCTCTAGGTGGCTGCTGAGCGGCGTGCTGTTTCCGCTCGGCATGAATAGGTGCCCGCTCGGTGGGAGTTTCCTTTTTCCGGGCGGCTTGTGCTTCTTCCACGTTTATGTATTCGTTGGCCCGATGTAGCATATGATCATAATCTCGGGGCGGCTTTCGGATGAGCGACCGGAAGAAGTCCCCATCCACAAGGCCCTGAGTGAAGGCATTCATCATCGTCTCCGATGTGGCCGTTGGGATATCCATCGCCACTTGGTTGAATCGCTGGATGTAGGCTCGAAGCGATTCTCTCGACTCTTGCTTGATGGCAAACAAGCTGACACTTGTCTTCTGATAACGCCGACTGCTAGCGAAGTGGTGGAGGAAGGCCGTTCGGAAGTCCTTGAAGCTAGTGATGGATCTGTTCGGCAACCTCCGAAACCACCGTTGAGCTGATCCCGAGAGAGTTGTAAGGAAGACGCGGCACTTTACTCCATCTGTATATTGATGGAGCGTAGCCGTGTTATCAAACTTACCCAGATGATCATCCGGGTCCGTTGTTCCGTTGTACTCGCCGATCGTCGGAGGCACGTAGTGCTTGGGTAGAGGGTCTCGTAGAATAACCTCCGAGAATTGACGATTGATCCGCTCGGGAGATGAGTCCGCTCGGGGAGCTTTCCCCTTCCTGTCATCCCGCCTTGGCATTTCGTCTGAAGAAGAGCCTCTATCTCTTCGAGCTGGTGCGGCTTCAGGGGTGCGAAATAAGGCCCGATGGAATGCGACGGTGGCTTGAGGTGCTTCCGCTCGGCCACCTGACGCAGATGTTGCTTGTTGCTCCGGCCGTTCGGCTGATGCTTTTTGTTTTTGCTCCATAAGTTTGGTGGCCCTCATCTCGACTAGAGCATCGAGTTCTTCTGTTGAAAGCGTCACGGTGTGTTGTCGTCCAGCCTCGTCCATTGTTCCTGTTTGAATGCAGGTGCGTTCCCACATACGGCGCCAATTTGATCCTGTTCAAACCAAGGGTCAACGAACGCTGGGGATGTGGCGCTCCTTGCTGGGTCCTCGAGGGCTCCGGTGAACCTGCAGCAAAACCGAGCCGGGAGGGGTGTCCCGGCGACGGCCCTCCGACGCTCAAGTCAGGCGAGGAATAACAAGAAGGTGGTCTCCAAATCCAGATTTTTCATACCTCCGGTGAAGAAATGGAGGCCTTATATAGACCTCCCGAAGAAGCCTGGGCGCACCAATCAAAGTAACCACCTGCCTTTGACCTTGACCATGCCCAGGTATGGGTCTGTCAGAAGGGCCATGCCCAGATATGGATATGTCAGGAAGATGTCCATGAGGCCATACTGCTATTGTATCAACCTTTCCATGATGTGACGGGAAGGTCCTCCATCGTGCGATCTTGTGTACGGCCTAATCATCAGACATGCTTTAGCTGATATCCCATATCCCGAGCCGAGCGCATTGGCCGCTCGGCCCCCTTTGTACCCTCGCCCTTATCTTGGCCGAACGGACGACCCGCTCGGCCCTTCGGTTCCAGCCGAGCGGCATCCCACTCGGCCCTTCGATCCTCCTGCCTTGGCGTCGGAAACCCAAACCCTTGGATGAGTTATGTCTAGCTCCGCTCGGACTTACTCAGCTGCTCGGCGTGGCCATTAACCGCTTAGTCAGCCCTTCATCGGTCCTCAAGCTGAGACCCTTCAGGAAATGGGTCCCCCATTCTTACCGCCGGATCAATAATCAATAGTTTGAGTTTGATCATGAGTTAAGTTGGGATCTTCAAGTATATTTAATCAACTAGAAGTCTTTCTCAATCAGCTAAAACGATGAGTCAACTTAGAAGTTAATCGTAAATATTCTACTCCAAAAATTAGAAGGATTTTATTTTGATTTTAGCAATTGATAAATATGAGGAGATAACAAACTGGTGACGTGGCTCACTGCTTGATTTGAAGAAGACTTCTCACGCGTCCTAAAAGTAAAGGGGAATATTAGTGTCAAATCGGGAAGGGGTTCCCAACGTTGGCCTTTCGACGCTCAAGTCAGTTTCCGGTGGAGAAGAATAGTAGAAAAACTGTAGCAAGAGCGTGTGTAATAGTTTGGTTGCACATACCTCTGCTATAGAAGGGACCCCCTTCCTTCTTTTATAATGCCCTTATAGTGCCTGTGCGCGCATCTTAAAGCACGAGCGCATTTTCCTACATGTCCTATGAAAAGATAACTCCAAAAAGTATTCCTGACACTATTCCTTAAGCAGACATACCCTTCTTTGACATGACAACTTCTAAAGTACTATTCACTTGCTGGAACTACTTTATTGTCAGCGACACCAATTCTCAAGAACATATGATAAGATACTTGGTGAGATCGGATGCAACCGACCTGAGCTTACCTGACTCCGCGTGTTCCTCTTGGTCGACCTCTTGATCCGCTTGGCTATGCACTGATCCGCTCGACTGCACTCTCGGTCTGCTCGACACCTTGCTTGACTTTATCTTCCACGTCATCTTGTCTTTCTAATTTTGATCTCTCTTTGATGGGATCCCTCGTCATTACCATATCAACAACTATTCAAAACAACGTGGCTTCAAAAGTTTGAAAGCACCTAATTCTTTAGGTTATTCATCTTCTATGAAGAACCAACTATCATACAAGGTTTTCACAGAATTTTTTTTTAATGGATCTTGAAGACCGAATTTTATTATCATTTCTTTTATGTTTGTTTTTTTATAATTCAGTTGCGTTTATATTCATATCTCTAGTTCTAACAAATAAATACAATTTTTTTATTAATCTAAGACTTATGCTCGAGAATGTCTGGCAAAGACTTGAAAACAATGGATTATCTAAATCTTACCGCATGTTTCAAAGCATAAAAAATTAATATCTTAAACAACATTTTCTCGCCCGAATTCCAAGAATTTAGATTCATCAAATAGTTAATACGATTCTTAAAATTCTTTTTAATACTGAGTTTTAACATTTGTGTAAAAAGTAAAAGGCATTCTAAACTATATAAATTGTCCTCCCAGAATATCCCTTATTCTAACTCTGTTGTAGCAATCATTGTAACTAATAGCTAATGTTTAGGATTTATAATTTATGATTTAATTTGATTATAATGAAATAGATAATTTTTTATATTGCAGTAGTTATTGAGTAGTTGTTACACAGTAACTACTAACAAAAGTTATGCATATGTAGTTAAATTATAAATCTTAAAATTTTAACCCCGACGGACAGACGGAAATGATTCATACAAGAAAGTTCTATTGTAAAATAATAAAGCAATACCAGTAGTATTATATTTGTACAAAAATAAGCATACAATAGACAGATAAATAAAAGAGTAGGGTTTAAAATATAGTTATCCGGTTGAAGCATCGGCACGCCGACTGTCCTTAGAGAATTTATTACCGCCTCACGGTGCAAAGGCTCTCCGGTAAAATTCCCCCAAGATCCGACAACCGCTCGTCTCGTCCGTAGGTGCACTCTAAAACGGACGCGACACTCGGACCCAACCTCAGATCACCGTAAGACCAAGCCTCAGGACAAGAAAGACGAGAAGATGGCAGAAAGAATCGCACTGAGAAGGGAGAAAGCTCGAGGCTTGAGTGAAGAATAGAGGTGCTGCAAGTCCCCTTTTATTCACTCTGAGAAGGTACGAAGCACTGCTTCGCTAGCGAGGAAACGCGCCTCAGTGTCGCGTCCGCGTCCCTTCCTCACGCGCGGAACAAAACCGAAGTCCGCGTCCCTTCCTCACGCGCGGAACCAAACTCTGGTTTGGTTTTGGTTCAGACCGAACCAGAATCGGAAACCAAACTGGTTTGGTTCAGACTGAACCAAACCAGCAAAAACAGACCGGGCCGCCTGTGAGCGCAAGGCCCACGGGCTGGGGATTTGCACCCCCCTCCTGCGTGCGTTAATCTCGCACGTGACGCCCGGTTTATGGATTTCCTGCTCGAACCCCCCAAATCCACTCGATTTGGGCTTGGCCCGCGCATGCGTGTAGGTCCTCTTATCATTGCTAAGCAAGGATGGAAGGGCTTCCTATATAAGCCCTTCCAAGCTTCTCCACTTAGCAATGTGGGACTAAAAACACTACAAAAAATACTTTGAATTTAAAACAAAATTCAACAATCCCCCACAAATTCAAATCATTTCGGTTAAAAGCAAAAAACAAAAAAAAAATGTCCTGAGGCTAGGTTGTAATGAGCTTTTAGTGAAAATACCTTCCGGTTTGAATTTTCACCTAAGTACACCAATCTTATTCACATAGGTTTGAAGTGAACTAGGTCTTGAACTTAAACCTTTTTATATGTGAAGTCAAATGGTAACAACTCATCACGGGCGACGGTTGAATCCTTCTGGGTTGGTGCATTACGACCATGCCACCGAATCTTATTTCATAAGTGCTAAGGGGAGTTGCCTAGCCCCCCCACACTGCGGCCACACAGTTACACTTACATAGGTGAGTTCTCCAAGGATGTACTGCGAGCATCCTGTCAATAAGACCTTAAACTCATTAAGAGCCTCCAAGCTCATCCTTACTAGTAGTCAAGCATCTATCCAGGGAAGAGACTATGAGATTACATCTCAATCAATTTGATGCTTACGGTTCACCCTTATAACTTGTTTATACCACATTGAACCTACTTCTTGGAATCTCCAATCAGATAGGTTGGGTTGCCGTTATAGATGAAACCAGGATAGGCCTCAGTCCCATTCCCTTACTGAATCTCTTGATTTTCTCGGAATCAAGTCCTTTTGTGAGTGGATCAGCAATATTATCTTTTGAACTTACGAAGTCCAATGACACCACTCCAAAAGACACTAGCTCACGAATAGACTTCAATCTTATTCGTACATGTCTCTTCTGTTTCTGGTTATACTTGAAGCTTCTAATCTGAGCTATTGTTGTTTGATTATCACAGTGTACTGAAATAGAAGGTATTGGCTTTACCATCCAGGGAATTTCTGAAAGAAGACCCTTAAGCCAATTAGCTTCAGTTACTGTGGTATCTAAAGCACACAATTCTGCCTCAGATGTAGAACGGGATATAATTGTCTGTTTAACAGACCTCCAAGCAACTGCACCGCCTCCAAGTGTAAAGACATAACCAGTAACGCCTTTACACTCAGTAGTGTCTGCTATCCAACTAGCATCACTATATCCCTCCAGGACTGCAGGGAATCTCCCATACCACAAGCCCAAGGATATAGTACCTTTTAGGTATCTGAGTACTCTGTCTAATGCATCCCAATGCGTTCTGTCCGGACAGCTGGTAAACCTGCTCAATTTCGTTATAACAAAAGAAATATCAGGTCTAGAACAATTAGCTAAATACATTAGACTACCTATTATTTGTGAGTATCTTAATTGAGACACTGCCACGCCACTATTATTCTTGTGGAGAGTTTTTGAAGGGTCATATGGTGTGACAACAGATTTAACTTGACTATAACCATATTTCTCTAATACTCTCTCAACATAGAGTGACTGAGAAATTGTTATTCCATCAGTTAAACGAGTCAACTTCAGCCCTAAAATCATATCAGCACAACCCATATCCTTCATATCAAACTTACCACTTAAGAGGGCCTTAGTCTCATTAATAATAGAAAGGTTAGTTCCAAATAGTAGAATATCATCTACATATAAACATAGGATAATATAATTATCACCTTTCATTTTAGCATACACACATTTATCAGAGTCATTTACTTCAAAGCCAAATGATAGCATAGCTCTATCAAATTTTTCGTACCACTGCTTTGGGGCTTGCTTCAAACCATAAAGAGATTTGACTAACCTACAGACTTTATTCTCATTTCCAGAGACTACATATCCCTCAGGCTGATCCATATATATCTCTTCTTCTAGATCTCCATTTAGGAATGCCGTTTTGACATCCATTTGATGGACCTCAAGATGATATATGGATGCTAATGCGATTAACACTCGGATTGTAGTAATTCTGGTAACAGGAGAATAAGAGTCAAAATAGTCAATCCCTTCTTTTTGTTTGAATCCTTTAGCAACTAGACGGGCTTTGAATTTATCTACTGACCCATCAGATTTTAGTTTTCTCTTAAACACTCATTTACATCCTATAGTGGTACACCCAGGAGGTAAATCTACCAACTCCCAAGTGACATTAGAGATAATAGAGTCCATTTCACTTTTAATAGCCTCTTTCCAGTGTTTAGCTTCAGGAGAAGCCATGACATCTCTATATGTCACAGGATCACCTTCTATATTATAGGTGATAAAGTCCTGGCCTAAATCCGTAGACACACGTTGCCTCTTGCTCCTTCTCGGTTCTGTATACTCACTAGATTCATCTAGTCTAGAGTGACTTGAGGAAGGTGTACCCACTACGAATAATGGGACCTCTACGGAAGAAGACTCATTTCTAGTAGAAATACTAGATTGAGGTGTTCTCGTCTTCATAGGAAATATATCCTCAAAAAATGTAGCATCGTGAAGTTCTACAATAGTATTTGCATCTATTCCAGGAATTTCTTGATTTAATAATCAGGAACCTATATGCAATACTATTTTGAGTATAACCCAAGAAGATACCATCTACGGTTTTTGGACCAAGTTTTTTCCTTCTGTGTTCAGGTACTAGTATCTTTGCCAGGCACCCCCACACTTTAAGGTATTTCAAACTTGTCCTTCGGCCTTTCCAAAGCTCATATGGGGTCTTATCCCTTGATTTCATTGGGACTCTATTTAGCACATGGCATGCAGTGTATAGAGCCTCACCCCACATAAAGTTAGGTAACCCAGAACTGCCTAACATGGATTAATCATATCTTCAAGGGTTCGGTTTTTTCGTTCTGCTATACCATTGGATTGAGGATTATATGGAGCAATTACCTCATGGATTATACTTGTATCTTGACAAAATTTTTGAAACAGGTTCGAGGTAAATTCTCCACCCCTATCAGACCTTAACCTCTTAATAGTTTTATCGGTTTGATTCTCAGCTTCAGATTTAAAAATCATAAATTTATCTAAAGCTTCATCCTTGGTTTTTAGCAAATAAACATAACAATAACGAGAGTGGTCATCAATGAAGGTAATGAGATATCTTTTATGGTCTCTCGTTATTACACCGTTAAACTCACAATAGTCAGTATGAATCAATTCTAAAATATCAGAATTTCTATCAACTGATTTGAAGGGTTTACGGGGTTGTTTATATTGAACACAAATTTCACATTTTTTCTTATCATTTATAGCATGCTTAGAGATCATGTCAAGATTCATCATCCTTTTTACGGTATTAAAATTGACATGTCCTAATCTGTCATGCCACAGATCATAAGACTCAATGTTATATGAACAACCAATATCAGAAGTTTTATTTAAAGTAGCATTTTCTACATTGAGTTTAAATAAACCTTCATTAAGGTAACATTTTTCAATAAATGTTCCTAAATGTAATATTACAACTTTATTACATTTGAAGTTCAACTCATAACCAGCACAGACTAACTTTGATCCGCTAATCAAATTCCGACGGACCACTGGAACATGATGCACCTCATGCAGTGACAGGACTTTTCCAGAGGTGAACCTCAGGTCAACTTGTCCTATCCCAAACACCCTGGCTGCAGAATGGTTCCCCATGGTCACGGAAGTACCTTCAATTACCTGATAAGTAAGGAAGGCAGAGTGATCAGCACAATAGTATACATTAGCACCTGTATCAACTAACCATTCATTGGGTTGATAGATCAAGTTTAGTTCGGGTTTGAAGGTAACAAACTTATCGCTGGTGTCGTCACTAGCAGTCACGACATTTACTTGTGCCTTGGTGTTGGACGTATTGCTTTGGTTCTTGTCCTTTCGCTTAGGGCAGAATTTGGCATAATGTCCAACCTGTCCACATGCCCAGCAAGGCTTAGGTTTGGTTCCAGTTTTCTTTTGGACCTTTGGGTTGGGTTTCATCTAGTTCTTCATTTTCTGATTTTTGAATTTCTTCTTGTCAGATGAGACTACTACATTTGCCTTTGGAATAAAATCCATAGGCATTCTTGTATCATCATTTTTATGTTGCTTCCGATGTTCTTCTTCGATAATTAAGGCAATCATCAAATCTTCTAGAGAGATTTTACCTCTCCGATGTTTAAGAGTCATGCCAAAATCTTCCTAACTCGGAGGTAATTTTTCGATGATAGACAAGACCTGAAATTTTTTAGGTAATGACATATCTCCTTCAGCAAGACCATGAATTTGAAATTGGAATTCATGTGTCTGCTCAACCGCAGATTTTCCTTCAACCATTTTGAAGTTCAGGAATTTTGCCACAGTATACTTTTCTAAACCAGAATCTTCGGAGTTATATTTTTTATCCAAAGATTTCCACAGCTCTTTAGCTGAAGAGGTTGAGCAGTACACATCAAATAGTGCGTCTGAGAGGGTAGACAGGATTCTCCCATGGCAGAGATAATCCCTTTGCTTAAACCTCTCTAAGGCAACACTACGGGCAGGTTCCTTTTCATTAGGTGAAGGAGGGTCTGTTTCTATAACGGAGAATAGCCCTAGCGTAGTAAGCCAAAATTTCATCCGTTGTTGCCAATGTCTGAAGTTTTGCCCTTAAAATTTCTCGGGTCTAGCACTAGCCTCATCAGATCCTATTACCCTATCATTCATCATGTCTATTGATACAGGCAATAAATTCTCTAAGAATGTTGTAAAATAATAAAGCAATACAAGCAGTATTATATTTGCACAAAAATAAGCATGCAATAGACAGATAAATAAAAGAGTAGGGTTTAGAATATAGTTATCTGGTTGAAGCATCGGCACGCCGACTGTCCTTAGAGAATTTATTGCCGCCTCACGGTGCAAAGGCTCTTCGGCAAAATTCCCCCTAGATCCGACAACCGCTCGTCTCGTCCGTAGGTGCACTCCAAAACGGACGCGACACTCGGACCCAACCTCAGATCACCGTAAGACCAAGCCTCAGGACAAGAAAGACGAGAAGAAAGCAGAAAGAATCGCACAGAGAAGGGAGAAAGCTCGAGGCTTGAGTGAAGAATAGAGGTGCTGCAAGTCCCCTTTTATTCACTCTGAGAAGGTACGAAGCGCTGCTTCGCTAGCGAGGAAACGCGCCTCAGTGTCGCGTCCACGTCCCTTCCTCATGCGCGGAACAAAACCGAAGTCCGCGTCCCTTCCTCACGCGCGGAACCAAACTCTAGTTTGGTTTTGGTTCAGACCGAACCAGAACCGGAAACCAAACTGGTTTGGTTCAGACTGAACCAAACCAGCAAAAACAGACCGGGCCAACCGTAAGCGCAAGGCCCACGGGCTGGGGATTTGCACGCCCCTCCTGCGCGCGTTAATCTCGCACATGACGCCCGGTTTATGGATTTTCGGCTCGAACCCCCCAAATCCACTCGATTTGGGCTTGGCCCGCGCATGCGTGTTGGTCCTCTTATCATTGCTAAGCAAGGATGGAAGGGCTTCCTATACAAGCCCTTCCAAGCTTCTCCACTTAGCAATGTGGGACTAAAAACACTACAAAAAAATGCTTTGAATTTAAAACAAAATTCAACAAATTCCTGTAGATGGGGTCGTTTCTAAATCTCTGTGATTTATCTCATTCTAAAAGTATATTGTCTTAGGAAGAGAATATTTAACTACAGATAGATATTAAAATTTGAAATTTAAATAATATTATATTAAAATATTCTATCAAAATTATTTAAATTTTATTAAAATTATTTTATATTAGATGTTATTTAGCCGCTAATAGCTTCTATAACACCTATAATTATGACGATAAATGAACTCAGTGTTCGTGAACAAGTTTGGTGGTCGGCTTGGTAAGAGATTGTTTATGTTCGTTCAATCTAATTAAATAAACAAGCTTGAACAACTCGTTAAACTAAGAGGGTGTTTGACTGAGCTTATAAGCTCTCTAAAACAACTTATAAGCTCTTCAAATTTGTTTGGTAATTTTTTTTTTCAAACAACTTATAAGCTGTCAAAATAAGTTATTTTGGAGCTAATAAGCTGTTTTTAAAAAAATATGGAAGACCCTACTTTTTAAAAAAAGATCTTATTTTAATAATTTGTTTCTCTAAAATATCCTTATATAATTTCATAAATCCCCATCTTATCCTCTATAAATTTTTATAAGCCTAAAATCATTTTATCTCCGCCGACTTTTCTTCCAACATTGTGTCATCTTATCCGCCAACGCCTCTTTCTAATTTTCTCTCCCCCGGTGCAGAAATTCACCCAAAACCCTCTATTAATAAAAATCTCAAAATCCTCTATTAATAGTTGATCCGGTGCTAAGGACGGGGGATCCTCGTTGGCGGAAGGTCAACGACACGTGGAGGTCAAAGGTCAAGAGATTCAACCCTGAGATTGGCCGACCGGACGAAGAGGGCCGACCGGCCGTGAATCCCCCAAACCGAATGAAAGATAACCCGACTGGGGGTCGGGTTTCCGATGCTCAAATGTAAAAAGGTTTTAAGGCCGAGCGGTATGTCCGTTCAGCCGGGGCACCAGGCAACAGAGGCAGGAGCAATCTCATCCGAGCATACGCCCGGAAGTTATCCCGGTCGGACCGATACCTATAACCGGCGACAGAAGTAATACGCCTGCCGAGCGGCCGACCCGCTCGGCCCGGGAATAGACAGGGAACGCAAGAGGACAAAGGAGATAGAGGGATAACATCATCCTCGAGACACCTGCCGCCGACAAGCAGCAGAGTTGGCGGTCGAGCCGTACACAAGATCATACGGTGGAAGCTTCCACCGTCACATCCGGGATATGCTCGGGCGATTGAGGAATGACGCTAGAGGTACTTTCCTGACACAGGCTCGTTAAGGTATGTTTGGGGAAGCATGCACGCATCGGGAAGCGTACCCGCATTTCCCCGGGATCCTATATAAGGAGCCCCAGATGTCGACGAAGGTATGCACACATCTCTATTGTAGCCACATTATGCTGCTTCTCTTATTGCCTGACTTGAGCGTCGGAGGGCCATCGCCGGGAAACCCCTCCCGGCTCGACTTCTTTGCAGGTTCGCCGGAGAGCTACACCACCAGTCGGAGACAGAGGAGCGTGCCACGTCCCCAACGTCCGTCGACTCAGCGCTCGGACAGGATCAAATTGGCGCCATCTATGGGAATGCACCTGAATCCGAGTCGAGAAGATGGAAGAAACTGGACGTCAACTTCTGGTAACGCTCTCTCCCGAAGAGCTCAAAGCACTCGTCCAAGCGCGAACAATAAAAATCGTGGAGCAGCAGCAGAAAGCTCAGGCAGAGCAGGCATCACAACAAGCGACATCAGCCTCCGGGGGTCGTGCCCCACCCAAAGATAGGCAAGAGTAGCTCTCAATATGGGGGCAAAATAAGGGGCCGGCCGACACTCAGATGGGGGCGCCACCCGCCCCGATACCTTTTCATCGGGCTCTGTTCCAGACGCCCTCGGAAGTAGCACAAGTTAATCAAGACAAGGGATCTTCATCAGACAAAGCACCCGTCCGGGACGTCAGAAAAGGAAAAGCGCCCCGAACGGACGCGTCACCCGAGCGGATCAACCGGCAGTTTTTAGACGCCATTCTTTGCAACCCGCTGCCGAAGCATTATGCGCCCCCCGCGATCGGGGAGTACAACGGGACAACTTGTTGGGTTTTTCAGGCCGCGAAAGCCGCTTTTCCGCGTCGCAGAAACCCCGAAACTCCCTAGCCAACGGATCTGTGCGAAGAGTATAGAACAAAAATTTTACATGTACGAGTTTGCTAACTAGATCTACACTTAGATCTACATGTTTAGAAGGTTACCCTTGTTGCGTGCCTTTTTGCGAATCCCGCTCATCCAAGGTGCGTCGGATCTCGAGTGTGTTCAAACGTACACACCTCTAGTAGTATCCACACGAACAAGAAGTGTTCTCTAACACTCAAGGATGGAGAAGAGAACACCACAAGTGTGCTAGCACTTCTTGATGCTCTCGGATAGGATTGGAAGATGAAGAAAGGAAAAGAAGAGAACACACACCTCTAAAAACTCTATGTGACTTTCACTAACCTTTCTTCTTGGATTAGATACACTCACCTTTCTTTTTCCTTGCTTGAAACCCACGGCAACAGTAGCAAAGGAGGAGGAAGAACCCAAGGAAGAAGATGCAACAATGAACACCCATCAATACCACAAAACAAAACCTCCACAAGCATTAGTGTGGTCGACCACATCTTGTAACCCCCTCATTTAATGTGGTCGGCCACATTAAGTGAATGGGATGTGTAACCTCCATGAGGTGGCACACCATAATGAGGTGGAGATGATGTGGCAAGATTAATCATGCCATGTAGGATGAGTCAACCTTCCTGATGTGGTAATACATCAAGTCAAACTTGATGTTTCAACTTCCATTTGGTCAAGTCAAAATTGATCAATTTTTTTCCTTGTTGAGTTAAATCCAACCTTTGATTCAAGTCAATTTTAATTTAATGAATCTCAATTCATTAATATAAATTGACTCAATGAATCAAATTTAAATTAGACTCATTCAACAATTGAATTTAATTGAGTCTAACTCAATAGGTCTAATTTGAATTAATCTGAATCCAATCTTTAGTGCATCATATGAACCTAATCCAATTGGTTCATCATATGAACCTAATCTCCATCCACTTGTTCTTTGTGTGTGACCCAATAGGTTCTTGTAACGTTGGCAATGTTTCCAAACTCCTTTAGAAATATAAGCAATGAGCGGCATCTAGCAGTACATCATTGCTACCCAAGTTACAAGAATGTTGAGATCCAACATCATCTTGTGACTACTAATTGTGACTCCTCACAATATATGACAAGTGTCCTTCTATCCTAGACATCTAGATTGATCAATGTGAGGCATAGACCGTGTCATCCTCTAATCAATCTAAATCTTGAACTCCAAGTAGACTCACTCAATCAAATGAGCTCAATATCCTATATTGACTCATTTGGGCATGGCCATGCACTTCGTGGTCTCACTCTATCAAGAATATCGATGTCTCTCACGTCATATAGGAGGGATAAATCTCATCTACATCACTCACATCCCTCCGCATAATTTGTTACACACCCAGTAATCGCCTTTATAGTCCACCTAGTTACGGGTGACGTTTGACGAAACTAAAGTACATAACTCCTTATGTAGGGAACCATGGTGACTTCAGGTCTAAGGACTAGTAGTCATACTAATAGCCACATGAGAAAGTATATGACATTCATATAACGATCCATGATACTTTCTCATGGCGGGTCAGTCAGTATACATTCTGTAATGCATACCCATGTGTCAACTTGATATCTCTATATCCATGACTTGTGAGATCAAGTCATCGAGTTGACCTACATGCTAGTCTTGTTGCATTAACATTGTCCCTGAATGTTAATACTCGACTAGGAATGATTAAGAGTAGTGTTCCCTATATCATCTCACTATCGGTTCAACCAATCGATTGATATAGGTAAGAACCTTTTACTCAAGGACGCTATTATACATAATTTATTTGACACCAATACAAGTAAGTATAATAACCAAAAACAAATGCCTTTATTTATATAAGAATATGATACAACAAGTCCATAATACAATCATCAAATGATTGGCTCTAGGGCTCTAACTAACAATCTCCCACTAGCACTAGTGCCAATCAGTGTAGGCTCTAAGCCCCAATGACCTAGTGTGACCATCATGCTTCCTCTGTGCCAAAGCCTTGGTCAAGGGATCTGCGATGTTAGCCTCTGTAGGTACTTTGCATATCTTCACATCTCCTCTCTCGATAATCTTTCGAATGAGATGGAAGCGGCGTAGTATGTGTTTGGTCCGCTGGTGTGAGCGAGGTTCCTTCGCCTATGCTATAGCTTCATTGTTGTCACAATAGAGCTCAACAGGGTCAGCAATGTTAGGAACCACCTCATCAGTGATGAACTTGCGAATCCAAACTGTCTCCTTTGCTACCTCTGATGCAGCAATATACTCGGCCTCTGTCGTAGAATCAACTACTGTGTCCTGCTTCGAACTCTTCCAGCTCTCAGCACCACCATTTATGCAAAACACGAACCCTGACTACGATCGATAATCATCCTGGTCGGTCTGGAAGCTAGCATCACTGTAACCCTTTACAGCTAGCTCATCATCGCCTCCATATATCAAGAAATATTCTTTAGTCCTTCTCAAGTACTTAAGAATATTCTTGACCACTATCCAGTGACTTTCACCTGGATCTGACTGGTATATGCTCGTCATGCTCAAAGCATACGAGACATCAGGACGAGTACATAGCATGACGTACATGATTGATCCTATGGCTGAGGCATAAGGGATCTGATCCATGCGGTCTCTCTCCTCTCGAGAAGAGGGACCCTGAGTCTTCGAAAGACTCACGCCATGTGACATCGGCAGAAATCCCTTCTTGGAGTTATGCATGGCAAACTGAAGGAGTACCTTGTCAATGTATGTACTCTGACTTAGGTCAAGCAATCTCTTAGATCTATCTCTATAGATTTGTATCCCTAAAATGCGGGATGCCTCACCTAAGTCCTTCATTGAGAAACATGTCCCTAGCCAAGTCTTGACAGACTGTAGCAAAGGGATGTCTTTCCCAATGAGTAGTATGTTATCCACATACAATATGAGGAAGACAACTATGTCCCCTACAACCTTCTTGTAGACACAAGGTTCATCTTCATTCTTGATGAAACCAAACTGTTTGATTGCATCATCGAATCGAAGATTCCGGCTCCGAGAAGCTTGCTTTAGTCCATAAATGGACCTATGCAGCTTGCATACTTTGCTAGTATGCTTTGGATCTACAAACCCCTTAGGTTGTGTCATGTACACATCCTCGAGTGGGTTTCCATTCAGAAACGCGGTTTTGACATCCATCTCTCAGATCTCGTAATCGTGGTAAGCTGCAATAGTAAGCATGATCCGAATGGACTTAAACATCGCTACTGGAGAAAAGGTTTCATCATAGTCAATACCATGAATCTGCTTGAAACCTTTAGCTACCAAGCGACCCTTATAGATAAGTCCATCCATGTCAGTCTTTCTCTTAAAGACCAAGTTACACCCTATGGGTTTTACCCTTTCAGGTGGATCAACCAAAGTCCATACTTGGTTGATGTACATGGATTCCATTTCGGATCTCATGGCCTCTAGCCATTTCTCGGAATCTGGTCTCATCACAGCTTCCTGATAGGTGATAGGCTCATCCTCTATGAGCATAATGTCATCATGGTCAGACAAGAGAAATGAGTATCTCTCAGGCTGACGACGTACCCTATCAGACCTGCGAAGAGGTAGGTCTACTTGAACTGGTTGTTGTTCCTCAACTCTTTGTGGAACAACATCATCCACAACACTTTGTGGTTCCAGTTCAACTTCCATCGAGGCTTCAGTGCTAGGATCCGCATCTTGAACTTCTTCAAGATCGAATGTACTCCCACTAGTCTTTCTAGAAACAAAGTCCCTTTCTAGAAAGACTCCAGTCTTTGCCACAACTATCTTGTGCTGACTGGGAATGTAGAAGTAATATTCCTTAGTTTCCTTGAGATATCCTATAAAGTAGCACTTGTCGAATTTGGGTCCTAATTTATCTGAGACTTGACGTCTAACGTAAGCCTCACAACCCTAAATCCTCATGAAAGACACCTGGGCATCTCTCCCAGTCCATATCCTATATGGTGTCTTTATCACGGCCTTAGATGGAACTCGGTTGAGTATAAAAGCTATCGTGTCTAGAGCATAGCCCCAAAGGAATGTCGGAAGATCTGTGTGACTCATCATAGACCGTACCATATCTAATAAGGTACGATTCCTCCTTTCGGATACATCATTCCACTGTGGTGTTCCAGGAGGAGTGAGTTGGGATAGGATCCCACACTCAGCTAGATAGTCACGAAACTCATGGCTAAGGTATTCTCCACCTCAATCTGATTGAAGTATCTTAATACTCTTGCCAAGCTGGTTCTGTACTTCATTCTTGAATTCTTTGAACTTTTCAAAGGATTCAGACTTATGTGTCATCAAGTACACATAACCATATCTACTGAAGTCATCAGTAAATGTGATAAAGTACCTAGAACCACCTCTAGCAGCGACATTGAAAGGGCCACATACATCACTATGTATAAGTCCTAACAAATCAGTCGCTCTTTCGGTGTACTCACTAAAAGGTGTCTTGGTTATCTTGCCTAGTAGGCATGACTCGCACGTCTCATAAGATTCAAAATCAAATGAGTCCATCAAACCATCCTTATGGAGATGGGATAAGCGCTTGTCATTTATATGACCTAAGCGACAGTGCCAAAGATAGGTTTGGTTCAGGTCATTTGACTTGAACCTCTTGGTATTTATGTTATAAATAGGGCTTTCAAGATCTAGAATATTGAGTCCGTTTATCAGAGGTGCACTACAATAGAACATATCGTTTAAATAGACGGAACAACATTTGTTCTTTATTGTAAACGAGAAACTTTTCTTGTCCAAACAAGAAACTGATATAATGTTCTTAGTTAATGTAGGCACATAAAAACAATCATCTAATTCTAGTACAAGCCCAGAGGGCAGAGATAGATGATAAGCTCCTACACCAACAGCAGCAACCCGTGCTCCATTGCCTACTCATAGGTCTATCTCACCCTTCGTCAATGCCCTGCTATTTCTCAGCGCTTGTACATTAGTACAAATGTGCGAAGCACATCCGGTATCTAATACCCACGATGAAGAAATAGAGAGGTTGACTTCTATAACATGTATACCTGAAGTAGAAATCTTATTTCTCTTCTTCTTAAGATCTTCTAGATATTCTTTGGAGTTCCTCTTCCAATGCCTTGCTTGTCCTTGATATAAGTGACAAAGATGTTCAACCATATCATAAGCACTCATCAACTCATGTTGCTTCTGAAGCTCAGAGTTCATGGTCGCGAGCATAAGACAGGACACATCTAATGCGTCATCTTGATGTTTCTTATAAGCATCTTTGTCAGCTCGCGTGGCAGTGGTAGGAGGTGCCTCCGGAATGGGCTGCTCCAGAACATACAGTTTACGTTCCTGAGTGAGAACTATTCTCAGATTCCTGTACCAGTCCAGGAAGTTTGCTCCGTTGAGCTTGTCCTTCTCGAGGACAGATCGCAGGAAGAAGGTATTCGTATTCGACGTCATGGTAATTCTACAACAGAAATAAATGCAGAAATAAATATCATATTCCTTTTAAATCATTTAATTAGGCATTTAACTAAATAATGCTCCCACTGAATTCTATAATTCATGTGGAACAAGATCCACATCATACTAACCCTTGAGTTAACTTTGGCTAATATGCCCAAGTTTTAGTATGATCGGTAGGTAACGATTACCAATTACACCTCTATGCAACTTTTGTATATAGGATCAAGATCCACATTGATATTAAAACTCGAGTTAGCTTTGGCTAATACGCCCGAGAATTAATATAAACGTGATTTTGTCCTACCTTTCCAACCGTTGGAAGAATGCCTATAGTTGTACTCGATCCAACCGAGTAAACTAGGAATACTCAATCTAATTGAGTTTGTACTCGCCCATGCGTTGATAAGCGGGACCAAGATTGTCCCTCCGTACCCTACCAAGATAATATGTGTTGCTCTGCTTTGGCAGATTCAACAACACATGTGATCGAGGTAGTGATAGGTATCACGACACGGTAGGCATTAGAGTCGACGTGATTTAGATCTAATCTAATCGATGATGTGTATCATATACTTGATTTAGATCTAATCTAATCGTAGGGTGCATCATGTGCACGATTTAGATCTAATCTAATCGTTAGGCACTAATTAATTACTTAATTAACTAGCATGCATCACATACACACAAAAGTAATTAATTAAATAATTTTGTGATTATGTCATGGCCCTACTACGATCTTCTCAAGCCAATGAGAAGATTGGATGGTCAACCTAAGGTCAATAGCTTCTCAAGCGCCTTCCTTTTGACCACCTTGTGTTGCTCGCGCCTTCCTCGTAACTCCATCTTGAGTGGACCTTCCACCGCTTCAAAATTTACATTACATTTTGAAACTCGAGTTATATTCGAGTCTAAATCTAATTATAACCAAAATATAAATAGGGAGGCACGACGCGCAGGTCGCGTATCAAATACAGCACACAGGTCGTATTATAAATTACAACACATTCCAATCCAATTGGGTCTTTTTGGGCCATGACTATCACAAAAATAATATATAATTCTAAATTATATATTTTCATAATTTTTCATAATTTTTACAATTTTATGCGTAAAATTTTCCAGCGATCCCGATTAGCGATTTCGGGCGCAATCGCGGAGCAAATCCCCTTGCGGGGTTAGGGGCAGTACCCCTACCCGCGATCTAACTATCGCGAGTTGCTCCTAAGCGATCCAACAGCGACTTAGCCCATTGTCCCAAAAATGTTTTGGGTCGAAACATTGCCGTTACGAAAAAATCTTCTCGGTAGTCGAAGCCTACAAGTGTCTAAACACTTGTGCTTCGCTTCTACAAGAAAAATAACCTTTAAAACTATAAAAATCATGAAATTACAGAAATTCACATAATGTTTATTTTTCATAAAAACCAAAATAAACTCGTACACGCCTTCGCACGTGGCTCTGATACCACTGTTAGGTTTTTCGGGCCGCGAAAACCGCTTTTCCGCGTCGCGGAAACCCCGAAACTCCCTAGCCAACGGATCCGTGCGAAGAGTATAGAACAAAAATTTTACATGTACGAGTTTACTAACTAGATCTACACTTAGATCTACATGTTTAGAAGGTTACCCTTGTTGCGTGTCTTTTTGCGAATCCCGCTCGTCCAAGGTGCGCCGGATCTCGAGTGTGTTCAAACGTACACACCTCTAGTAGTATCCACACGAACAAGAGGTGTTCTCTAACACTCAAGGATGGAGAAGAGAACACCACAAGTGTGCTAGCACTTCTTGATGCTCTCGGATAGGATTGGAAGATGAAGAAAGGAAAAGAAGAGAACACACTCCTCTAAAAACTCTATGTGACTTTCATTAACCTTTCTTCTTGGATTAGATTCACTCACCTTTCTTCTTCCTTGCTTGAAACCCACGGCAACAGTAGCAAAGGAGGAGGAAGAACCCAAGGAAGAAGATGCAACAATGAACACCCATCAATACCACAAAACAAAACCTCCACAAGTATTAGTGTGGGCGGCCACATCTTGTAACCCCCTCATTTAATGTGGCCGGCCACATTAAGTGAATGTGATGTGTAACCTCCATGAGGTGGCACACCATAATGAGGTGGAGATGATGTGGAAAGATTAGTTATGCCATGTAGGGTGAGTTAACCTTCATGATGTGGTAATACATCAAGTCAAACTTGATGTTTCAACTTACATTTGGTCAAGTCAAAATTGACTAATTTTTTTTCCTTGTTGAGTTAAATCCAACCTTTGATTCAAGTCAATTTTAATTTAATGAATCTCAATTCATTAATATAAATTGACTCAATGAATCAAATTTAAATTAGACTCATTCAACAATTGAATTTAATTGAGTCTAACTCAATAAGTCTAATTTGAATTAATCCGAATCCAATCTTTGGTGCATCATATGAACCTAATCCAATTGGTTCATCATATGAACCTAATCTCCATCCACTTGTTCTTTGTGTGTGACCCAATAGATTCTTGTAACGTTGGCAATGTTTCTAAACTCCTTTAGAAACATAAGCAATGAGCGGCATCTAGCAATACATCATTGCTACCCAAGTTACAAGAATATTGAGATCCAACATCATCTTGTGACTACTAATTGTGACTCTTTACAATATATGACAAGTGTCCTTCTATCCTAGACATCTAGATTGATCAATGTGAGGCATAGACCGTGTCATCCTCTAATCAATCTAAATCTTGAACTCCAATTAGACTCACTCAATCAAATGAGCTCAATATCCTATATTGACTCATTTGGGCATGACCATGCACTTCGTGGTCTCACTCTATCAAGAATATCGATGTCTCTCCTATCATATAGGAGGGATAAATCCCATCTACATCACTCACATCCCTCCGCATAATTTGTTACACACCCGGTAATCGCCTTTATAGTCCACCTAGTTACGGGTGACGTTTGACGAAACCAAAGTACATAACTCCTTATGTAGGGAACCATGGTGACTTCAAGTCTAAGGACTAGTAGTCATACTAATAGCCACATGAGAAAGTATATGACATTCATATAACGATCCATGATACTTTCTCATGGCGGGTCATTTAGTATACATTCTCTAATGCATACCCATGTGTCAACTTGATATCTCTATATCCATGACTTGTGAGATCAAATCATCGAGTTGACCTACATGCTAGTCTTGTTGCATTAACATTGTCCCTGAATGTTAATACTCGACTAGGAATGATTAAGAGTAGTGTTCCCTATATCATCTCACTATCGATTCAACCAATCGATTGATATAGGTAAGAACCTTTTACTCAAGGACGCTATTATACTTAGTTTATTTGGCACCAATACAAGTATGTATAATAACCAAAAATAAATGCCTTTATTTATATAAGAATATGATACAACAAGTCCATAATACAATCATCAAATGATTGGCTCTAGGGCTCTAACCAACACAACCGACCCAGACAACCACCTGGGTAAGTTCGACAGCACCGCCACTCTGCATCAATACACAGCTGGTGTGAAGTGCCGAGTGTTCCTCACCACGCTTTCGGGATCGGCGCATCGGTGGTTTCGGAGACTGCCGGACGGATCCATCACAAGTTTCAAGGAATTCCGAACGGCGTTCCTCCATCATTTTGCAAGCAGCAGGCGCCACCAGAAGACAAGCGTCAACTTGTTTGCCATCAAGCAAGGCACGAGGGAGCCGCTCCGAGCGTACATCCAACGCTTCAACCAGGTGGCCATGGACATTCCAACGGTCACCTCGGAGACAATGATGAACGCGTTCACGCAAGGGCTTGTGGACGGCGACTTCTTCCGATCACTCATCCGGAAGCCGCCTCGGGACTACGACCACATGCTGCATAAAGCCAACGAATATATCAATGTGGAAGAAGCCTAGGCGACTAGAAGAAAAGAAGCCCAGAGTGACCAACCAGCTCCCACTGAGCGGAAGCAGCCCGTCAGCCACCAGCCCCCCAGAGGACCACGAGCCGAAGTCGCCCGTCCTCACCAGCACATTCAGTCGCACGTCGTCCAGCAAGTCGCGGTTGATCGACCCAATCCCAAGGGGAAGGTATGGACCCCGATGTTTTGTTCACTCCATCAGTCGGCTACTCACAACACCTGCGACTGTCGGAGCCTCCCCCCTATCGCTCATCCTGCGCCAAGAAGCTACCGCCGCCGATCGCCTTCACCAGACCAGCGACATCGACAACGGAGCCCCGTGCAAAGGATAGAAAGGCGATCCCCCAAGCGGCATCATCGTCAGCAACACGGAGACCACCATCGAGCGTCGCATAAACGACCTCGACCATCCGCTCGGGAGGAGGAAAATAGGGGCAACGCATCTCGGGCAGAGATCAACATCATCGTCGGAGGCCCGACCGGCGGAGATTCCAATAGAGCCAGAAAGGCACACGCACGGCAGCTGAGGATCCACGCGGTCGGTTGCAGCCAGGAAAGGGCGAGCGGACCCGAGATCAGTTTCGGGCCCAGGGACCTCGAAGGAGTTGAAGTCCCACACGATAACGCCCTGATCGTCCGAGCGGTAATAGCAAACTATACTATTCACCGCATTTTCATTGACACAGGCAGCTCGGTCAACATAATATTCAAGAAGGCCTTCGACCAACTACAAATAGACCAAGCTGAACTACTGTCAATGACGACCCCCCTCTACGGGCTCACGGGGAACGAAGTCTTGCCGGTCGGCCAAGTCCGGCTAGCTATCTCGTTGGAGCCGCTCAGAAGGACAACGACCACCACCTTCATCGTGGTCGATGCTCCTTCGGCGTACAACGTGATTTTGGGACGACCGGCTCTCAACGAATTCCGGGTGGTCTTCTCTACCTTCTGCCAGAAGATCAAGTTCCCGGTGGAAGATCAAGTAGGGGAGGTGCGGGGAGACCAACTGGCGGCTCGGAGATGCTATGTTGAGATGGTCCGAGCCGAATCCAAGTCTGCTCGGAAAGTGTCGAGAGTCGAGGTAAATACTATAACCGAGAAACCACCTTCTTTGGTTTATGAAGAAAAAGAGGAGGTACAGATTGATTCTTCCCGACCGGAGGCCACCACCTTCATAGCATCCGATCTGGAGCCTACTACTTGGAGGATGAGGATGGACGGCGGCTGGATAGGCCATGGAGCGCAAACCATTTCCAGCCCTATTGGGCCGGATGAAAGGTGCGCCGATGTAATATATTTTCATGATTATTCTGTTCGGATGTATCTTGTGGCTGCAGGAATGAAAATTATAAGAACAAAACCAAGGCATAAACATTGTGCACCCAACGGATAGTTGTATAAAGACGTGGTGAAGACCCCATGTCGTTCGGCCGGACGTATATTATCCGAGTCATAGGCTTGAGGGTGAAGACCCCATGCCGTTTGACCGGGAGTATATTATCCGAGCCATAGACTCGATGGTGAAGAACCTGTGCCGTTCGGCCGGGAGTATATTATCCGAGTCATAGACTCGATGGCGAAGACCCCGCGCCATTCGGCCGGGCGTATATTATCCAAACTAGAAGCTCATTATTGAAGACCGTCGAGCGGCGACGTTAAACTCTAGAGTCGCACCGGCGACTATAAACCCCCCCCGGCTTGAAGACCGTCGAGCGGCGACGTTAAACTCTAGAGTCGCACCAGCGACTATAAACCCCCCGACTTGAAGACCGTCGAGCGGCGACGTTAAATTCTAGAGTCGAACCGGCAACTATAAACCCCCCGGCTTGAAGACCGTCGAGCGGCGACGTTAAACTTTAGAGTCGCACCGGCAACTATAAACCCCCTGGCATGAAGACCGTCGAGTGGCGACGTTAAACTCTAAAGTCGCACCGGCGACTATAAACCCCCCCAGCTTGAAGACCGTCGAGCGGCGACGTTAACTCTAGAGTCACACCGGCGACTATAAAAACCTCGGCTTGAAGACCGTCGAGCGGCGACGTTAAACTCTAGAGTCGTACCGGCGACTATAAATCCCCCGACTTGAAGACCATCGAGCGGCGACGTTAAACTCTAGAGTCGTGCCGGCGACTATAAAAACCCCGGCTTGAAGACCATCGAGCGGCGACGTTAAACTCTAGAGTCGCACCAGCGACTATAAATCCCCCAGCTTGAAGACCGTCGAGAGGCGACGTTAAACTCTAGAGTCGGACCAGCGACTGTAAACCCCCCGGCTTGAAGACCGTCGAGCGGCGACGTTAAACTCTAGAGTCGAACCTGCGACTATAAACCCCCTGGCTTGATGGCCGTCGAGCGGCGACGTTAAACCCTAGAGTCGAACCGGCGACTATAAACCCCCCGGTCGGAAGACCGTCGAGCAGCAATGTTAAACCTTGGAGTCGAACCGGCGACTATAAACCCTCCGGCTGGAAAAAAAATAATAATAAAAAGGTCGACCCGTGAGTCGAGGGGCCGATCGACCAGGTTACCAAAGGTACTTCATGAACATCTAGCGGGGATTCCATTTAAAGAAGTGGGGGTGTTCAGGCGAGCGACCTAGTTATAAAGAATATTCATGAAAAATTCCTTTGGAGAGCAAGGCAAGGCGAGAAGTGATTAACGAGAAGAAAAAGAGGGAGACGCAAACGATATGTTAGCTAGAGCCCTAGAGCCAATCATTTGATGATTGTATTTTGGACTTGTTGTATCATATTCTATATATAAATAAAGGTATTTGGTTTTTGGTTATTATACTTACTTGTATTGGTGTCAAATAAACTAAGTATAGTAACGTCCTTGAATAGTAGGTTCTTACCTATATCAATCGGTTAGTTGAACCGATAGTGAGATGATATAGGGAACACTACTCTAAATCATTCCTAGTCGAGTATTGACATTCAGGGACAATGTTAATGCAATAAGACTAGCATGTAGGTCAACTCGATGACTTGATCTCACAAGTCATGGATATAGAGATATCAAGTTGACACATGGGTATGCATTAGAGAATGTATACTGAATGACCCGCCATGAGAAAGTATCATGGATCGTTATATAAGTGTCATATACTTTCTCATGTGGCTATTAGTATGACTACTAGTCCTTAGACCTGAAGTCACCATGGTTCCTTACATAAGGAGTTATGTACTTTAGTTTCGTCAAACGTCACCCGTAACTGGGTGGACTATAAAGGCGATTATTGGGTATGTAACAAATTATGTGGAGGGATATGAGTGATGTAGATGGGATCTATCCCTCCTATATGACGGGAGTGACATCGGTATTCTTAATAGAGTGAGACCACGAAGTGCATGTCCATGCCCAAATGAGTCAATATAGGATATTGAGCTCATTTGATTTAGTGAGTCTACTTGGAGTTCAAGATTTAGATTGGTCAGAGGATGACACGGTCTATGCCGCACATTGATCAATCTAGATGTCTAGGATAGAAGGACACTTGTCATATTTTGTGAGGAGTCACAATTAGTAGTCACAAGGTGATGTCGGATCTCGACATTCTTGTAACTTGGGTAGTAATGATGTGTTGCTAGATACCGCTCATTACTTATGCTCCTAAATGGGTTTAGGGCATTGCCAATGTTACAAGAACCTATAGGGTCACACACTTAGGACAATTAGATGGAGATTAGGTTCATATGATGAACCAAGAGGATTAGATTCATTTGATGAATCAAATTGGATTAAGAGTAATCCTAATTGGGCTAACTTGAGTTCGACTCAAGTTGATTCATGTGTTCAATGAGTCTAATTTAGATTTTGACTCATTGAATCAATTTAATTAAATGAATTAGATTCATTATATTAAGTTGGCTTGAATCAAATGGTTGGATTTGATCAACCATGGAAGAGATTTGGTCAAGTTTGACTTGACTAGAGAGGAAGATTAAAAGTCAAGTTTGACTTGACTTTATGTCACCTCATTGGTGAGTTGGCAATGATATGGACCAATGATGTTACTCCACATCATCATAGGTGCCACCTCATGGAAGTTACAAAGCCATTTTCTTTAATAGCTTCACATTAATTGCACTTAATGCAATTTTGGGAGTTACACAATGGAGAGTGGTCGGCCACTTTTGTTTGAATGAGAATTCAATTATTCATTCAAGTGTGCATTTTCTTCCTTCTTCCTCTTGGAGCTCTCTTCCTCTCCCTCTCCTCCTCAACTTGGCCGAACCACACATAGGTGCTAGCACACCTCTTTGTGTGTTTTTCCTCCACCTACGAGTCCGTGTGGATACTTCTAGAGGAGTATCTATCTTGATACTCTTGAGATTCGGCACCGTTTGGACGAGCGGGAACGCGAAGGGCTTCGCTTCAAAGGTATAACTCGTTTCATGTAGATCTAGGAGTAGATCTAAGTAGGAACTCGTACTCGTATTTTGTCTTTGAAATTTTTCTTCGCACGAGATCCGTTGGCTAGGGTGATTCGGGGTTTCCGCGACGCGAAAAAAGCGATTTTCGCCGCCCGAAAAATCCAACAGTGGTATCAGAGCCACGTGCGAAGCTTGTACGAGTTGAATTTGATTTTTATGAAAAATTAAAGCTTCTATACATTTCTGTAAATTTATGGTTTTTATAGTTTTAAGAGTAATATTTCTCGTAGAAGCGAAGCACAAGTGTTTATACACTTGTAGGCTTCGACTACCGAGAAGTTTTTTCCGAAACGGCATCGTTTCGACCCAAATCTTTTTGGGACAGCGGGATAAGGTGCTCTTGGATCGCTTAGGAGCAACTCGCGATGGTTAGATCGCGGGTAGGGGTACTGTCCCTAACCCCGCAAGGGGATTTGCTCCGCGATTACGTCCGAAATCGCTAATCGGGACCGCCGGGAAAAATTTACTCATAAAATCTGTAAAATTATGAAAAATTACAGAAAAATTACAGAAATATATAATTTTGAATTATATATTAATTTTGTGATAGTCATGGCGCAAATGACCCAAATTAGATTTGGATATTGTGTTGTAATTCATAATACGGCCTGCGTGCCGTTATGTGTTGTGCATGCTTGTATTTTTATTTTTTATTTTTTATTTTTCGTGACCTGCGCGTCGTGCCTTCCTTTTATTCTGGTTGCAATTAGATTTAGACTCGAATGTAACTCGAGTTTCAAAATTGTAATATAATTTTGGAAGCGGTGGAAGGTCCACACGAGACGGAGTTACGAGGAGGGCGCGAGCAACACAAGGTGGTCAAAAGGAAGGCGCTTGAGAAGTTGACCTTAGGTTGACCATCCGATCTTCTCATTGGCTTGAGAAGATCGTAGTAGGGTCATGACTAATCACAAAACTTAGTTAATTACTTGTGTATATGATGCATGTTTAATTAAGTAATTAATTAGTGCCTAGCGATTAAGATTAGATCTAAATGGTGCACAAGATGCACCCTTACGATTAGATTAGATCTACATCATGTACAAGATGCACTCTATCGATTAGATTAGATCTACTTCGAGTATATGATACAACATCATTTAGATTAGATCTAAATCACGACAACTCAAAATGCCTACTATGCTGTGATACCCATCACTACCTCGATCGCATGATGTTGTTGAATCTGCCAAAGCAGAGCAACACATACTATCTTGGTAGGGTGCGGAGGGACAATCTTGGTCCCGCCTATCAACGCATGGGCGAGTATAAACTCAATAAGATTGAGTATCCCTAGTTAACTCGGTTGGATCGAGTATAACTATAGACATTCTTCCAATGGTTGGAAAGGTAGGACAAAATCACGTTTATATTAACTCTCGGGCGTATTAGCCAAAGCTAACTCGAGTTTTAATATAAATGAGGATTTTATCCTATAAACAAGAGTTGCATAGAGATGTAATTGGTAATCGTTACCTACCGATCATACTAAATCTTGGGCGTATTAGCCAAAGCTAACTCAAGGGTTAGTATGATGTGGATCTTGTCCCGCATGAATTATAGAATTCAGTGGGAGCATCATTTAGTTAAAGGCCTAATTAAATGATTAAGAATATGATATTTATTTATGCTTTTATTCTGTTGTAGATAACCATGACGTCAAATACGAACACCTTCTCCCTGCGATCTGTCCTTGAGAAGGACAAGCTCAACGGAGCAAACTTCCTGGACTGGTACAGGAACCTGAGAATAGTTCTCACTCAGGAACGTAAACTGTACGTTCTGGAGCAGCCCATTCCGGAGGCTCCTCCTGCCAATGCCCCGCGAGCTGACAAAGATGTTTACAAGAAGCATCAAGATGACGCATTAGATGTGTCATGTCTAATGCTCGCGACCATGAACTTCAGAAGCAACACGAGTTAATGGGCGCTTACGATATGGTTGAACATCTTCGTCAACTGTATCAAGGTCAAGCGAGGCATGAGAGATTTGAGATCTCAAGGGCACTGTTTCAGTGCAAGATGTCAGACGGGGCTCCAGTAGGCCCATATGTACTCAAAATGATTGGGTACATAGAGAACCTACAAAGGTTGGGGTTCCCTCTTGGCCAAGAGCTGGCTACTGACCTGATCTTGCAATCCTTGCCGGATAGCTACAGTCAATTTGTTCTAAACTACAATATGAACGAGATTGACAAGCCACTGCCAGAGCTGCTTAGCATGTTGAGAACTGCTGAGCTAAACCTTAAGAAGGCTAATCCCAACACTGTTATGATGGTTCAGAAACATAAGGGCAAGGGCAAACCCAAAGGCAAGGGAAAGTCCCAAGCCAAGGGCAAAGGCAAGGTACTGAAGCCTAAAGGAGGGGTCGGCAAGGATGCTACCTGCTTCCACTCCGGTCAGACCAGGCACTGGAAGAGGTACTGCAAGGTATACTTGGAGGATTTTAAGAAGAAGCGAAGTGAGACTTCCACTTCAGGTATATATGTTATAGAAGTCAATCTATCTATTTCTACATCATGGGTATTAGTTACTGGATGTGCTTCTCACATTTGTACTGATGTGCAGGCGCTGAGAAATAGCAGGGCATTGACAAAGGGCGAGGTGGACCTACGAGTAGGCAATGGAGCACGGGTTGCTGCTGTTGCTGTAGGGACTTACTTTCTATCTCTGCCCTCTGGGCATGTACTAGAGTTAGACGATTGTTGTTATGTGCCTGCATTAACTAAGAACATTATTTTAGTTTCCTATTTGGACAAGAAAGGTTTCTCGTTTACTATAAAGAACAAATGTTGTTCCGTCTATTTAAACGATATGTTCTATTGTAGTGCACCTCTAATAAACGGACTCTATATTCTAGACCTTGAGAGCCCTATCTATAACATAAATACCAAGAGGTTCAAGTCAAATGACATGAACCAAACCTACCTCTGGCACTGTCGCTTAGGTCATATAAATGACAAGCGTTTATCCCAACTCCATAAGGATAGTTTGTTGGACTCATTTGATTTAGAATCATATGAGATATGCGAGTCATGCCTACGAGGGAAGATGACCAAGATCCCCTTTAGTGGGCACAGCGAGAGAGCAACTGATTTGTTAGGACTCATACATAGTGATGTATGTGGCCCTTTCAATGTTGCTGTTAGAGGCGGTTATAGGTACTTCATCACATTTACTGATGATTTCAGTAGATATGGTTATGTGTACTTGATGACACATAAGTCTGAATCCTTTGAAAAGTTCAAAGAATTCAAGAATGAAGTACAGAACCAGCTTGGCAAGAGTATTAAGATACTTCGATCTGATCGAGGTGGAGAATACCTTAGCCATGAGTTTCGTGACTACCTAGCTAAGTGTGAGATTCTATCCCAACTCACTCCTCTTGGAACACCACAGTGGAATGGTGTATCCGAAAGGAGGAATCGTACCCTATTAGATATGGTACGGTGTATGATGAGTCACACAGATCTTCCGACATACCTTTGGAGTTATGCTCTAGACACGACAGCTTTTATACTCAACCGAGTTCCATCCAAGGCCGTGATAAAGACACCATATAGGATATGGACTGGGAGAGATGCCCAGGTGTCTTTCATGAGGATTTGGGGTTGTGAGGCTTACGTTAGACGTCAAGTCTCAGACAAATTAGGACCCAAATCTGACAAGTGCTATTTCATTGGATATCCCAAGGAAACTAAGGGATATTACTTCTACATTCCCAGTCAGCACAAGATAGTTGTGGCAAAGACTGGAGTCTTTCTAGAAAGGGACATTGTTTCTAGAAAGACTAGTGGGAGAACATTCGATCTTGAAGAAGTTCAAGATGCGGATCCTAGCACTGAAGCCTCGATGGAAGTTGAACTGGAACCACAAAGTGTTGTGGATGATGTTGTTCCACAAAGAGTTGAGGAACAACAACCAGTTCAAGTAGACCTACCTCTTCGCAGGTCTGATAGGGTACGTCGTCAGCCTGAGAGATACTCATTTCTCTTGTCTGACCATGATGGCATTGTGCTCATAGAGGATGAGCCTATCACCTATCAGGAAGCTGTGATGAGACCAGATTCCAAGAAATGGCTAGAGGCCATGAGATCCGAAATGGAATCCATGTACACCAACCAAGTATGGACTTTGGTTGATCCACCTGAAGGGGTAAAACCCATAGGGTGTAAGTGAGTCTTTAAGAGAAAGACTAACATGGATGGACTTATCTATAAGGGTCGCTTGGTAGCTAAAGGTTTCAAGCAGATTCATGGTATTGACTATGATGAAACCTTTTCTCCAGTAGCGATGTTTAAGTCCATTCGGATCATGCTTGCTATTGCAGCTTACCACGATTACGAGATCTGACAGATGGATGTCAAAACCGCGTTTCTGAATGGAAACCTTCTCGAGGATGTGTACATGACATAACCTAAGAGTTTTGTAGATCCAAAGCATACTAGCAAAGTATGCAAGCTGCATAGGTCCATTTATGGACTAAAGCAAGCTTCTCGGAGCTGGAATCTTCGATTCGATGATGCAATCAAACAGTTTGGTTTCATCAAGAATGAAGATGAACTTTGTGTCTACAAGAAGGTTATAGGGGTCATAGTTTTCTTCCTCATATTGTATGTGGATGACATACTGCTCATTGGGAAGGACATCCCTATGCTTCAGTCTGTCAAGACATGGCTAGGGAGTTGCTTTTCAATGCAGGACTTAGGTGAAGCATCCCGCATTCTAGAGATACAGATCTATAGAGATAAATCTAAGAGATTGCTTGGCCTAAGTCAGAGTACATACATTGACAAGGTACTCCTTCGATTTGCCATGCAGAACTCCAAGAAGGGATTTCCGCCGATATCACATGGCGTGAGTCTTTCGAAGACTCAAGGTCCCTCTTCTAGAGAGGTGAGAGACCGCATTGATCAGATCCCTTATGCCTCAGCCATAGGATCGATCATGTACGTCATGCTATGTACTCGACCTGATGTCTCGTATGCTTTGAGCATGACGATCAGATACCAGTCAGATCTAGGTGAAAGTCACTGGATAGCGGTCAAGAATATTCTTAAGTACTTAAGAAGGACTAAAGAATATTTCTTGATATATGGAAGCAATGATGAGCTAGCTGTAAAGGGTTACAGTGATGCTAGCTTCCAGACCGACCAGGATGACTATAGATCGCAATCGGGGTTCGTGTTTTGCATTAATGGTGGTGCTGTGAGCTGGAAGAGTTCAAGCAGACACAGAGTCGATTCTACTACGAGGTCGAGTATATTCTCGCATCGAGGCGAAGGAGGCGATTGATTCGCAAGTTCATCACTGAACTTGGGGTGGTTCCTAGCATTGCTGACCCTATTGAGCTATATTGTGACAACAATGGACCTATAGCACATGCGAAGGAACCTCACTCACACCAGTGGACCAAACATATACTACGGCGCTTCCATCTCATTCGAGAGATCATCGAGAGAGGAGATGTGAAGATTTGCAGAGTACCTACAGAGGCTAACATCGCAGATCCCTTAACCAAGGCTTTGGCACAGAAGAAGCATGATGGTCACACTAGGTCATTTGGGCTTAGAGCCTACACTGATTGGCACTAGTGCTAGTGGGAGATTGTTAGCTAGAGCCCTTGAGCCAATCATTTGATGATTGTATTTTGGACTTGTTGTATCATATTCTATATATAAATAAAGGCATTTGGTTTTTAGTTATTATACTTACTTGTATTGGTGCCAAATAAACTAAGTATAGTAACGTCCTTAAGTAGTAGGTTCTTACCTATATCAATCGGTTAGTTGAACCGATAGTGAGATGATATAGGGAACACTACTCTAAATCATTCCTAGTCAAGTATTGACATTCAGGGACAATGTTAATGCAATAAGACTAGCATGTAGGTCAACTCGATGACTTGATCTCACAAGTCATGGATATAGAGATATCAAGTTGACACATGGGTATGCATTAGAGAATGTATACTGAATGACCCGCCATGAAAAAGTATCATGGATCGTTATATGAGTGTCATATACTTTCTCATGTGGCTATTAGTATGACTACTAGTCCTTAGACCTGAAGTCACCATGGTTCCCTACATAAGGAGTTATGTACTTTAGTTTCGTCAAACGTCCCCCGTAACTGGGTGGACTATAAAGGCGATTACTAGGTATGTAACAAATTATGCGGAGGGATGTGAGTGATGTAGATGAGATCTATCCCTCCTATATGACGGGAGTGACATCGGTATTCTTGATAGAGTGAGACCACGAAGTGCATGGCCATGCCCAAATGAGTCAATATAGGATATTGAGCTCATTTGATTTAGTGAGTCTACTTGGAGTTCAAGATTTAGATTGGTCAGAGGATGACACGGTCTATGCCTCACATTGATCAATCTAGATGTCTAGGATAGAAGGACACTTGTCATATTTTGTGAGGAGTCACAATTAGTAGTCACAAGGTGATGTCGGATCTCGACATTCTTGTAACTTGGGTAGTAATGATGTGTTGCTAGATACCGCTCATTACTTATGCTCCTAAATGGGTTTAGGGCATTGCCAACGTTACAAGAACCTATAGGGTCACACACTTAGGACAATTAGATGGAGATTAGGTTCATATGATGAACCAAGAAGATTAGATTCATTTGATGAATCAAATTGGATTAAGAGTAATCCTAATTGGGCTAACTTGAGTTCGACTCAAGTTGATTCATGTGTTCAATGAGTCTAATTTAGATTTTGACTCATTGAATCAATTTAATTAAATGAATTAGATTCATTATATTAAGTTGGCTTGAATCAAATGGTTGGATTCGATCAACCATGGAAGAGATTTGGTCAAGTTTGACTTGACTAGAGAGGAAGATTAAAAGTCAAGTTTGACTTGACTTTATGCCACCTCATTGGTGAGTTGGCAATGATATGGACCAATGATGTTACTCCACATCATCATAGGTGCCACCTCATGGAAGTTACAAAGCCATTTTCTTTAATAGCTTCACATTAATTGCACTTAATGCAATTTTGGGAGTTACACAATGAAGAGTGGCCGGCCACTTTTGTTTGAATGAGAATTCAATTATTCATTCAAGTGTGCATTTTCTTCCTTCTTCCTCTTGGAGCTCTCTTCCTCTCCCTCTCCTCCTCAACTTGGCCGAACCACACATAGGTGCTAGCACACCTCTTTGTGTGTTTTTCCTCCACCTACGAGTCCGTGTGGATACTTCTAGAGGAGTATCTATCTTGATACTCTTGAGATCTGGCACCGTTTGGACGAGCGGGAACGCGAAGGGCTTCGCTTCAAAGGTATAACTCGTTTCATGTAGATCTAGGAGTAGATCTAAGTAGGAACTCGTACTCGTATTTTGTTTTTGAAATTTTTCTTCGCATGAGATCCTTTGGCTAGGGTGATTTGGGGTTTTCGCGACGCGAAAAAAGCGATTTTCGCGGCCCGAAAAACCCAACACGATAGTAGTTTGCGCTCCGATCGGAGGACATAAGTATTGACAAAGAGTAAGCTAATAAAAAGACGGCATGTCTTATTAAAATTCAGGCCCTTTGAGCCGATCGGAAGGGTTACAAAAAACACTACAAGGAAATCATGAACGCTCCTCACTCTATGGGCTCGAAGATGGACTCCGGAACAGCTTCCAGTAGGCCGGCTATGTCTTGAGGAGGGATAGAGGTATCCTCAGGGAGATGGCCCTTGGCCTTCAGGTAAACAGTTATCGCCCGGATGACCCCTTCAAAGGACAGAACTAGCCGATCGCTAAACTTGTCACCAAATGCGTCCGATCGGAGGTAGTTCTGTTTAATCACCTTGAAGCGGTCAGCTTCTCCGTCCTGGTATTCCTTTAGCGCCGCTCGGGAGGCGTCGAGAGCTCCTTGGAGATCTTCCTTATCTGCCCGCAGTTTAGCTTCAGTGGTAGATCGACTCTCTTTCTCAGCAGATAGCAGGTCGGTCAATTCTCTGACGCGCTGCTCCAGCGCTCGGACCTGCACCTTCATTGCGTCCAGATCAGCAACGACCCTATTTTTTCTGTTGGTGGCCACAGTGATCTGGTGGTCATGGGACTTGACTTCGGCTTCAAGTCCAGCTACCTTGGTTTCCAGGCCGGAAGATTTGTGCCGCTTGGTCGCTAGTAGTTTTTCTATCTGAGTCAGCTCGGACTTAAGCGTAGCATATGAGGGCCCCTCAGCCGGCGCCCCTCCAGAAATTTGGAGTTTCTTCAACTCCTCATCTAGTTCGGCTAGACGATTGCTGACCGCAATGTTCTCCACCCATTGCTGCGTTCGGATAGGGGTAATATCAGGAATCTGGTAAAGTCGTCGTAATAACGTGTTAAGAAACATACCTCGGTGGCTTGCTGCATATGACTGTCCGCTAGCTGACCGGGAGTCATCAGGGCAACTCGAGCCCTTGCATCTTCCCACGTCTTGGCAAGCGGCCCTTGGATGGTAACTTGATGCTCGGGAGCAGTAGGCTGATCCGTCGCCAAAAGGAACTCCTCGGTGGGAAGACGAAGGACGAACTTTATCACTCGACGATCGCTCGGATCAAATTGGGAAGAAACGACTCGGCTGGATGACTCGCCAAGTGGCGCAGAAATAATATCCGAGCGCTTGAGCCGAAGGCGAACCCGGGGCAAAGAACTAACGGGTTGCTCCCCAAGCGAAGCTGCTGGCTGGTCGAGCTGTGAGGGAGTCCGATCAGACGAGATGCCCTCATGTGCGGCGGGTAGCGGGTTGATTGCCTCTAAGGGGGCGTCGACTGGCCCGATCACCGGCTCCGCCTGCTCAATGGCCGTCCAGCGTCGCTTGCGTATTATCAGTGGGGAATCGTCAGCCGACCACTCCTCGTCCTTTGATGTAGGCTGCTGACCGACAAAAGAGATAGCATCCCCGGCCGCTCCAGTTGCAGGGACCAGAGCGGCAGACTCTCGGGCCTCAGTTGGAGTTCCTCCGCTTTCGCCCTCATGCGAGCCGACCGGCTCGATGCCCCGATCGGCCATCTCCTTGGCTGCTGCCGCCTCAATTTCGGCAGCCTTCAATTTCAACCGATCAGCAACCTTGGCGCGCCACATGATGTCAGCTGCATAACAAAAGAATAAATCAGTTAGACCAAAAGGAAAAAGGACAAGGAAAGTGCTTACCCATGTTGCTCGAGAGCTGCGTTCGGATCGGACTCAAGCCGAATATGTACAACACCCCCTCGTGAAGTAGTTTATCGATACTGAACCTCTGGTCGGCCAGTAGATTGGCTGCATGAAGATAATCCGGCTGGCTCTTGTATTTACCGAGGTCAGGCGGGCTCGGCACGGTGGTCTGCCATTGGGTGCGAAAGGATGACAGTTCGGGAAAGCGAAGGTAAAAATAATTTTCTTTCCAGTGCTTGTTCGAGGTAGACATCTTATTGAAGAAGACGAGGCTGATCCGCGACTGGAAGAGGAAAGTACCCCACTCGGACTGTTTGGGATAGTAAAAGTAGTGGAAAACTTTGGGGACTAAGGGAATGTCGTGCAGCTTGAAAAGGATTACTACGCCGCACAACAACCTAAAAGAGTTGGGGACAAGTTGCCCGAGCGGGATGCGGAAATAATTACAAACCTCCCTGATAAAAGAATGTAGAGGGAAGCGCAGACCGGCCACGAATTGGTCGCGGAAGAAGCAAACAGTGCTGATCGGCGAATTGTGGGGCCGATTGGAAGAGGTGGCTAAAACCAGTCTATGGTCAGGAGGGAGTTCAAATTCGTTGAGGAAGCGTCCCGCGTCAGTCTCATCAAACCTGCTTACCATGGTCATATACCATAGACCAGGAGGAGGATAAGAAGGTTGCGAGGTGCTAGCCATCGCCGGAACAGTAGCGAGGAAGGAAGGATCGAGGAAAGAAAAATGAAAGGGTTGACGGAGGAGACTGAAACTATAGTGAACGAATGCAAAGATCACAGAAAGGAGAAAATGGAAGAAAGTAGAGATAGGAGAAGGCTTATTGGGAGCAAAGCGTGAAGGAGAAGGTCGGAAGTTCGTCGGAGCACTGAGGCAAGCGAACGACGGGAAGATGGGTGCGAGAGGAATCACCAAAAACGCGAAGGCAAGAACGATGGAAGGAGGGTCAGCGTCGGCGCTTCATAAACCCCGGGCTCAGTCCACCACAACCGTCCGATCCAGGTCATCGAAAGGAGCAATGACATCGGATCATCGGATTTGAACCAACGCCTGTCCAATCGAAGCTGATGCCCTCGCCGTACGATGACGGCGGACTTGCCAGGTGGCGATCAGTAATTGGGCGGCATTTAATGAGCACCATTACTCACGCGTGGGCAGCTTAATGAGATTGGCATGAATTCCGAAGAGACCCGACGATTCCGACCACCCCCAAAACAGTAGAGCAACAAGCAACGAATGAAAATCAAAACTACAAGGCACAACCATCAACTCGCCGATCGGCCTAAGGGGCCTCCCAGAGCTGATCGGAAATACACTTTCAGGAGCGGCAAAGTGAATGTCGCTCAACCAAACTCATAGTCCAGTCAGTCGGACTTAACGCCTCCTTCGACTAGACTTGAAGGGGAGGCATGTGATCCGGTGATAAGGACGGGGGATCCTCGTTGGCGGAAGGTCAACGACACGTGGAGGTCAAAGGTCAAGAGATTCAACCCTGAGATTGGCCGACCGGACGAAGAGGGTCGACCGACCGTGAATCCCCCGAACAGAATGAAAGACAACCCGACTGGGGGTCGGGTTTCAGATGCTCAAATGTAAAAAGGTTTTAAGGCCGAGCGGTATGTCCGTTCAGCCGGGGCACCAGGCAACAGAGGCAGGAGCAATCTCATCCGAGCATAGGACCGGGAGTTATCCCAGTCGGACCGATACCTATAATCGGCGACAGAAGTAATACGCCTGCTGAGCGGCCGACCCGCTCGGCCCGGGAATAGACAGGGAACGCAAGAGGACAAAGGAAGACAGAGGGATAACATCATCCTCGAGACACCTGCCGCCGACAAGCAGCAGAGTTGGCGGTCGAGCCGTACACAAGATCATAAGGTGGAAGCTTCCACCGTCACATCCGGGATATACTCGGACGATTGCGGAATGACGCTAGAGGTACTTTCCTGACACAGGCTCGTTAAGGTATGTTTGGGGAAGCGTGCACGCATCGGGAAACGTGACCGCGTTTCCCCGGGATCCTATATAAGGACCCCCAGACGTCGACGAAGGTATGCACACATCTTTACTGTAGTCACATTACACTGCTTCTCTCGTTGCCTGACTTGAGCGTCGGAGGACCATCGCCGGGAAACCCCTCCCGGCTCGGCTTCTTTGCAGGTTCGCCGGAGAGCTACACCACCAGTCGGAGACAGAGGAGCGTGCCACGTCCCCAGCGTCCGTCGACTCAGCGCTTGGACAGAATCAATAGTATTATACCCTTTTTGGTAATTTTATTAATAAAAAGATCTTATAATACCAAACACATCAATATCTTTAAGTTGATTGTAATAAGTCCACCCAAACACTTTAACAACTTATTTTTAAAATAAGACCTAACAACTTATAAGCTCCTAAAACAACTTATAAGTTGTACGAACTTATAAGCTGTTTTTAATAAGTTAGCCAAACACCCTCTAAACAAACAAGCTTGAACACATATGTATTCAGCTTGTTAACATTCGTGAACAATGTTCGTGATCAATGTTCACGAATCATATTCATTAATAAAACTTTTTTCAATATGCTAAATAAATAATAAAATAAAATAAAATAAACAAATAAGTTTAAATTATTAAACTCAATAACCAATCAAACAATCTTGAATTGAGAGCTCGATAACATCTAAATAAGCCAAGTTTGAATCAAGCTCAAGCCAAGCTTGAACCAAGCTCAAGTCAAACTCAAGCCAAGCTTGAATTGAGAGCTCAATAACATCTAAACAAGCCAAGCTCAAGCCAAGTTTCAAACAAGCTCAAGTTCGTAAAAAATAAATCAAGCCAAGCTTGAACAATCATTTCAAAAGCTTGGTTCATTTTAAGCTCGGCTCGACTCGATTACCTTATCAAATAACCTTGAACACCTTAAAACTCAGCTCGACTCAGCTCGGCTCATTTACAACCTTACCTATAATCTATTCTTTTTCTGCAAACTACTACGTAAATAAGGGATATTTTGAGGATACTACATTTTAATGGGGCCCTTTTGATATAATATATTTTTTAAAATGAGTGCCTATTTAATATTTCTTTTAATTTGGATGTCTTGGTAGGGCTCTAAATGAACCAAGCATTCATGAATAAGTTTGGTGTTCGGCTTGGTAAGAGTTTGTTTATGTTCGTTCAATATACATAAGATTAATTAAATAAACATGCTTGAATAACTCGTTAAGCTAAATAATAAGCTTGAACACATATATGTTCAACTCGTTAACATTCGTGAACAACGTTCATGAACAATGTTCATGAACCATATTCATTAATAAAATTCTTTTCAATATATTAAATAAATAATAAAATAAATAAATAAATAAATTTAAATTATCAAGCTCAATAACCAATCAAACAACTAAAAGTTTTAAACAATCAAATAAGCTTGAATTGAGAGTTTGATAATATCTAAACGAACCAAGTTCGAACCAAGCTCAAGCCAATCTTAAATTGAGAGCTTGATAACATCTAAACGAACAAAACTCAAGCTAAACTTCAAACAAACTCAAACATCTAAAAAATAAATCAAACCAATCTTGAACACTCATTTCAAAATCTTGGTTCATTTTAAGCTCGCAGTTGACTCAGCTTAATTATTTTATCAAATAAGATTGAATATCCTAAAACTCGGCGACTCGTCGTCCGTTCCGAGTCGAACTGTGTCAAATCCTGTGGGAACTCGCGAGCTCGACGCCCTAAATTCGACCGATCCATCGGCTCTTGTTGGTTGGTTCTTGCCCAGTGGCCGCCGCGATTTCGTCCATCCTCACTAGCGGCGGTGCGATGGCGCAGAAGAAAGGGCAGCGCGGCGCCACCTCCGTCGCCGCCGATGACTCGGAGGTTGTGGCTCGCATTCCCCTCCAGGCCGTCCTCCTCGCCGACAGCTTCAACCTCAAGTTCCGCCCCATCACCCTCGAGCGCCCCAAGGTACTTCCGATCCTGGATCTATCCAAGCCTCAATCTGCTTAGGGTTTTTCTTAGTTCTTGACTGATTATTGAATTGGTCATTTAGGTGCTGTTGCCTCTGGTGAACGTTCCCATGATCGAATACACTCTTGCTTGGCTCGATTCCGTCGGGGTCGAGGAGGTTTTTGTCTTCTGCTGCTCCCACTCACAGCAAGTGAAGGACTACTTGAAAGAGTCTGAATGGATGAAGCCTTCGTCCAGGTTTTCCATCACCACGGTCGAGTCGCATGACGCCATTAGTGCTGGAGATGCCCTCCGCGTGATTTATGAAAAATCTGTGGTATGCTATGACTAAGGTTTCTGTTGTCTCTTGGTTGCATTATTCATCCTAGATATTATTTTTCTAAGAAATTTCCATCCCACTTTTTCCTTACCTTTTATTGTTGGAGCCTTTCTTTCAACAAATAAAAAAAATGGAAAGCTTAACCTAACAATACCTGGAGGCAATTTAATCTGATGTTATCAGAGAAGTTGTCAGCTGCAGCGGCGTTCCAGAATACCAAAACATTTGTTATTTAACAATCACGAAATGCTGGAGATATTATGTATTCTTAAGTAGTTGGAATGAGAAAAACTTGCCAATTTGTTATTAAGGTTTGTAGAGTTTAATTATACAAAGTACTAGGAGGAGAATAGGAAGATTAAAGAATGTTGTTCGAGAAAAATATGAATGGACATGATGATGTTTGAATTATCTAATGGCATTTCTACCAGTAGATGAATTGGGTGGTTGGCTATCAATTAACAGATTAATCATGCTTTTATCAAGCTTGTCACACTAGAAATGAGCATCATGTCTTCTTTAGACATACTAGCATTGTGGTTACCTCTCATGTCTCAATAACATAAAAACCCTGAGTGATGCTCATTGGACAGATCTATGACAGTTACCTTTCACAATGATAAAAAATCCAACTGTGCCAAAGTGTGTCCAGTGCCCTTGGTGGTTAGTTTTAACCTATAAGGCTTACCTTAAAAGACAAAATCATGCGATTAGTTGCATTGTGAATTATGTAACTTGATTCTTAGCCATAGGCTAATTGTTCTACCTACTTTCAGTTGTCTTCATTTAATTTATTTATCTAACTTCACATGCAATCCTGAAAAGGGTAATTAACTGTATCTAGTGGATAAAAGATGACTTTGGATGCTATGTCATAGGAGTATTAATCTGATTCATATGATGAATATCTTAATTTGTATTAGGAACAGATAGTAAGTTTCCATATCGAAGTTGATAATCTTGTATGTATTCTAGAATAAGTTTAATCTATTATCTTGATTATTTTATCTTTGCTTTTCCCTTTAGATACGTGGCGACTTTGTTCTCATTAGTGGGGATACAATTAGCAACATGAACTTAACTCAGGCTCTCCAAGAACACAAGGAAAGAAGGAAAAAAGATCCACTTGCTGTTATGACAATGATCATTAAACACTCCAAACCATCAAATCTGACACATCAGACTCGGCTTGGCACTGATGAACTTCTAATGGCTATTGATCCTCAAACAAAAGAGCTTATGTTCTATGAGGACAAGGTTAATCCTTCGATTATTTCTATTGATAAAGAGTTGTTAGCAAACAATACTTGGGTTTATTTGCACAATAATAAGCAGGTATTGTTTTTCCCAACTTTCTTATTTTCTTGTCTATTTCCTTTTCACTTATATTTCTTATTCGGTTACATTCACTGGTAATTAGGAGCACATAGATGCACTAGTCTTACCTGTCAAAACATCCACAATCCATTTGCGGTTCATCTTGTGCACCAATCAATCTGAAAAGCTCGGCAGTGAATGAAAATTGCATATGCATGTTTATGCTACCTGTAGTTGGACACATCTTTAGCAACCTGATTAAAGTCAGGGGCATATCACCACTAAGAGGATAAATTTATGATTTTGACCACGAAAGTGGAGATTGATCCCAAGTGACACATATAATGCTATAAAGGCAGTAAGTCACATAGCATGACTTATTTTTGGAAGTGCTTTAAAGGTTTTTTTTTCCAATTAACATGTCATTACCGTTTGTTGATATGAAAAGGTTGACTCAGTAGATTAAAGCACAGAGGTTTGTTTACTATTGGCAGTAAAATATAAAATGAGAAGAAACCAGAAGAACACAAACTGCAAAAATCATATAGGTAATATATGCTGAAATCGAAAGAAAAAAATGAACCTGTAATAAAATTTTTATTCTCTTTTAATTTTTTTATTTGGTATCTTACTTACCTGAAAGAGTAAAATTACTCTTCCTCAGCAATGTTTATCTATTATAGATAAATATATTTAATCCAAATAAATCTCATTGTTCGTATGCATTGAAATAGTGTGTTAAACCTCGGTGCAATCCATGGGTCTTGACATCTTGTACAGTCTATCTCAGTGAGTGTGCCTTGTTTCACTGGAGACACTAGGCACCACCTTGTTAGTGTTGGTTTACATTGAAATGGTGATGGACTTACAGTTATGATTGCCATATTTTGGACCTGCAAAATGTCATCTCAGAGAGTGCACATGGTCAACTATAGTACTTAGGCACCATGTTTCTAGTGCTGCATATTCAAAATAGACAATGGATTTATAGTGCTACTAGTGATATTTTTGACAGGGTTTTAGCCATTTTTTCTCAAGTGATTAAATGATTTTTTTTGCAGGATTGCTACATAGATATCTGCTCTCCTGAAGTTCTCAGTCTTTTTATGGACAATTTTGATTATCAACATCTTCGCCGTCATTTTGTCAAGGGTTTACTTGTTGATGATGTGAGTTTCATTTTTGATATCATGCACTTTTCATACATCGCATATAACATGATTAAACAATGCTGTTTTTTCCCAATTTTGAAAGCCCTTGATAACGATCTATTATACATTCTACTTTGTTTTTCCACCTGTGGTCATATTTGTAATTTTAGGATTTTACTTATTGTGTATTTGATTAGGTATTATAGTCTTGACCATTTATTTCTTTATTTGACTTCAATCAGAGTCTACATTGCTCAAGTACTCGATGTAGCTGCTTTAGAATTTTGAATTTCTTTCAAATTATTTTGTCTTTTGTTATCGGGCATCACAAATAACTACTTCAAGTGGCGTTGCCTTCATAATCATTGTTTTTTTAATGCTTACCACCAAACTAATTCCCCAATATAAACAAATGAACCAAGTTTTGCAAAGGCCATGTGAATTTTGCTACTGTACAATATTTGTAGTTTAAATCCATATCAACAAGCATGTGATTATTCTCAAATCTGTTTACAATTTCTAGCTCTATATTTTCTGTGGTCTGCATGATACTTTTAACTTGGTCAGTTGTCTGTTAAATTCTTTCATGTATATAGAACATAGATTAGTAGCTGGAGAAGTATCAGGACCTTATGTTTGATAGAACATTCAAGTCAAAACCTTAATAGAAACAAGTTCATTATGCGGAGTGAAAAAAAAACATTTTGAATGCATGATGATTATAAGAATTTCATTAGATAAAACATGGGCCTTTTGTTGTCTTTTTGAAATTGAGGAACATTAGATTTTATCTGGGTAAAATTTTAGGAAATAAATGAAATCAAGAATGTAAAGTATGCATAACATTTTAATTTGAGATGAAAAAGTAGAAGATAGCTTCTTGTATCAGCAAAAATACCAAGCTTGTGGTTTTAGGCAAAGTTTAAAATATTATTCCATGTCAAAGTATTGATCCTTGCTGGTATGATACAGTTTTATTACTATCTCATGCGAGCACTTGACATGTTTTAGTATGCATTGAAGGGGGTTGAGATGGATTTGTTAGATCCGACTAGAGGGGAGAGGAGGTGAATAGATGGTGTGCAAATTCTTTTGAATCTTGTAAAACACAAAACTTAAATACAATGGTTAAATATAATTGTGCATGTGTGTGATCAAATAATGTGTCAAATCTAAAGTGGAAATAATTCAAATAAATAAGGAAACAACACAAACATTAAGAAAATATAACGTGGCTGTTCAGACCTTGCGTCTATTTCATGATTTATAATTCATTAATGTGTCGCTCTCAAATCCACTAAACCATTTTTGTAAATGAGACAATGGAATGGATCTTTACACTACATATGAGATATTGCTAGAGCAATGAGTCATGGAGCACTCCCTGAAGTCTCCTTAAGTAGATTCACCTTAATTGAATCCTTGATTTAGAGCTCTTCCTAGATCAGGTAAATCCTTGACATCGATAACTTCTTCTTTGCTCAATAGGATTTGTTCACTTCTTGCAACCTACCTAGGTCATCTTGGGCAAGCTCCAATTGATGCCAGAGAGCTTCTAGTGAACAATTTAATACAATACAAACTAATAGTTCTTTTTTAGAAACAACTACACTTTCTCAAGATGATAAAGAATGAGTTAATATTAGGCTCTTCCTCATACTATAGATGAATTTCCCTTACTTTATAGATGATAATCTAATTCTACTGAGAAGAAAGTTACCTAAGAGAACTTCAAATCTAAGGATATACATTTGCCTTTGCTTTTAAAGTTCCTTGGTCTTCCTTTTAGTAGTTGAGCAAGATTTAGGATTTTTGTGTGTGTATTAGGTGCCAAATGAACCTGTAAATAGGCATTTAAGGAGCCCTAATAACTCATTCTAAGCACTTGTGTCGACTCACTTGTGATGATCAAATATTATTGTTGGAGATCTTTAACATTCAAATCTAGGTTGTATTAGTTGACACTAATAAATTTTGAAGACATAAAATATCATAACCCAATGCGTATCAACTAAAACCTAGTTTGATTTATATATATAGTTTGGCTTTGATTAAGGTTTTGCTTGATTAAGGTTCGTCTTGATTTAAGGTTCATCTTGATTTATTTGACCAGCTAGCCTCTATGGTTAACTCTAAACCAATCTATCAAACACCTTCTAGGAGACTAGGACTATGATGAAGCTCCCTAGATTATAAACTCTATCTAGAAGCTAAATCCTATCTAGGGGTGCAAAAGAATTGAGCTTGTTCGCTAGCTTTTCAAGCTAGCTTGAAAAATATTTGATTCATATTCAAAATTATCGAATTCAAGCCGAACTTGAACATATTAAATAATTTTTTCGAATTGAATTCGATTCCATAATTCAAATCGAACTTTGATTATTTTTACACAATTTTAATTTAAATATGCTTAAATTAAGGTCCGAATAACTCGAATCGAACTCAAATTTAAGTTATTTCGAACTATAGTTCGATTCTACTCGAATCAAGGTTCGAATAATTTGAACTGAACTTAGAATTTTATTTCGAATCGAGCTCGTGCCAAAATTATTTGTATTTTCGAGTTTCGAATCGAATTCAAATATCACATATATTTTTGAAGCTCGAATTCAAATATCAATATTTTCATGTTATTTGGCTCAATTCGATTCGTTTGCACTCCAAATCCTATCAATACAATCAATCTTTTGAAATAAATCCTAAATTACATTATTACAACAATTCATGCACAAGGGTAATTGGGTCCTTTAAACTAGATAATCATCCACGAGTTCAACTCTTCAAATTTTTCACTTAATTTGTTTGCTTTTAGGACAAGACTAACAATCACATTATCAATTGATATAGGATTCTAGATAAAGAAAAAATTGCAAATATGATACAAAGCATGCCAAAACGTGCTATGATATCAATGTTACCAACACGGGTAGTATGAGAGAGGTCACTTATGTTGACCGGTATCATTTCAATAATTACATGTTCACCTTGTTGCTCAGCATGCATGAGATTTCAAACTATGGATTTAGGATTATGCCAATCACACTGTCTTACAAAAGATCATAGAGGGTTCTTTTCATTTGATAGATGAGACCAAAATTTTATTGTCTTATGGAGTGCAACCTTTATTAGGCTCTTTCCCTTGGAACATACCTCGTGAAATGATGTAAAATATTTAGTTGAGCAAACCAACTGATCCTTCAAAATATTGTCAAAATGTATAGTTATTTCTAGACACTGAATTTTCTATAGTGGTTGCCTCATCATTGACATTGATAATGAGTTTCTAATATGCAAGTTTGATCATTATCTTTATTGGATGAAAGAATGTATCTTCTCCAATTAGAAGAATCCACTAGCATTTAGGAATTCCAGAATTTTTTTTCTAGCAAATTTTTTGTTTTGTTTTTTGCTTTAGATGAAAGATCACCTCATTGATTCTTTAACTTCCTCTGATGTTAGGTACAAGCTGCATAAAATATGTGCTTTTTACATTGAATTAGGTTTACTTGCTGTCCTCATACAGTCACACCTTGCACTCCCAGTCTTTATGTATATGGTAAATATAAGCTTGTAAATATACTTCATATTTCACATCTCTAATTTAGTTTTCCCTGAAAAGCATTCACAATATGATAATCAAATGAACTTTACCTTACTGGTATCACCTGATGATATATTGCAGATCATGGGCTACAAGATTTTTACCCATGAAATTCATTCAAGTTATGCTGCAAGAATAGATAATTTCAGGAGCTATGGTACAATTAGTAAGGACATACTGCAAAGGTGGGCATATCCTTTGGTGCCAAATTTTCAATACTTTGGGATTTCATCAAAGGTGAAGCTAGACAGACAGGGAGTATACAGCGCACCTGGTAAATGCCTAACATTGATTAAAAGTTACTTATTCCTGATCCTTTCTTTGTCTTGGATGGTAATCACGTCTATGATTTTTTTGCTTCAATGGAAAGTATTTGATGTGGTGTAGTAGTCTCTAGATTATTGATTGAATAATTTTTGTAGGACATTCTAAACCCTCTAAGTGAACAAAAGGTGGTGGACAACCATTGCTAATACTATAGATGAGCATCTTCACTTGCATGATATCTCTTTGCTATGCCTTCGCCTTGGGTTGGACACTTGTTCTCAAGTCCATCGGTTGTAGCCATTAGTATTTTGATGACAGTTTATGAGTCCAGCTCTTTGATTGCTTGGACTGGTCTCAACATCATTAATTTGGTGGGGAATTTGTTGGAATAGTAGAACCTTAGTTGGACTAAGCCGTTTTTCTTAATTTGTTTGAATCCTGCTGATCCCTAGTTTCCTTCCCATTTTTTTGGTTAATTACGTATCCTTCTGTTTTGTTTGATGGTTATGGATTTTAGATGTGTTTTATACATGCTATTTGTCCTAATTCATTTCAGTTCAATTTCAAGACATTTCAATCATTACTAAATCAATTTACCTCTAGGCTATTTTTTTTTTTTGGCAAAATTCAAGTTATTTTAAAAAGAACAGGGAAGCTCTCGCCAATGTGGGATCTCGGGGAAGGGTTGGACCACATTGGGTCTATTGTATGCAGCCTAACCTTACATTGCAAAAGACTATTTCCGCGTCTTGAACCCATGACCACAAGGTCACACACTCTCTTTCATTCAAGTTATTCAAGTAGGATAAAAAAGTTGAACCGGGAATGTTGATCAATTATCACAAATTCTATGACCAATCAGAAACTTGCTTCTTGTATTACTTCAATAACCATTGCCTTTTTTCTGGTTGCTTCCTGAATGTGTTTAGTTTTCATGGGAGTTAAATTTATTTTCTTTTTGTTTATTTACTGTTATTTTTTCCCCTTCAGATGTTGTTCAGTCACGATCTGCACGAATAGGTGCCACTACCCTGATTGGAAGTGGCACTACAATTGGAAACCATACTGGTATATCCAACTCAGTAGTTGGTCGAGGTTGTACTATTGGGAACAATGTATGCATCGATGGTTGTTACATTTGGGATAATGTCATTATAGAGGATGGTTGCAGATTAAATCATGCTATAGTTTGTGATGGTGTTCATCTAAGTGCAGGGGTAGTCTTGGAACCTGGAGTCATATTGTCATTCAAGGTAATGGTGCTTATACTTGGTTCTCCATTGGTACCTATTTTTTTGTAGTTGATAATTAATTATTGTTACTTTTTCTTGTTTACCATAACCTGGATCATAGTATCAATATGTCCTATTGTTTGTTACAAGTGTTAGCAATTAATGAGTTTAGATCTACATTACTTGTTACTACGGGGTGTTGTTATATATACATGCCTCGTTATATATTTTAATTCTACAATTTTGAAGTTTGTACATGAGAAATATTGTATTGACTAAAGGTATGTATTACATGAGTATATTAAAGACTAATAACACAACCTTGAGCCTTAAATATAAATGTGATAATGTGAAACTAAACTCAGTCCTATAATCACGGTTTAAAATGATATGTGTTGACGGATGACTTATATTTGGATGAAGGTCCATGCGAGGGATGTCATGGAAGAAAAATTTGTTAAGATTTTTCGTAATAAAATTTTATTACGGTTTTATATAACAGAATTCTGTTACGATTTTATATAACAAAATTCTGTTACGATTTTTCATAATAGAATTCTGTTGCGGTTTTTCATAACAGAAATCTGTTATGATTTTACCGGATTTGGGATTTTTGCACTATTTATAAGGATTATTGTAAACATATTGTAACAATCACAAGAATCATTGAATGTGATTCTATTGTATAGAGAGAATTCTAATAAAGCTTCGGCTGAAGTAGGCACATCGCCGAACCACGGCAACTCTTCTTTTTCCTCGTGTTTACTCCTTTTTGTGCGCCTTTGTCTTGTTGCTCTGCGTGATCTCTTTCTCTCTTCCTCTTCTTCCGCACGTTAGAGATTGAGAGGTGTTGCCCCCTTCTTTACGCAACAATTGGTATCAGAGCTACATGGTTTGGCGGATTTCTTTAACATGTCGAGGACGATTTCTACGAAGTTTGATATGGTGAAGTTTGACGGAACTGGAAACTTCGGATTATGACAAAGAAGGGTCAAGGACTTGTTGGTGCAACAAGGCATGGTGAAGGCGCTAGGAGAAAGGAAACCGGAAAGCATGGAGAGATCAGATTGGGAAGAACTTCAGGCGAAGGCAGTTGCAACAATTAGACTTTGTCTTACAGATGATGTGATGTACTTATGGACGAGGAGTCATCGGTGGCAGTTTGGCAAAATCTGGAAAGTCGGTACATGTCAGTCATTGACAAACAAGCTGTATCTAAAGCAGAAATTATTTGGGCTAAAGAATCTAAGCCGCATATCAACGTATTCAACCAGATTGTGAGTGATCTAAAGTGGGTTGATGTGAAGATCGAAGATGAAGACAAGACGCTGATGTTGTTGAATTCTCTACTTTCATCTCCTATGTACGAGAATTTGGTTACTACTTTGATATGGGATAAGGAAACTCTTAAATTGGAGGAGATCACAGGTGCGTTGCTAGATTTTCACCAAAGGAAGAAAACAAGCGATGACGGATGTGGAAGTTTCTCAGAGAGGACTTGTGGTACCTAGCAACCAAGAGCGTGGTAGGAGCAAATCTTCACATGGATCGGGTAAGGACAATAAAGCTTGTTCTAAGTTGAGAAGAAAGAAGGTGATCACGTACTACAAGTGTGGAGACAAAGGTCATATGAAGAGAGATTGTCCAGAGATAAAGAAACATGTTGCAGAGAAAGTCTACAAACATTGTTGATGTGGAAAATTCAAAGAGCAGTGATGGAGATATGCTATCAGTTATGCCGAGTTCAGAGCAACTGACGGATGCATGGATCTTAGACTCTGCATGTTCATATCACATGACTCCAAACAAGGAGTGGTTTGACACCAATAGGGCAGTGGATTCTGGTTTAGTATTGACGGGAAGCGATGCATCATGTAGAGTTATCAGCATAGGGAATGTCAGAATCAAGATGTTTGATGGTGTGATCAGAACCCTATATGATGTCAGATATATACCAGAGCTAAAGAAGAATTTAATCTCACTAGACACACTGGATGATATTGGTTGTAATTATAAATAGCAGGGTGATAAAAGTCAGCAAGGGAGCTCTAATGGTAATGAAAGGACAAAAGTTAGCAGGAAACATCTATAAGTTGATAGAGACTAAGTGGAGTCGTCTCGGTGGAGTTTGAATCAGACAATATTGTCTTGTGGCATATGCGACTAGGGCATATGGGTGAATGTGGGATGCTAGAACTTCACAAGAGAGATTTGTTGAAGGGTGTCATGATCTGCAAGCTTGAATTCTGCAAATTCTGTGTTCTTGGGAAAAGGACAAAGTATAATTCAAGACGACAACAAACAAGACGAAGGGGGTTCTAGACTACGTACCTACGGATCTCTCGGGACCAGCCAGTGTAGCATCACGTGGAGGACACTTGTATTTTGTGAGTTTTACTGATGATTACTCACGAAAGGTCTGGGTATACTTTATGCGTCACAAGTCGGAAACTTTTGCAAAGTTTAAATTGTGAAAAACTGAAGTGGAGAACCAGACCGGAAGGAAGATCAAATGCCTTAGGTCAGACAATGGGACTGAGTACACAGATTCAAAGTTTCAGGAATTTTGTGAGCAGCATGGAATAATGAGGCATTTCTCGGTTCGCAGGACATCTCAGCAGAACGGGGTAGCAGAAAGATTGAACAGGCAATCATTGAGAAGGTAAGATATGCTAGGCTGAATGCAAAGCAAGCAAAGAATTTCTGGGCAGAAGTGGTTAACATGACATGTTATCTCATTAATAGATCACCAAGGGTAGCACTAGAAGACCAAGTGTCAAAGGAAGTATGGACAGGAAATCAAGTAAATTATTCTTATCTTCGAATTTTTGGATGTCCAGCTTATATATACATATCTAGTGAGGAAAGATTTGGATGCGAAGTCAAAGCAATGCATTTTTCTAGGGTATCAGAAATGAGTTAAATGCTTCAAGCTTTGGGATCCTAAGGCAAGTAAGGTGGTGATTAGCAAAGATGTGGTGTTTGACGAGAAGGCTATGCTACATTGTACTCAGGAAGAAGGAAAGGAAATACCACATAGCAACATGGAGAAAGATGTTGTGCAGGTAGAGCTAGAGACTCATGACCTCGATGATTCTAGCTCAGAGCATACGGAGCATCACACTATAGCTGGTGGCAAAACGAGACGAGTTGTAAAGCCACCCACCAGATACGGATTCGAAGACTTGGTACCTTATGCCCTTATCACTAGTAGTGGAGACCCTACATCTTTTCAGGAGGCGATACACAGCTCTGAGAAGGACAAGTGGACGAGTGCTATGGCGAAGAAGATGAAAGAGGTCGACAAATTAAAGAGGCTACTGAGCAAGGAATTTGACATGAAAGATTTGGGAGAGACTAAGAAGATTCTTAGGATGGAGATTCACAGAGATAAAGCTGCAGGGAAATTATGGTTGTCTCAACGTAGCTATGTGGAGAAGGTGTTGGATAGGTTCAACATGAAGAATGCCAAGTCGGTGAGCACACCCCTGGAGTAACACTTTAAGTTATCCTGTACACAATGTCCAAAGACGGATGTCGAGATCCAAGAGATGTCAAAGGTTCCTTATGCAGTACAGTTGGTTGTCTGATGTATGCCATGCTTTGTACGAGACAGAATTTGGCGCAAGCATTTAGTATAATGAGCAAGTTTCTTTCAAATCCTGGTCGACCACATTGGGATGCAGTGAAGTGGATTTTTAGATACTTGAGAAATACAACTGATTATGACATCATATTCCGTAGACAACTAGAAGATCTTTTAGTTGCTGGGTACGTAGATGCAGATTATGCAATGACAGAAGATCTACTATAGGATACGTGTTCACTGTGGCAGGAGGACCTATCTGTTAGGAATCTATGATACAATCTATTGTTGCATTGTCTACTATGGAGTCAGAGTATATGGTAGTAGCTGAAGCAGCGAAGGAAGCTTTATGGCTTATAGGATTGGTCAGAGAACTCGATGTTCAGCAAGGTAGAGTCAAGTTGTTATGCGATAGTCAGAGTCTATCTATTTGGTGAAGAATCAAGTGTATCATGCGAGAACCAAATACATTAATGTGAGGTTTCACAAATCAGAGAGTTGATTGCTTTCAGGAAAATTCAACTTGAGAAGGTTCACACTGCAGACAATGCTGCAGACATGCTGACAAAGCCAATGACCACAAAGAAGTTCAAGCATTGCTTGAACTTATCCATATCTCTAGATGCTACAGGAAAGATGACTAGACCCAGAGATTCAGGTGGAGTTTTGTTTAGATACTCGTGTTCTTCGAAGGGGTCAATATTCGCCAAAGTGGAGATTGTTGACGGATGAATCATATTTGGATGAAGGTCAAGGCGGTTGATGTCATGGAAGAAAAATCTATTACGATTTTATATAACAGAATTTTGTTACGGCTTTATATAACAAAATTCTATTACGATTTTTCATAACAGAATTCTGTTGCGGTTTTTCATAACAGAAATTTGTTACGATTTTACCGGGTCTGGGGTTTATGTACTATTTATAAGGATCATTGTAAACCTATTGTAATAATCACAAGAATCATTGAATGTGATTCTCTTGTATAGAGAGAATTTTAATAAAACTTTAGCCGTTTTTGTGGAGTAGGCATACCGCCGAACCACGATAACTCTTCTTCTTCTTCTTCCTCGTGTTTGCTTCTTTCTGTGCGTCTTTGTCTTGTTGCTCCGCGCGATCGCTGTCTCTCTTCCTCTTCTTCTGCACGTTAGAGATTGAGAGGTGTTGCCCCCCCTCTTTACGCAACAATATGCTGTGTTTGATAGTTCCCCCTTATGGTAAATTATTGAAATTTGATACTAGGTGGCACGCTAACACTATGTCAAGGAATAACGTCTCACATGTCAAAGCATGTCAATTATCTAACACTATAGTACCCAGATTGTACCAGTTGAGTTGAGGACCAAATTTAAGTGTGGAATAATATTAAACCACGCCCATAACAATATTAATTCTAATACTCTTAACACAGTTAAAAAGCTTAATGTCTATTTGGTATTAGAGTTAAGTAACCCTCCCCCTCGTAACCCTCACTGAAATGACACATGCACCCATTTTGGCCCCTGCTCCCTACCCTCCTCTATATGCTCTAACTCCCTACTCTGCGGAGAGGCCAATCTCATGTTATTCATCAGCAGTAATGTTTTATAATATGTATGATCTTCATTAGATGATTTGATGGGTCATATTAGTAGTTTGAAAACATAAATACAGGTTTGGACAATTGAATTTGTTTAACAATAAAATGTGACGTGCAGCAGCAAAATGCCATTTAAACTGATAATCTTTTCATAGTTGAAAATGTACCTGGTTTTTTCAGATATGTATTTTTGTTTTTCCATTCCTATGGTGTTAATGAAACGTGTAAGTGCATATTTTTCACACCTAAGTATCTAACAACTACTACTACGAATTGTTATCTGAAACTCACTATTCATTTATTCTGAAAGCTTGGTGCTTTGAGTTTCCAATAGCTGTGGTCTACAAAGTCTCTAGTTCTAAATAAATTGATGATTTTCACTGCATTTTTCAGTTCTCTTATTTGGTTGATTAATTGGGTTTGCCATTGCCAGGTTGAAGTCGGCCGACTGATTACAATTCCTGCTTATTCTAAAGTTTCTTTACGCCCTCAGCCTTCCGTCCAAGATAGCGATGAGGAACTTGAATATGCTGATGCAAGCAGTGCAGTCATAGAAAGCCCTTGTACATTCTATACTCATGATTTGTTTAATTGTTTCCTATTTATTTACTGTTATAATTGTACAATCTATCGGTTGAAACCAGTACTGAGCTATATGTAACTCTATAATCAAACGATTTACTACATGGCTCAACATTTAATTTCGAGCACTAAAAGGCTTAGCCTATTTAGTGTGTGTGTGGATAAGTCATTACGTTTATTACTAGTTGAGAATGATGCTAGACTGCTCATAAGAGTATTCTGTGCTGTCTAGTTCTCACACAGAATCCACATTCCAATTTCCATTCAGGTTTCTCAGCCATTGTAGCCTGTATTTGTGCTATTAGTTTTTGTTAATTTTGACATGAGGTCATTAGTCTCAAATAAGATTATTATAGGTTTTACTTTCTGCATGTTGGTGTTTTGGTTTCTTTAATTTGATGGGACTCTGATAGAATTTCTACATTGGCATTTTTCAGCGATTACTAGTATGGTCAGTAATAGGAATGCAGAATCATCCCCAGATTATTCAGCACATGAGGTGAGTAGTAGGTATTCATTATTCTTTCTCCATCTAGTTTATCTTTGAATTCATTTAAATTGTATGTTGTTCACACAGGTGATCCTAATGATGAACATCCTAGTTAAGCTTAAAATCTGTTTATTTTAAGGAGATGACAGATATTTGCAGGAAAAAAAGCAATTGCTTTCAATTATTTTTCGAGTTGAACTGGGCTTACAAGCAATTTTCTAGGGGTAAAAGATCTGTTATCAGAAGCAAAATGGAAAGACTGAATTGTGCACAGTTATGCAAGTTAGGATATAGTTGATGCACATCAAATCAAAATCTGCACATATAAAAGATTATGAGAGGACATAATCAAGATTCAAGAGAGGGAAGGCTTATAGAAATAATTGATCCAAAATGTTGGTTGTTGAATGCTGATGATTATAGTGACTTTGTATATTGTATTCCACCTTTCTCTTATGTTCTACAGATGCTAAATATTTTCCGTGTCATTTTAAAAGTTTTTGCCACTTGTCTGAATGATATTTTCATCTTGTTGCTTAGGTTGGTATTTCTGGTGTTGGTTACATATGGTCTACGAATGAAGGGGAGCATGAGGAAGAATGGAGACACTCTATTGCTCCAATTCCTGAAGCTAAATTGATAGAGTTATCTCATGCTTATCTTGAGGAACCTGATGTGGCTTATCTAGATGTGAATGATTTTCTAGTTTCTGGTGAGGTGAAACCTGATTCGGAAAGTATTGGTTTTGATGATGGTGATGGGGGAGATTATGGAGATTCAGCCGATTTTGATAAGGAGGTAATTAATAGGAGTATATATGAGTTAACACTTACGTGTTCATTTGGTTCATGATATTTGTGTTATATTTGTCAACTTCTAGGTGGAAGCAACTTTCCATCGGGCACTTACAGGAGTGAACCAAGAAACAGTAATTTTAGAAATAAATTCACTGAGGTAATATAGTTGTAGTCAAGAATTACACACTTGTTTGTACTTCTGTTGTTGAGTTAAAACAATAGGTAGACTTGATTCAACTAGCCGTAGCTTTAACAACAATCTCATACTAATCAAGTGAACTTTGCCTTGATGTTCCTCATTTCATATATAGCCTATATTTGTGCTTTCATTAGCAAACTTCTGTTATATGTTGCTTTTATAATTAGTCAAGAAATAATGAAAATGTCAAAATTGATAAGACAAACATGTAGATAAACATTGCTGAAATATAAAACATCTGTGAGCTTATTTCCTTTTTCAATACCATGAACAAAATTGATCAAATGATTTCTCTGATTTGAGTTTTGACTTAAATTATCTTTTTGGAGCAAGACTTGTAATTTTATTTTGTACATCATTTCTGGTTTGTGTTTCATTACTTCTACCTGAATATAGTCCTTTGTCTATTATAATTATTTCACTGAGCCATATGGATTTATACCTTTTTGTAATATTAGGTTGTCATGCAATAAGTCACATGCTGATTGTGCTGGGGCATTATTCTTTTCTATGATGGAGTTGGGTTTAGAAGCTCCTCGTTCCTCTAACAGTGAGTGTCGGCATAAAATTGTATCATTCTATGCTATTCTCGGTTTACTAAAATCCAGATATGGATTACATTGGCTTCTTTGTTTCTTTCAAAGATTGGTTGCTAGTGATTAAACTTGATATGTTTGGGAGTGACAATGACAACCATGGGGTTGACTGTTATAGGTTGAAATGTATAAATAAGTGGGATCAATTGCTTTTCCATACCATTGAGCACTCAGTTAACTTTTTGACAGTGTGCTATATGCTGCTTCTTTCAACACTTGTATCTTGCATTAATAAACCAAAAAATGGAATTTTTTATTAATTGATCAACTATTTTGACGAATTTGTTGCTAAACTTTTTTGTACTCAATCCTCATCTGTCCTACATTCACACTTATATTCTTCTGATGTCTCTCCTAGAATCAGATGTCTGTGAAGTTTCATTATTCCCCCTAGTGCAGGGGAACCTTGCATGCAAAGAGAAGTGCTATGACCAAGAACGAAACAAGGCCAATGACTAAGTAGCAGCCACATCCCAATTGAAATAGAACTAAAACATAATTGTTGCCTAACAGTATGTTATAAAAGTTCCTTTTAAATTTAGATGGGCACAAAAGTTATCTATATTTTAATTAACATAATATCCTTATCACTTTATTGTGGTTGCTCAATAGTAAATCAAGAAATTAAAATTTTTTTAGACGAATGATTCTAAATCACCAAAATTTTATTGGACTTCATTGTCTTTTAAATACTAGTCCTACCTGATATTTAAACTTAGCATACATATTCTTTATTGTATTCTGAGCCATCACTTGAGTATTTTCATGATAAACTTCGAAGTTTCACTGACCACACTACTTTTTTCCTACCTGAAAATCACGAGTACTACATTTTCTTATTCAGTCATCAGAAACTGGAATAGTTTAATTGAATAGTGTCACAAAAATTGTAATGTTTGAGCCATGAGCATGGCCTTTGTTTTACTTACTCTCTATACACTGTCTCATGAACAAACACAAGGTAGTTTTTGGTGAGTATTTTTTTTTTTTTTTCAGTTTTAGAGACTTCTCAAAGATTGCATGAGAATGTTATAGGACTGTTTGTAAGAACTTTATTGAACTTGCATCACTTTGGCTCACAAGGTTGTTTGCCTTGATGACTGATGGGATGTTTGAAGATGAAAATTAACGTGTGATTCTGTATTATGAAGCTTCCAAATCGTAGGGAATGAGAATAACATGAATAATTCAATGAAGTTTTGGATAAGGTTAATCTTTTGAATGATAGGATCCTTTCATTAAATCCTAGAAAACACATGAAACTGGTAGCTGAAAATTAAAGCATAAACTTTTAGCTCACACTGAGAATTGGCTGCCAGCTCATATTGGAGTTTTGATTGAGGATTTGTTAGGTGAATGTGGAAGTGAAGTATATTAACATGTTTCTTTTCCTATTAGGAACTTATGCATCTGAATATGTTATGGATTTTTGAGTGATTGTCTCTTCTTTTTTGGGTTTGCTTAATGTTGAATAAAATATCATGGCTAATATGGGTTTATCATATTTTTGCATGGTTAAAATTTTCATGTGTTTGGATTCATATGCTTGCAAATTTTAGAAATATACTATTTTTATTTATGCATCAAATAACATGTTGATTCTTCCAGTTTTGTAGACTTAAGATTTTGATTAACTGTCTGTCTACTATATTGATCCTTAGGTGAGCTGTACCAAAACATTGCCAAAGAGATCAACAAGTGGAAGGATCTTTTGAAGCATTATCTAAAAAGTGTAGACGAAGAGGCAAGTATTTATGTTGTCTCCTTTAGATTTTATGAGCCATATATCTATCAGTTGGAGATGTGTATTTGTTATATTCAATTTGCAGTAATCTCTTATAGTGGTCTCAACAATTGCAATTTTCTATCAAACATAAAACTGAGCTTTCTAGTGGCTCTTTTGGGAATATGCTCTTTTAGCAAACTCCATGTTATCCTTTTTCCAAATATTTATATTGCTGTACCTATTTATCAACATACATGCTATCCACTTATTTACATTTGCTCCATGAAAAATTGTGGCAGTTGCTCTATTTGCTCCTATTGCTTTAGCTTATTAAAAGTGGCTGTTTTGGGAATCTGCTTCTTTAGGAAATGCCATATATTATCACAGACATGCTATCTGCTTGCTTACATTTATTTGCATGAAAAATTGTGGTAGTTACTCTGTCTGCTCCTGCTGCTTTAACCTATCAAAGTGGTTGTTTTCTGATACATTTCTGCAAGAAAATCGTGGTAGTCACTCCACACAAGAATAACAGATAGGCTATTCATTTCTCCAGTTAAATTTAAATGATGTAAGATATCTTCACAGAGTGAATATACAATTTAAGCAACATGTCAAAGCTTTCATAGAGCACAGAGTGGATCTTGTTATTTGATGGCTGGTTGAACTTTGATTGGCTCACTAATGCTAAAATATCTTTAATGCTTGCATTCTCATTCATGGTGACCATCCTTGTCTTGGTTTATCAAATGTGCTTCAACAACATTCTTGAAGTTCTCATCCATCTGCTTGATCTTAGATCCTCGTTATTATTCGTGGTGGTTCAAAATATCTACCAACTTAAAGTAAGTAGACCTCCTTTGGCCACTTCAAGAGACATGATATGTAGAAAAAGAATTGTTGGGCTTCTTAGGTGGTGCTGATAATGTAGAAAAAAAAGATAAATAGAGGAATAATAAAAATATAATTTTTATAATAAAAAAATTAATTAGATTTATTTCCCAAATCGAGTGGCTTCCTATAGAGCCTATATTCTTGGTAGAAGGGATAACTTCCTGTGTTTTCAAGCAAAAGTTTTATTCTGCATAGTGTGCTGCTGCTAACAAGTCATTATGATTAGAAAGGGCATATTGTTAGCAATTTCATACCTACATAGTATGCTGCTGCTAACAAGCAAGCATGGAATAGGTGGTAGACAATCGACCCATTGCATAGTGTGCATTTGCTGGATAGGAGTAGACATGTGGTCAATATTAAAAATTATTTAAAAATATTATCTTGATGTATTAATCCTTGCAATGATAAATATATATACAATAAAATATATTTATCAACACATTCAATTCATATTTCTTTATACTATATGTCAATTGTACAATGTAAACCATTTGAAATACAACAACAAATATCTATTAACGGTGTGTATATATAAAACATGCATATAAATAATATTTAAAATGTCTCACTTGCAAAACGTTCTATGGGTTTCCTTCCAAATTTTTAGGTGGTCACTTTCTAAAAACATGATTGGAAATCATCTAATTGTTGGTTATCGCATATCAATGCATCTTCTATATCACTCTATTTAGTTGATTATTTGATGATTGGATCGGAACAGTGCATTTCTAAAAACATGATTGGAAGTCATCTAATTGTTGGTTATTGCATATCAATGCATCTTCTATATCACTCCTCTATTTAGTTGATTATTTGATGATTGGATCGGAACAGTGCATTTCTAAAAACATGATTTTTTAGTCATCTAATTGTTGGTTATTGCATATCAATGCATCTTCTATATCACTCTATTTAGTTGATTATTTGATGATTGGATCGGAACAGTGCATTTCCATAATCAATTATCCTATATCGAAGAGGAAATTTATCTACTAACTCTATATGGCAAGTCTGACAACACAGCATCCTGAAGAGCTGATGGAAGTCACATCTTGGTTCATTGTGTCGGCTAATATTCTTATTTTTTGACACCCCATAAAAATGTGTGATTCACTTTTTTCTAATATCCTTTTAGTTTCTTTCTTGTTCACTATGAAGCCATTAGGACATTGATAATCCTGTGATTCTTACATTTCTTTAAAATATGTTGATATTTCAATCTATTTTTGGTACAGATTGAAGTAATACTGAAGTTTGAAGAGATTTGCTTGGAAACTGCTACAGAGTTAGCTCCTTTGTTTTCTATAGTAAGTAACAGCTTTGGCAGGAGGATACTACTATTCTTCATCAATTGCATTGAGAAAATAGACTTTTTCTGTTTGGTTGACTATTCATAAAATTGTTAAGCTGGGATATTCTCTTTAGAATTTTTCAACTACATTAGGTAACTTATTTACTGGAAAAGTTTTGATAGGGTAATAACATCTTGCACTTGTCATCTGCTTTTCAGAGCTAGAACCTTAATTTTATGTCTGATCAAAACAAATGTTACCGGTAAGTGATAAAGTCTGTAACCTTAATTTGAGGCTGGATCAAAACAATAGCTGCTGTTTGAGATTGTTAGTCATTAATAGGTGTATCCCCCCATTGTATTTCTTTTTCTTGCCAAAGTGATAGATTCCCTTTGTTTATCTTGATAGGTGCATTGAACCCCACTAAAATTATTTTCTTTTTTACCTCAGTTGCTTGAAGTTGTTTATTAGTCATTTCCTTTTGTAGATCTTGAGCTATCTGTATGAGAAGGACATTCTATCAGAGGATGCAATTTTGTCATGGGCATCAGAGAAAGAAGGAGCAGATGAATCGGACAAGATATTTGTTAAACAATCTGAATCATTTATCACGGTACAGTTTTGAAGAGAGCATTTTCTTTTAATGAAGATAATCAAGGTTTATTCTTAGTTGGTTCCTTTTATTCTTTTTGTTTAGGGTACAAAATTTGAACTTTGATTGGCCACAAAAAAAAAAAAAAAAAAGATAGTAAGCACTTTATGGTTGGCTGGAACTTAACCTTACTGTCAAATAAAATTATTGATTAACAAGGCTGAAAATTTGATAGGAGAATAAAATTTGATGTTGATCAAAGAATGATGCATATAACATTTGCAACTGCAAGGGCACAACATTTTCCTTTGTTTTACACATTTCTGAATGTGAAAATCTACCCATATTCAGATTCTGCATATGAAGTTAATTGGACCACAAAATGTGTTGTTCTTGCATATTCTAATTGGGCTATGCATTCCTCAATCTTCCTCGATAATGTTGGCAACTTTTTGCAGTGGCTAAAAGAAGCTTCAGAGGAAGAAGATGAAGACAATGGTGATGAGTGAGAGATCAACATTCTCAAATGGAAGAATCATTAAAATGTGCTTTAGTCTTATTCCGACCTTCATCCATCAAGGCATTATATTTTACAAGGAATCCTTACAGCCCCCTCAGTTTTGAAATCGAGGGGTAGGAAAGTGAGTTGTACATCTGACTTATTTTTGGTGTTCAATTTTTTTTTGGATACTGATGTCATTTGGGGAAAGCGAATAAGAGTTCATGTTTGAGAGGGCAGTTGTATGGTCATGTATGCTAGTAAACTGTTGTAGCTAGTTCATACAAAAAACATATTGTTAGCTGAGTGACAGTCGAGGATTATTCATATGTTGTGCGATTCAATGTTGTTTAATGAAAGTTCCCCCCCATTTGTGTTGGCTTGTACATATTATTTTTTCTCATCAAATAGTAGTTTATTGTTTGACTCAGCATCAATATATGTTTTATATGTAGGTCTAATTTTTGAACAAGAGTTGTGTACTAGAGATTTTATTAGAAAAAAATGATCCGAAATAATTAGCACTTGAACTCCATGAACCTTAGGTGAATGTTTAAAATACAAAAGCAAAGATATTGTAAAATCAAACTAAAAGATGATTTCATTATTAGTAAAGCTTTATTAGTAGAAGGTATTGTTGGATTGTTTATTGTTGAATATTGAGTGGGGTGAATGGACAAGGTCTAATTATTGATGTTTCTTGCAGAAATACAAGCTTGAATTTAAAGTTAATTACAAGTGTCTATGTGTGATGATTAGAGTGTAAATCACAATGAAGATAAAATATAGAAGAAAATAACACACACTAATAAGAATACTTAATTGATTAGAAGATTCACACATTTAATGATAATACTTTGCCTCTGCCTAAAGATGATAATAAAAGAATAGGGAAGAGGTAAACTTCCAAGAGCTTAAGATGTTGAAGCCTCTATCTTAGTCCAAGATTTTGGATTTCTTTTGAAACTTGACAAGTTTGAACATTGGCAAATTTTCAAGTCCCCAAAATCTCTCCAAGAACTTATATGCTGTTGGCCCCAATGTTCTCCTACAAGTTATCTATGCACCTCCATAATTTGGGCATCCTACCTCCCAAGTCCATTAAGTTCTTTCTCTATCTAGACTTTGAGAACTTTGAATCCTTTGAGTACTCTGAGTATCTCCTTATTTGAGCATCCTTTTCTATTAAGATTTTTTTGATAGTCTTCAGGGTGTAGCACAGACGATGGGCGCATGACATTTTTGACGTAATGGCCGGGGTCGATTCACAGGAACTGACGACCTGAGGTTTACCTTACCATACGCCTAATACATGTGTACCTACATTTATCTTCCTCTATATCCGTGGGGTCAACACTAAGGGCCGTTAATATTGTTGATCTACATTTTTTTTTAATTTTTTATTAAGATTTTCTTCACTTAAGTATATTCCTTAGTTTAGTAGTATGAAGCCAAATTAAATTTAATCCACCATAAAGTACTGTCCACTTTTTCATACAAAATTTTGGGCATAAACTACCACTATCTGCAAAATCCTAAACTACTTGTTTGATGCTTTAAGATGAGATGCATATTGCCACATCCCATTCACAAAGGATGTAATATAATTCACTCTGCCTCATTATCTCCTTTTTGTTCATATAAATATTTGACAAATAACAACAGCATACAAAATACCACAAGCCTTTGTTATTGAGCCATTCCAAATGTTTAACCGACACCAATGGTGGAACCAGAAGGGCTGACAGGCTAATCTACTGATCGAAAATAAAAGCTCTCGGGCTGCATTACTTTTTTTTTCTTCCTATCACTCTTACATTCTTTCTTTCTCCTCTATCTCAACTCGTCAGGCCCTCGGGCTAAAGCCTGGTAGGGGCAATATGTGGCTCCGCCCTTAACCGACACTGCATGCTCTAAGATGCCTCCTGCTCTAGAGCCTCCAAAAGTTGAGGAGCTCGTCAGCACTCTATTTCTACTTCATGCTAGCCAAAACACGACAAAATAGGTAAGGAAGATGTTTGCACCAACTTTTTTTTTGTTAGCTAGCACTATATCTAATCCTTCGGGTCAACTAGGGATGACTGACCATCAAAATAAATCTAGAAGCGTTCGTAACGGACGACTCAACATCTTAACATCGCTTCTTAGGTATATGAGTGACTCTAACATGACCCTTTTTTCATTAAAAAATATATTTATATGTATAAGTTGTTGATGATGCTCCAACAATGTTGAAAATAATGTAACAAATGCAATGAAATCAAGAAAGGATGTTATCTATGATGTCAGACAGAATAACGATTATTCTGGAGGATAGTTTCACAAAGAAATTTTAGGGAGGCACAAGTAATCGGTAAACACAAAGACATTGTCTCTTGGTTTAACCAAATAAAATAAATTTAAAATAATACCTTAACATCAACTAAATAAAGGTTTAAATAGTTTCAAAACCTTAACGATGTAAAAGATAAAAATAATCTTAAAACAATGATAAAAATTATTTGGAATATCCGAAAAGACTTTAAACTATATTTTTTTTGGGCATGAGACGGGGCTATTATGGGTTATACCCAATAACCAATTATAGGTTTCTGAACGAATTTTGATTTGATATATTAAAGATTCTATTGTTCAATCCGAATTAAAAGTGATGACTTGTGTTATATGTTCTTATCGTTTATAGGAACAATATAATCCTATTTGATGCGGAGATTTAATTTAAGATGCACATGAATTTTTCTCCTAGAATGGAAAAATGACCTTCAATATTAATAATCATTTTCTATTTGGTTTGGTTTAGTATGAGATAACATTAATTTTTTTAAACATCAACCACAACAAAACAACCATTCTTTCTGAAGATTTTTTATATGCAAAACATTGAGACAACCCTAAGGTGTTTAACAACTTTTCAATTGATATTCGAATATAAACGTCAAAAAATCTTTTAAACTCATTGATTCAGTAGTATTAGAAAAATAGATATCCAAAACTCACCATCTTAGGAAAAGGAATGCCAAAAATAATTTTTGATAAAAAAAATGCCCTAAAAATCAATTAAATAATAATTTAAATAGTCTCAAAACTCTAGCTATGCAAAAGATAAAAATAAACTCTAAAAGATAAATAAAGGACTAAACTCATTCAAAGCATCCAAAAAGACTTTAAATGACGTTTTTGGATTTAAAACCGGACTTTGATTTGATATATTAAAGATCCTGTGACTCAACCCAAGGCAAAAGTTATAATCTCTCAAAACTCTACTATTCCGCATCAAAAAAATTATAGCAAGACCATTGTTAATATTATTTCAAGATAATGCCACAATGGAATGAAGCCATATAAAAGTATCATCATTGTTAAAATAATTTTAGCTCAGATCATATATGCTAGTAACTTTGAACCATCTGATGTTTGGATATTCCTGATCTTTTATTAAGACCCATAAAAATAGTGTTTCAAGAGAAGGTAAAAGATAAATGGCCTTTGATTCATATTAATTTGAGATAATATTAATGCTTCATTTGTTTGCTTGAAAATAATTTTTTGAGGAAAGTAAATTTTTGGAAAGGACATTTTTAGAGAAAATATTTTCATGTGTTTAACACAGGACAAATTTGTTTTTCTAAGTTGAGCTAGTCAAGTAAGTTGGATCTTTGAGCCAACTCCACTTGTCATGAGTCAATTACTCTCTGAACCAATGACTACTTCAATCAACTCATCTTAACTTCGTCAACTAAATCATTTTATTGCATAAGCAATCTAACTGTTGTAATTTTCCTCTACTTAATCAATGGTCTTCATTCTAACTCTTATTAGGGATTCAATTAACTATCCAATCAATTAATAAATTGTGTGGACTTTATTACTTGTCAAGTATTCAGGTAATCTTAATCTATCTAAAACTTCATCACTTGACAAACATCCAACTAATCTTGACCTGCTTAAACTTTTACTACTAATTCCTATTGGATTTTTCACTTGCCGACACTTGTTAAAATTTTAACTTATCAACTCTCTATTAGACTTTTTATCTATAAATAGTTATTGAACTTTCCATTTGCCAACACTTGTTAGACTTTTTATTTATGAACTCTCTATTGGACTTTCCATCTACAAACATCTATTGGACTTTATTTATTGAACTTTTCACTTGTTAACTCCCTGTTACATTTTTCATTTGCCAACATCTATTGGAATTTCCATCCATGCACACCTATTGATGTTTCACAATCACAAAGTGTCCAATCATCTTTTATCCACTTATACTTTATCTAATGTCAAATATCTAGTTGAAGTTGGATTTGATTTCCTAATTTGTGAGCTTACATGTTGATTTAATAACATACCCAATAATGCCATAAAGAACCAATTCGATAAGGTGATCTAATTAATGTATTCACGGGTTCAGATTATTAGATGTGGGTTCATATGTGTAGAACTCTTGAATCCAAATTTGAATTTAATGATGGGTTGATAATAGATCAGGACCCACTATATAAAAGGGCATGGTCCCCGTAGGGTTAGGGATTCTAACATATCTCCTCACATCACATTGACGTGGAGAATATTGCGTCATTACCCTAATGCCCTATGGAAGATCTGTCCATTGCTTCTTCGCAGGATATCCAGATTTTGTAGATCACGTAGCAACGACGACATTTCCGCTGCAATAAGGTTTTATTTACTTTGTCATCACCCACTTTATGTTGATATTGTTGTATTCCCAAGAAACTAGATCTAGATGTATGAATATGTTTTGTGTTCATATAGATTTGAATACTATCATTGTAGATTCTTGTTTTCCTTCAAGTGATATCAGAGTCACAGCTATTTCATCTGTTTTATAGTGATAAAATTCAAATTTTTAAATCAAATTTTCTATTTTATGCTAGATTAGGATTGCCTGGCATAAAACTACCTTAGATCATTGAAAATCTAGAAAAAAAAACCCTATGATTAGGAGTGTTTTTTCAAGTTTTTTTTTGCATTTCTTGAGAAGAATGGCGGTAATTGTTGGGGCTCTTGTGCCCGACTAGAAGGGATTTGAATAGCCTAGGTCACCCCAAACTCGATTGCTTCTCCTACAATGTTAGTGCACAAGCGGAAATACAACTAAAACAATGAAAACAATAAAGAGAAAACACAAACGCTAACAAGCTCGATGTAACGTGGTTCGGAGATTGCTTGCTCCTACTCCACGGCTTGTCCTTGAGGTGAACGATCCTTTAATCCTTTGATGGATTAGTCCCCGACAATCTCTGGCTAGAGCTTTCTCCTTCTCGGTGGAGCAAGCCTCTCACAATGTTCTCTTCCTCTTTACAAGATGAAACTTAGGTTTGGAGAGGAAGAGAAGACTTGGAAGTTTTGGGCAGAGACTTAGGAGTTATTAAATGAGCATGAGTAACCTCATTCATGCCCCAAAGGTCCTCTTAAATAAGAGGAGAGAGTTTATCAACAAATCAACTCAACCCAGCATATATCAGTCGACTGGTCCATGCCCTAGTCGACTGATGTAGCATTAGAAACAGCCAACGGCTCTCCGTAGAATCCGGGATTTTGCTAACGACAACTTACCAGTCGACTAGTCCTTGGACCAGTCCATTGATCCTCGTAGCCAACGAGCACAGAGGACTTTGTGCTCTCGGTGAAATTGGACCAGTCGACTAGTACGTTACATTCTCACACACTCATCCTTTTCAGAGTCACCTTTGAAGCTCTCTTTCTCAGCCTTCGTCCCTCAGATGCACCCAAGCCCGCGACTTATCTCCATGCATCCTTCACGTTGCCTTGAAGTCCTCTTCCCTCAGCTTCACTCCATTGCTCCTCATCCGGCAGTCCCTCGGATGCCTTCCACACCATCCTTCATCTACTCAAGGATCTGAGTCCTAAGATGAGCTTTCCCAAACTTGGCCGTACCAAATTCCTCATGTGTTTCACCAAGTCCTTCATGACTTAAACACATATCAAATACATATGAAAACCTAACTTAAAAATCTTTGACACACACATCAACACTATGATCATAACGATCACACCTAGGTCAATTGCACCAACAATCTTCTCCTTTTTGATGTGTGACAATGTGTTTAAGTTAGACACAAATAATAACTTGAAAATTACAAGTAATATGTAAACATGAAGCATAAAACCCAAGCTCTCTCTTAACATATGCTCTAAACCTTAATTTTCAAGTTTCATGGGGAAATACAGGTTTCTAACTTAAACCTACCCACTTCTCCTCCTTTGACACCATCAAAAAGATTGTCCCAACCAATCATACACTATATGACATCAAGTTGACCAAAGTTTTGACAAAAAATTTGATTTTGGAAAGCAAATAGAATGGTGGAAGCTGGTACCATTCGTCTGGTAAATGATGTAGTTGACTGGTACATAACCTGAATTTTAACCTTCTGAAGTCAACTTTAGAAATGTATAAAAAATTCTAGAAAATTTGAAAAATCATGAAATTTTGAAAACATATTTATTTTAATGTCCTTTAACCAAGAAAAATATGATTTCATGAAAAGTCAATATATTTTTGAAAATTTAACCAAATCTCAAAAAAATCTTGAAAATATGCAAGTTTGTATCAACTTTGAAACTTGTTTTGAGTTCCTATTGATCATGTCTGAAATCTATGAAGACGAGCGCTGGCTCCAATGATAAAGATAACCTTCTATAGATCTGGAAGAAGCCCTTCATGATCCTACCCACAGTGAGACAAACCAACAAAGCGTTAGTGACCTAAGACAGGGGTGGGGATTCCTGGCTAGGCCCTTCGACGCTCAAGTCAGTTTTTCTCTCAAAAGGTGGAAGAAAGGAAGAAGAACAATAACTAAAGTGAAATAGAGATTAGATGCTAGAACTTGCATACCTTGCCAACGGAGAGGATTTCTCTTTTTATACTACCTTACGTGACCTCCGTAGTCGTGAAGTAGTCCCCGGTTCATTAGGATTTGTTAGAAGATGAAGTCATCTTCCATACTTCGTGCAATAATCCTTTAAGGAATATTTTTTGTATCCCAGATGTACCTATTTTGTCGTTTGTGACTTATATTTGTGATGGAGGACACGCCATTGTAACTGAAGAGGCTTCTAGAAGATATTTCCCGCCAAATATTATGTTGGGCCTATCTTGGTCGATCGTTCAAGCTGACCGTATATTGAGAATACCTTCTATTGAATATGTCTCGGCTGGTCATTCAATCCGGCTGTATATATATTAGGAATACCTTTTATTGAGCATGTCTTTATGTTCGGGCGGGCTTTGCCCAGTCGAGTGTATATGAGCATAGGGATACTCGCTCGGCATATGGTCGGCCGATAATCTGCTAAGAATTATATATAAGACTAAGTACCTTTATACTCGGGCGGACTTTGCCCAGTCGAGTGTGTTATGAGCATAGGGATGCTCGCTTGGCTTATGGGCGGTCGGTAATATATTGAGAACCATATATAAGGCTAAATGCCTTTATGCTCGGGCGGGCTTTGCCCGACCGAGCATATATGAGCACGTGGGTGCTCGCTCGGTTTGTATTCGACCGATAATATGCTGAGAACCATATATAAAGTTAAACGCCTTTATGCTCAAGTGGGCTTTGCCCGGTCGAGCATATATGAGCACGTGGGTGTTTGCTTAGTCTGCAGTCGGTCGGTAATATGCTGAGAACCATATATAAGTCTAAATGCCTTTATGCTCGGGCGAATTTTGCTCGACCGAGCTTATATGAGCATGTGGGTGCTCGCTCGACCTTCGGTCAATCTGTAATATGCTGAGAATTATATACAAGGCTAAATTCCTTTATGCTCAAGCGGGCTTTGCCCAAATGAGCATATATGAGCACGTGGGTGCTTGCTCGGCCTGCGGTCGATCGGTAATATGTTGAGAACCATATATAAGGTTAAATGCCTTTATGCTCGGGTGGACTTTTCCCGATCAAGCATATGAGCATGTGGATGCTCGCTCGACCTTCAGTTAGACGATAATATACTAGAAGTCATACATAAGGCTAAATGTCTTTATACTCGGGCGGACTTTTCCCGACCGAGCATATATGAGCACGAGGGTGCTTGCTTGGCTTTCACTCGACTGGCCAAATATTACTCCTATCTTTCTTGACCTAAACCCCTCTTTCACTTGCTAGACTGACCTATCATAACCCGTATCACCTATGTTTTAAAAATACTATACCATTATGAATAAAACATAGAATTATTTTCAAAACATTTAAAATATCCAACTATGATCTATGGGTAAGATGTCCATTAATTAAACATTTACTTTCCCCATAGTTAGTCTATGATTACTAAAATTTTGATACATGTCACAATTCATCAAAATGCCATAAGCATAAGTGAATTATGAGTATCATCCTAGCATCTCACATATACATTTAAAATGATAAAGCAATTCATTGTGAGATGAAATGAAGGTAACCTCTACTTAGCCTTTCATAACATAACTTTCTATCAAGGCTAAGTGTTTCCCCCTTTAGGTCTAGAGTCAACCATATAGAAAAATTGGAATTATGACTTCCATGGTTGACTAACTCAAAAATCCTCTAACCCTTGACGATTGACTTTAGTACCCAATATAAGTTCTTCCTAATTGGGTTAACCAAATATTTCTTAGGGATCCATTTTCTAGCTATGGTCTTAGTCTTAGATTGTCGCCTAGCAATTAAGCAATGATAGACTTTTTCATTATTGGATTCCTTGTAACCTAATCCCTTTTTGTTGAAACTAGTCCTTTGGCTCCCAATGATCATGTTTTGGATTTTGGAGCCAATTTCAAACCTTTCAAGGGCTCTACTAAGGTATGCTACCTTTTCCCTTAATTCCCTATTTTCTTCTTCTAAACATGAAACATTTGAACTTGAAGAAGAAGAAGCATGCATATCATTTTCCTTAAGAGTCATGGTTTCTATTTTTTCCTCAAGCATGCAAATATCATTTTTTTCAAAGATTTGTTTTTTCCTTTTAGCCTTAAACAAGTCTTCATTTGTACTTGAAATAATTTTGATTAAAACATGAGGAGGAAGATTATCTACCTCACTTACCGAGAAGTAGAATCCAAAGTTTGACCTCCACCACTACAAGAAAAACCCTCATAGACATCGGTGGAACAACAACGGTTTTAAGCAAAAATCGATGTCTTTGAGTATTTTACACCAATTTTTCCAAAAACCGATGTCTATGAGCGCTAATTTTCGCTTATAGACATCGGTTTTTTAGCCGATGTCTATGAGCGCCTTTTTTTTCGTTAATAGACACCGATTTTAACAGCGGTTTTTAAAACCCGGTGTCTATGATAAATAAAATAATTTAATTTTTCCACCCATACTTAGCCAAAATTTACAACACTTCCCTCCAAACCTAAACCTATATCGCGCCGTCCTTCCCCTTGCTAGATCGACGTCCCTTCCTCTCCCGATCAAGATCAACACACGACTCCCTTGTGAGGTCTGTGGAAAACGACCACATCCATATCCTCTTTCCCCTTCTCTTCTCCTCTCCCTTCCATCTTTGCCCTCTCGCGGGTTGCTCCATCTCTTAGGGTTTCTTCTCCTCATGCTTTCTGGTTTCTGGTTTCTCTGTCTTTTCCTCATGCTTCATGGTGCTTAGGGTTTCTGCTCCTTCGTCGTCTGCACATTTTGCACCTCGCCTAGGGATCTTTCCAATGACGACGTCCTCGACCGCTTCCGCTCTCATTCTCGCCATCATCCTTCTGCTTGTCGCCCCCTTGTCACCTTGGAACTGCGCATTGACTGGAGAAGGTAACGCTCTCTTCTTCTCTTTCGGTGGGTCGGGGAAAAATCGGAGCTTCGCCACGGAGTTTGCCCTCTATGGCGATGCTGAGATGAATAGCTCGGAGGTGAGGGTGACGCGTGCGGTGAACGAGAGCTCCGGGCTTATGATTTACTGGAAACCAGTCAGATTCTTCGGCACCAAGCCCGGGTTCTCTTCTTCCTTCTCGTTCTCTGTTTCGCCCGGCAATGGTAGAGGCCTAGCTTTCTTTTTATCTCCGGTCAGCGTTCCCTTGGAACCGGCGAATGGCAACTGGTCTAGGTTATCGACCAGTGTCGTTGCAGTGAAGTTCGTGACGACAGCAAGCCTCGTCGAAGTCGATGTTGGCGGAGAACTTTTGACAAAAAGCAGTAATCTTTCCGACGATGGTTTGCTTCTCATCCTCAGCAGAGGAGAAAAATTGCATTCTTGGATTGATTACGACGGAGAATCGAAGAGAATAGAGGTCAGGCTTTGCCAGGACAAGGATCTGAAGGAAGCAGCCCCTTCGATCTCTCACTCTATCGATTTGTCTTACATGTTGTGGAGGGAGGTGTCCTGGGTGGGTTTATCTTCCTGGAGTGGCAATTCTAGTCATGGCAGTAGCATATACTCGTGGAATTTTACAGAGAAGAGTAATCTCTGTACTTGCACAATTCTAGTTTATTCTACATTAATGCTTAGTAGCTTCAAGCATTCATATGACTGATGATGAAAGCAAATTAATTGTTCTATAATATAAGTACAGGATTGTTATATCAAAAAATTCATGCTAAACAAATTTAGTAAAAAATATTTATGGACTCAGTGCATCTTTTTTTAACTAATAAATTGTAAAATAGTTTCCTTGTTTCCCATTCTTTAGGTTATCCATTGATTGTTACTGCTTCATGGCATCATGAATGTTTTGTTTGGTCTATTAAGTTGTTTGGCTATGGTTAATTTCAGCTCCTGTTTGAAACAAGAAAATGGTTTTGGTGCTGAGTGAATAGGAGAAATACTAATATACATGTATCCTGATTATATTTGCCCCTTTCATGGAAATTACTATATATTTCTTGTTCCTATTTAACTTTTACAATTCATTTCTGATTATTTTTCATTGTGCGTTGTATTTGTTTGCCTAGTTCCTGTTTGCTACTTTGTAGACAAATCTCAATTCTTAATCAGGATCGGACAGGATGTGCTGCATGATGTATTTAATCTCAATTGTTTTGATAGGATTTGTGACAGAGCAGGAGTCCATGTCCATTGATGTAATAAGGAAGGCATACCAAGCAACAGAAGAGGGGTTTATTTCCTTGGCGACCAAACAATGGCCTGTGAAGCCTCAGATTGTAGCTGTTGGCTCATGCTGCTGTTATTTCCTTGGTGACCAAACAATGAGAAGTTTCAATATAATCAATTTGTTGCAGCCAAAATGTTGATGCAGACCAATGCAATATAGAATAACTGAAATTCTGTGATGAACAATGGAATTCTCATCATCGATAACAGAAATTAAAATTGCACTGGCAAACTAATATCATAGGAACTAATTCACTTACTGAGAGCTTAGAACAAACATCTTAATTACCAATAATTTTAAGTTCAAAAATAAAATTTCCGTTGCATATGATCATGTTAAGTGGTGCATCTATATGCTGTATTTCCAAAATAACAAAGTGACTTGAAGCTTAACTTGTAAAGTTTCTGAAACAGCAAGAATAGAGTTAATAAGGATTCATCTGATTAATGCTGTAAAAAATCTTTCACTTCTTGTATGAATGCAGTCCTTTCACTTTGATCCCTCAATTTGTTATCGAGATTTTAAAGAGAGCTATGACCCTTTGTGCTAAGGCTTATGTGTATAACACATCTTGTCAACAAGTGTCTCCTTTATGTTATGAAAGAATATTCAGCATGTAGTTTGAAATAATTGAGACTTTATAGATTTTAGTACCATTTCCTTGATCTAGGGTTAGAACTAGACTAATGGCAGACAATAGTCAGAGTTACTTAAGTATTGTTCTTGCTCATCATAATGTGCACACTGCACTATCTATGTTTTCCCCTTCATTCGATGTAATGAGTTCTCTATTGTCTATGATCACATGGTCCTTTATTTGTATTGTTTATTAATATAAGTTCTTATCTCAGTATCCAAAGTAATGAATAGATCAATTTCATAACAACATTTTTCTTATCTAGAAATCTCATTACTTTTTTGCCTGTATAACTACTTACCATTGTGTCATTACAGGAGAAATTTTTATTGTTTCAGTATCAGATTAAGTGCTAAATTTTTATGGCCTCGTGATGCAATGATATATCTTGAGCCAAAGTAATCAAATCAGTTACACAAATGATAAATCTTATGCATCATTGAAATCCTTCAATCTTAATTGTGCCTAGTAGGTATCTGTGGTGGATAAGGTTATTAAGTATCTTTGCAGCTATGCATGCATCATGTGGATTGTTCAAATGCACAGAGTATCCCATCCCTATCGATTCTTTCTGGCTCAGTCTCTCTACTGGTTCAACAATTCAGAGGTGGCTATTTTCACAGCATTTTGAACTTTGAGCAGAGGCAGCTCCATCAATGTCAATCAGCAGTCTTATAAAACTGAAAAGGAACAGAAAGAGTTGTGTGTGCTTTCTGATCTGTCTTCTTTTTTTTTTTCTCTTGTCACTTTGCTGCCTTTTGCATAATGACAGTGAGGGCTATGGCATGGTTCCAAGCTGACAAATGTGTCTGTTGCATGTGGTAGAAAGCTATCCTGTAATCAAACTATCAGAGTGGCTCCAACAAAATAGCAGTCCAAAGTTAAGTTGTTGGGCAGATCAGTTCAACATAACACAGATATCAATAATACATAACAGACAAGGGTTTTGAAATACATATTTATGAGATGGTAGATGATAAGTGGATATGAACCCCAAGAACTTTTGGAATGCGAGGAAACCTGAAGAAGAGACAGATCAGTGGAAACACCACACTAGAAAAAATTGAAGGGTGGAAGAGCGAAGCAATGTTTGGGAATGGATAACTCTTTGCCATGCCAGAAGGCTGGGTCATGGCAGAAGCTGCTCCCTGAAGACCCTGAGTATGTCAGAGAAGTTGACGACACCGATAAGACCGTAGTTATCTTGTAGCCACCAGGAATGATAGATCTATCACTATATGATGTGGTTGAGATAAATGATGAATGTTTTTCTTTTTAAGCCTTCCAATTAGTCATTTTGTTACCTGGTGCTCTTACTACTTTTTCAACTATGATTTTTAGTCTTGGTTTACTAATATATTATTTATGTATTTTTACAGTTTACAAATCTCAAGTATTCCAGAGTTGAAATTGATGAAGTGCGGTTCGAGTGGGCTGAATGCATGCTAGATTACATTTGAAGTGCGGTTCTACCTTGATGTGTTATTAAAAGAATGTTCTACCTTGATTTTGATATCTATTAGCTAGCTTTTGATGTAAAAAGAATGTTTGGGTATTTTATGGATACTGTTGTAAGAAGATTATTTATATAATTTGTGAATATTTGTGTTTTTTATGGATATTGTTGAATGAAGAATATTTGTATAATTTGTGAATATTTATGTATTTTTTTTATTATTGTCGGTTTTTCATTGTTTCGGAAATCAAATTTGTGCTGTTAAAAAATATACATATTACATCGGTTTTCCACCGCTGCAAAACCAGTGTTATTAACTAATATTACATCGGTCATTTACCGCTGCCAAACTGGTGTTATTAACATACAATATTACATCGGTTTTACACCGTTGATGAAATGGTGTCGTTAAGTGATACTACACCGGTTAATAACCGATTCGAAAACCTGTGTCGTTAAGTGATACTACACCGGTTTTAACCCGATGTCTAAAATGACAGACTTTTAACATCGGCTTCATAGACATCGGTCGAAAATGAAATAGACACCGGTGGAAAACTGATGTCTATGAGGGTTTTTGTTGTAGTGCACCTTCACTTGAGCTCCCTTCTTCTTCTCTTTCGGATGAGGTGGAGGCTACATCATCAATTCCCATTAGAGTAAAATGGGACACATGGTGTTCTTCTTCGTCCGATGACGATGGATCATCCCATGTTGCTTTTAGGTTTTTAGCTTTCTTCCCTTTTTCTTTTATTTTCTTCTTCTCTTCCTTTTTCTTTTCTTCTTTCTTCTTCAAGAGGGGGCATTTATCTCTCATGTGCCCTTCTCCTTGGCAATTATAACAAATGACCTTCCTAGTTCTACTATTTCTTCTTGAACTTTTCCTATCATGAGATTTGTTAGTAGAAAAACTCTTAAATGTCTTTCTCATTTTTCTTACCATATACATCTCTTGATTGCTATCCATTGAGGCACTTGATTCTTCAGAGTTGGAGGATGGTGGGGATGAAGACTTCTTCTTCTTACCCTTTCTCTTGTTTGCCACAAGGGCTACTCCTCTTAATCTATGGGCTTCTATACCTAATCCTTCAATCTGAATCTCATAGAGCTCCATTGTTGAGAAGAATTCATCTAGAGAAGATTTCTTTAGGTCTTTTGAAATCTAGAATGAATCTACAATGGGCATCCATGTTGTGGTTCTTGGGAAGACATTTAGGGATTTCATCATCATATCTCGATTTGAGAGTGTTTCACATACACTTGTTAGTCCATTAATAATTTTCTTAATTCTAGAATGTAACATTGATACCTTTTCTCCTTTCTCAATCTTGATGTTGTTGAGTTGAGATCGAAAAAGGTCTCTCTTCACTAATTTTGCTTCCGAAGTCCTTTCATGAAGCTCCTCTAGTTTCTCCCACAAGTCCTTGGCACTTGTGTAGTTTCCAATCTAGTCACTTCTTGTTAGGGAATAACATGTAGTAGGTGATGCATTGCCTTGGAGTTTGCTAAATGATCTTCCTTTTATTTCTGGGTCAATCTTGTTATGTCGATTGTCTCATTGCGTTCATCCTTGGGTGCTTCAAAACCACTTCTCATGATTAGCATAATGTCAAAGTTTGTATCGAAGAATACCTCCATTATCTTTTTCCACCAAGATAAATCTCCTTTGAATTTGGGTGGATGGATGCTTGAACCGACCATTTTGATGAATTGCTCTTCTTGGAGATTAGTCCATTGAAGGGTGTCCTCGCTCTGATACCAATTGTTGGGGATCTTGTGCCTGGCTAGAAGGGGGTTGAGTAGCCTAGGTCACCCCAAACTCAATTGCTTCTCCTACAATGTTAGTGCACAAGCGGAAATACAACTAAAACAATGAAAACAATAAAGAGAGAACATAAATGCTAACAAGCTTGATGTAATGTGGTTCGGAGATTGCTTGCTCCTACTCCACGACTTGTCCTTGAGGTGGACGATCCCTTAATCCTTTGGTGGATTAGTCCCCGGCAATCTCCGGCTAGAGCTTTCTCCTTCTCGGTGGAGCAAACCTCTCACAATGCTCTCTTCCTCTTTATAAGATGAAACTTAGGTTGGAAGAGGAAGAGAAGACTTAGAAGTTTTGGGCAGAGGCTTAGGAGTTATTAAATGAGCATGAGTAACATTCTTCATGTCCCAAAGCTCCCCTTAAATAAGAGGAGAGAGTTGATCAACAAATCAACTCAACCTGACATTAGTCAACTGGTCCATGCACTAGTCGACTGATGTAGCCATTAGACATAGCCAATGGCTCTTCGCAGAATCCGGGATTCTGCCAATGACCACTTACCAGTCGACTAGTCCTGGGATCAGTCCACTGATCCCCGTAGCCAACAAGCATAGTGCCCTCTATGCTCTTTGTGAAATTGGACCAGTCGACTCGTCCAAGTACCAATCGACTGGTACCTTACATTCTCACACACTCATCCTTTCTAGAGTTGCCTTTGAAGCTCTCTTCCTCGACCTTCATCCCTCATATGCATCCAAGCCCGAGGCTTGTCTCCATGCACCCTTCGCGTTGCCTTGAAGTCCGCTTCCCTCAGCTTCACTCCATTACTCCTCGTCCAGCGGTCCCTCAGATGTCTTCCACACCATCCTTCACCGACTCAAGAATCCGAGCCCTAAGATGAACTTTCCCAAACTTGGTCGCACCAAGTTCCTCATGTGTTTCACCAAGTCCTTCATGACTTAAACACATATCAAATACATATAAAAACCTAACTTAAAATCTTTGACACACACATCAAAACTATGATCGTAACGATCACACCTAGGTCAATTGCACCAGTAGTAACTGTTGGTGCAGCGGAGGCTGACAAGAGGGGGGGTGAATTGCCTGAAAACAAAAGTATACCCTCCTCGGAATTTTCAACTCAAAATAAAAGCAACTATAATAAGAATAAAACAAAAAGGAAGCAGAAATAAACCAGAGACTCGGGAGTTAACCTGGTTACAATCAAGAAGGTTGTTAATCCAGGGCGATGAAAAGCGCGCACTAAGAAAGTCTCCTTTACTGTAGGCGGAGAAGCCTTTTTACACACTGAGAAAGCTCACAAGCTGCTAGGAATTGATTACAGAGTTGAATACTGAGTTGATGTCTAATTCCTAGCTCTAGGGGCCTTTATATAGCCTCTAGAAAATCTATCTCAAAGGTCTAAGGTGCCTCCAATAGAGGTCCAAGGCACCTCCAACGAGTGTATGGATAAAACTTTATCCGAAAGCTAAACGACCAGTTTGGCCAGGTCCGAGGCGCCTTCAACTGGCATTGAAGGCGCCTTCAAGGTGAAGGCACCTTCAATGCCTAATGAAGGCACCTCCATCAGTGTAGTGACTCCAGTTGCTCTTTTTCGTTTACTTTCGAAGCTCCGTTCTTTCGGGTGATTCCGGCCAATCGGAATAGGGCTCACCCGAACTCAATTCCTGACATTCTCCTCGAGCAGCCTTCCTCCCTGGCTTAATGGCCCTCGAACACCGTGCACGTTCTTCTCGCCCACCGGTGTACTCTTCCGCAGCTCTCTCATCCTTCGGACGCACCGAGCCCGCCGACTCCCTTCCCGTGCCTTCCTTCTCGCTAGCTGCGTCTTCCGCTAGACTTCCTGCGCTCCTAAGCTCCTGCACACTCAGACACAGGGATCAAACACAAAGCAGGACCTAACCAACTTGGTTGATCACATCAAAATACTCATGTGGTCTAACAATCTCCCCCTTTTTGATATGCATCAACCCAAGTTCAAGTTAGGGTAAAAATAGACAAACAATAATTTTAAAGAAAATTACTAAACTAACATGTTAAGCATAAGTTTCCAATAAATAAAATTGCAACTAATTAATTTAGAGTTTAAACTCATTTTTTTTAAAATATTTTTTTAAAAAATTTTCTCTCCCCCTAAACTTGTACCTTCTCTCTCCCCCTTTGATCACAGCAAAAATGGGAAAACAATAAGAGAATATGATATTTATTTAAAAAATATTTTGCAAAATGTTAAGTTAGAAAAATTTTCTGAGCAAGATGAATTTTTCCAAAAACTTCTAAGTAAAAATGAATTTTTAGAGTTTTCTAGAATTTTTTTTTAAGTAAATTGAATTTTTAGAATTTTGAAAAAAAATTCTAAGTAAAATGACTTAAAAAAATCTAAGTAAAAATTTTGAAGATTTTCTAAGACAATATTTGAAAAAACTTTCAAAGCTTTATTTAATTCTAGTTTAATGCTTTTTCAGAAAGTTGATTAAACATTGTATTTCAGTATTTCAGCTTCCAGGTCGTGGCGAGGCACTAGACCTTCTTGGTTATTGGAGCAACAACCACTTCCTTAGACAAAACTTTTATAAAGAAATTTGAACGTTTAATTTTCTCGCTGAAAGCCCGAAAAAAATTTAAATTAAGACAGATTTTGGAACTCAATAGAGGTTTCTTCCTACTGGATTAGTCAAATACTTAGGGGGTACATAGTTCTTGGGAATTTTTCTAAGTTGACCTTGATGATGTTTAACAAACCAGTTTAATTTTTCATAAATTTTAAGTTTTGATTTTTGAAAAACATTTGTTTTTAAACATGCATCAGATTTCAATTTTTTCAATTTTTAATTTTAAATTATCATTTTCTGATTTCAATTTATCTAAGATTCTATTTAAGTCAGCATTTTCTTTTTTTCTAATTTAAATAAATCTTTAGAAAGAGACTTGATAAATTGAAACGATTGAGTAGGGGTTAGATTGCGCACTTGACTTACCTGACTTGGTGATTGCCCCCCTTCATCGTAGCTTTCTTCCTCTGATGTTTCTCCCCCTTCATCTAGGCTCATCTCTGAGCTTGACACTTCTTCCAGCTGATGGTTAGCCATTAGCGCTAACCCCGAGAAATCTTTGACGTCTGATTTAGAAGAAGACAAATCTGACCAAGTGGCCTTCAGGTTCTTCTGTTTGGAGGAAGATTGATGCTTTTCCTTTACTCTTTCCTTTTTCTTCAATTTTGGGCAATCATCTTTGATGTTCCCTTCTTCGTTGCAGTTGTAGCAACGAACCGTTCTTCTCTTTCGCTCATGCCTCTTTGTCTGCGATCTAAATTTATTAGAATTAAAAAACTTATTAAAACACTTTACCAGTAGTGCTGCTTCCGATTGGTCGATCGAGGCTTCGGAGTCAGAATCGTTTGTTCTTGCCTTTAAGGTAATGTTCTGACTTGCTTTCTCCACTTCATTGGACTCTGCAATCTGAGATTCGTGAAGTTCAAAAGTAGAAAACAAAGTTTCTAAAGTACTTACCTCGAAATCCTTAGAGATGTAGTACACATCTACTAAGGAGGCCCACTCTGGAGTTTTGGGGAAGGCGTTGAGCACGTACCGGATTGAGTCTCGGTTCGTTACTTCTTCTCCAAGGTTGCTTAATTGAGTGATTAGTTCCTTAATCCTTGCTTGGAGTTGCGCTACCTTCTCGCCTTGGTTCATCCAGATGTTCGTAAGTTGAGTCCGGAGGTTATCGTGTCTTGCAAGCTTTTTCTTCGGATGTACCTTCGTGAAGCTCCAAGAATTTTTCCCAGAGGTCTTTCGCGGAGTCGTAGCTTCCGATTCGACTTACCTCTTGTGGTGGCAGCACGCTAAGCAGGTGGAACTCTGTCTTTCTGTTGGCGACAAACTCGGCTTGCTCCTTCTTGCTCCACTGAGGCTCTTCTTTGTCTTTCGGAACTTCAAAACCATATTTCATAGTTAGTAAAATATCAAAGTTGGTTTTAAAAAATACCTCCATCTGGCGTTTCCATGTAGCGAAGTCTCCGTCGAACTTGGGGGGATGAATATTCGCTCTGGCCATCATCTTGATCGTTGTGCTTCAGTCGGCGGTTAGTCCTTCTAAGGCGGTCTGGCTCTGATACCAAGTGTTGGTGCAGCGGAGGCCGACAAGAGGGGGGTAAATTGCCTGAAAACAAAAGTATACCCTCCTCGGAATTTTCAACTCAAAATAAAAGCAACTATAATAAGAATAAAAAAAAGGAAACAGAAATAAACTAGAGACTTGGGAGTTAACCTAGTTACAACCAAGAAGGTTGTTAATCCAGGGCGATGAAAAGCGTGCACTAAGAAAGTCTCCTTTACTGTAGGCGGAAAAACCTTTTTTACACACTGAGAAAGCTCACAAACTGCTAGGAATTGATTACAGAGTTGAATACTGAGTTGATGTCTAATTCTTAGCTCCAGGGGCCTTTATATAGCCTCTGGAAAATCTATTTCGAAGGTCTAAGGTGTCTCTAATAGAGGTCCAAGGCGCCTCCAATGAGTGTATGGATAAAACTTTATCCGAAAGCTAAACGACCAGTTTGGCCAGGTCCGAGGCGCCTTCAACTGGCATTGAAGGCGCCTTCAAGGTGAAGGCACCTTTAATGCCTAATGAAAGCACCTCCATCAGTGCAGTGACTCCAGCTACTCTTTTTCGTTTGCTTCTGAAGCTCCGTTCTTTTGGGTGATTCCGGCCAATCGAAATAGGGCTCACCCGAACCCAATTCCCGACCTTCTCCTCGGGCAGCCTTCCTCCCTGGCTTAACGTCCCTCGAATGCCACGCACGTTCTTCTCGTCCACCGGTGTACTCTTCCGCAGCTCTCTCATCCTTCGGACGCACCGAGCTCGTCGACTCCCTTCCCGTGCCGTCCTTCTCGCTAGCTGCGTCTTCCGCTCGACTTCCTGCGCTCCTAAGCTCCTGCACACTCAGACACAGGGATCAAACACAAAGCAGGACCTAACCAACTTGATTGATCACATCAAAACACCCATGGGGTCTAACAATCTCCCCCTTCATTTTCATTGAAAATCATCATGTTTGATCTGATTTTAGGAATTAGGTTTTGGTGCGTCATGACCATGTTGAAAAACATGGCTAGGCCATGTCCGCACTAGGTGAAACATAGGGTTGGGCATGACTGTGTTGAGGTCAGGTTTCACTCTAAACATGCCAAACACGACCATGTTCTACAACACGTCCAAGCCGTGTTAGATGCTATACACACCAAACATGACTATGCATAGAGCACCCAACATGATTGTGTTTCCCATCACGTCTAGCTCGTGTTAGGTGTTGGAAACCCTATTATCACTCCGCTACTTGTCTCCCACTTGGGTCTACTTGGGAACCACTGAAAGTGGTGGATTATTTTCATTTGATTAGGGCGCCTAGGATTTTCTTGAGTTTATTTATACATTTATTACTAAATTGAACTATTGTGTCTGTCCAAAGAAAGATACCTTAAGTAGGTTTAGTACACTTTATATTATAGACATATATCTATACTAAAAGTGATTGACCCCAAAGAATATTACTATATAGACATATATCTATAAATTAGGTAGGTTATAACTAAGGAACAAATTTTGTTATGCGCATAATATGTTGGCTTAAAAAAACATATTAGGTGGTTGATGTAAGTTGTTGTAAGCTATGGACTCAAATAGCTGATATAAAGTGTGAATTATATGCAATGTGTTAGCCAAAAGGAAGATCCTTTATGCGGCCAACAAAGGTTATCATGAGCTATAAATTGAGAGTACCTCTAACAAATTACAATTTAGTCCAAAGGCTTAATATGATGTTGTACTTGGTGGCTCATCTAATGCCCATACATAATTATATAATTACATATTAAATGTATTATCTATTATAATCTATCTATGTTTTTGGCGATAACATGAGCTTATGTTGTTTCTCTCTTTCATTTTCAATGCAATATGTAACTGCCAACATAAACAACTTGCTATTGTTAACCATTAATAATTTTAGGAAATAAAAAATAAAAGGACTTATAATCAAGGTAAAGATAAATAAACTGCAACTTTTAGGTTTCAAGGTATAAAGTTCAAAAGAAACAAGATCAGGAGCCCGCTTGTTTCACATGCAATATGAGAGGTCATCTAAGGAAGGATTGCTCCAAGTAAAACAACTAGCGTGTTATAAAGGGTGAATATTTCAATATTGTTAGTTAAGAAGTCAATTTAGTCGTTGTACCTAATTGACACTTGGTGGATACCAATATCACTATCCATATAAGTGTCATTATACAAGATTATCTCATAACTTGACTTTCGTTTGATGGTGAAAGATACATCTATATAGAGAATGATAAGAAAACTAAAGTAGAGTCCTTAAGTAGTTTTTAGGTGTTATTTAGGAATTGATGTTTTTCTAAATTTAGAAAAATATAATATATTTCTTGTACCATCATTTAGATTGAACTTACTTTTAATTTCTTATATGATTAAATCAGGTTATTTTTGTTCATTTGAAAATGATTTTTTTATATTTTCTTAAATTCAGTGTTAGTTGGCAATGACTCCTTGATTGATAAGTGTAAGATCGAGATGGGCTAGAGGGGGCGGGGGTGAATAGCACTCGTGGCTATTTTGTTCTTTTTTCGCAAAGCACAGAATAGGCAGTGGAAAGTAAGAAACAAAGAAGCAATTGCAAACACCAAGATTTACATGGTTTAGAGCCTTTGACAACTACTCTAAGGCCCACACATGAGAGTGCTTTCATTGGGCAAACACTATAGTTTCAGAAAATCTTTACAAAGACAAGTACAAGTATAATTGAATGCTATAAATAAAAAATTATACTGAGGACTAAGAGAGTTGGACTTTCAAGCTTTCTATCGTTGGAGCAGCGTTATGACTTTTGTTGACTTGTCTTTTGAATGGCACACAATAGAGAGATCATCAGAATTCATTCTCTTGAAGTGTTGGGTCGAAGCCTCCTTTTATAGCCGAGTTGATCCTGATCCAGATCCATTGATTTCCCGATCAAGTTTGACTCGACACTGATTGGCCTCCTTTTATAGTCGAGTTGAGCCTAATCTAAATCCTCATAACTTGACTTGCATCTATCCAACTTCCCATCAAGATGTTGCCACTTTAGATAAAGCCTTCATTTAGTCAACCAATCTTGTCATTTGGTCTACTGATCTCGTCGTTTGGTGGACTGATTCTATTATCCTCGTTGGCTTATCTGGTCCGATTAACCCAGTCTGAAGTTTATCTATCGTTCGATCGACTAAATCTCCCTGTTTAGTCAATCTATCCCTCAGTCAACATTTTATCGTGAGCTGAAATATGATCTTCTATCTTGGTGGTTCGGTCGACCGATCCGGACATTCGGTCGACCGAACAAGGCAAAATCCAAACTTGCAAAATTGTTAGTTTCCTGCAAAACATAGTTAGAATAATAGGCAAGTAATATATAAAAGTAACTTTGACAACCTCCGAATTGTCCGGTTCTAACTTTTGAATTTCCCAAAATTCCTAGGTCTAACCGACGCTTATTGTTCCCTCAACGGGGAACACACCCTCACCTACTCCTCTTAGGAGAAATTACCTTTTACCAGATCGGTCCTCCAGACCGTTTGGACTTTTACTCAGCGTCTGAGACTTCAGAACTTTATGTTGAATGCCTGCTCCATGATTAGTCCAGACTTCCACCTAGTGTCCATAACCCTCAGGATTTTCACCTAGAGTCCTCAACTCTAGAATTTCGCCCAAAGTCCTCAACCCGCCAACACTTCATCCAGTCCCCTGGACCAGGACTTTATTGCCTAACAACAGCTAGGACTTTCCATAACCTAAGGTTACCTCCCTTAGGACCTAGGGTTACCTCCCTCTAGGGTGTTCCACTTGCTTAGAATCCACTAGAACTTTTACCTAAGAATACTTAGGACTTTCCTGCAAGCTTAGTTACACTTGTTAGATCATAAGATATCTTATCTTTTGAACCTTTTGCCATAATCAAAATTCAGGTTCGATCATTTGGTGCTCCTTACAGTAACAATCTCCCACTTTTTGATTATAGCAACTTGATTCAAAAGTTAAGTAAAACATATAGTAACCTATAGAAAAAATGTAACATATAGCAAAAGTTAAGAGATTCATTCATAAAGAAAAGAATTAACTTGTTAGCTCCCCCTTAATCTCTTAACTTTCTCTCCCTCTTAACTTTTGAACATTCTCTCTCCCTTTGACATATATCAAAAACAATTTAGGGAGGAAAAAACACTTAATTTCAAAATAAAACATTGTAGTTTTTCAAATACTTTGAAACAAACTTTTCTTTTGAGATATAGAATTTTGCTTTGAAAAACTTTTGGAAAAGGGAGAGTTAAAAATAATTTCAAATAGATTATGTTTTGAAAGTACTTAGTATTTTGTAAAAGCTTTGAAGAAGAACTTGACTTTTGAAAAAAACTTCATTTTTGAAAGATATTTTTTTTAAAGATTTAGTATCTTTGAAAGTATACTTAAAGGTTTTGAAGAAAGAAAAAAGAAAGAAAAAATTAGGTTTTTCCTTAAAAACTTTGCTAAATTCTTAGATTTGAAAAACACTTTGTCAAGTACTTAGCTTTTGAAAAATTTCAAACAAACTTAGTTAAGTAAAAGATTCAAAAAAAAACTTATTTAAACTTTATGAAATGATTTCATAAACTTATTTTTTTTTCAAAAACTTATTTTTTTTTGCTATTTAAACTCGCCTTTCAAAAAAAAATTTAAGGTTATTTTTTAAAAATAGTTAAACTTTCAAAAATAGTTAAACCAAAGAAAAACTTAACTTCTTTTTGAAAAATACTTTGACATTTGAAAATAACTTAACTCCCTTTTTCTCCCTGTTGATTAATGCCCCCAAAAAATTTTAGGTAACTTATTTAAGTTTGGGAATCCTAAAGTCCAAGCATAAAAAATTAAGAATATATAGAAAATAATTATTTATTTTCTTAATTTTTCATCTCACCCTTTCTAGGTTATCAAACATTTCATCTTCTGAGTTTGTATGAGATGAAGTTAAGTTAATTTTGAATTTTGAAAATTATTAAGTCTGAATTTGAAAATTTCAAAATATTTAAGTTTGAATTTGTAAAAATTATTTTAAGATTGAGTTACAAAATAATTAAGTTTGAATTTTAAAATATTTCATAATATTTATGTTTAATAATTAAATTTTAAATTTTGAAACTTTAACTAATATTTGAAAATAATTAAGATTTTAAAAATTAATTAACATTTGAAAGTCAATATAATTTTAAAATTAATTATCATTTCAAAGTCAATAAAATTTTTAAAATTAATTTTTGAAAATAATTAATATTTTAAATTAATTAATATTTTGAAATTAATTAAGATTTTATAATTAATTTTTGAAAATGATTAAGATTTTGAAATTAATTAATATTTCAAAATTAATTAAGATTTTAAAATTAATTTTTAATTTGATTGGTTTGAATTAGGTTAGACTAATTCTCAATTTAAACCTAAATCCATCTCACCCTTTCTATATTTTTAATCCGAGAGCCTTATAGATTTTGTGAGATAGTTAATTTAATCTTTAATTTAAATTTAAATATAAGGATTGATTTATATTTGAGTTAGACTAAGGTTTAATAGTTAGTCAATTAAACATTCATTTCAATAATTGACTTCTAGGTTGTGGCGAGACACAAGACCTTCTTGGATATTGGAACAACAACCACTTCTAGAAAAACCTTTTAAAGAAATTAAATATTTTATTTCTATAAATCTTTGGTCTAACTAAACAAGTGTCAATCAAGCCTAAGTCCTTATCTACCCTAATCTAAGCATGCATAAGAAAAAAAAATAGTAAATCAACCATCAATCATGTTTATCTAATGAAAATAGTCTTTCTATTGGCTCCCCCGGATCATAGCCTCGATAAGGTCTATCAAGGTAGTAGATTTGATCCTAGGGGATTCAATATCGATCAAGTCCAACTTGATTAAAATGATTGGACTAGGTTCTTAGTTGATCGATTCACTAAAGACAAGTAAGATTTGAATCGATGTCTGGCCTTGTACCCAAGACCAGCTCGGTTGTATATGACCCTTTATTTTCCAAGAATTAGATTAAGAATCTTGGAGCCCAAGGTGAACCGTTCCAATGTGTCCTTAAGTTCTTTGACTTGAGTTTTTAAATTGGAATTCTCTTCCTCAAGTTGTTGGACTTGAGTTGAGGTTCCATCTTGTACTTGCTCAGTCAAAGAACTTGGGTTAATCACTTCCTTAAGGGTTGCTACCTCTTTTTAAGGTGACTTAACCCGAACATTGGATTTGACCAACTTTCTTAATAAATATGAAACTAAATTCTGTAGATCATCTACTTGAGCACTAGCAACTAGAGAACTTATAGTATTATTTGGCCATTTGGAAATGGATACAGATTTGTAGCTTCTTTCAGACTCACTTTCTGATTCAGCTCTAGTTTTGGACTCAGACTCAGTTTTGGCAACATAAGCTTGTATCGATAGAGCAAGGAAGCTTGCTTGTTCGTGTTCTTCATCGGAGTCTTCCAAGGATTCAGACCATGTTGCTTTCAATGTCTTCCTTGTCCTTTGCTTCTTTAGCAATTTTTGAACTTGTCTGACTAATTCAGAGGTAATCTCCTTGTTGTCTTCTACTTCGAATACGAGTTCGGGTTGGAATTTGAGCTTTGATTTCTTAATCTTGCTTGTGTCTGCAATCAAAGTAGTACCTTTCTCAGCCGGGCATGCATTAGTCTATTCGTATAACTCAAAATCAGAAAATAATTCATCTAATCTAATAATTGAAAGATTCTTGTAAACCTTGTAGGCATCTACCATTGATGCTCACAATGTATTCCTAGAAAAGGCTTGTAGTGTATACCTTATAATATCATGGTTCACCATTTTATGTTCAATTGAGTGGAGTCCATTGAGCAGATCTTGGATCTAGGCATGTAACTGGCTCACCAACTCACATTCTTGCATTTTAATGTTATATAATTTATTTAACAACAAATCTTTCTTACATACCTTAGCGTCGGAGGTTCCTTCATGAAGTTTGATCAACTTTTGCCAAAGATCCTTTACGTTGCTGAATGGTCCAACTCAATTTAGCTCATCTTTTTTTAGTTCGCATTATAGGGCTCAAGTCGCCTTGGCATCATTCTTGATCTTTTTCATCAAGTGTGTGTCCTAGTTTTCACATGACGCAAGTGTTGGTTGCTACTCGGAAAACCTAGAGGTTCCACTGTATAAAAATTTTGTACAAAGGTCTGAACCTTTTCCTAGCTACCATGTGTTCTTTTAAATTAAATTTTGGATCGCCTGCGGAACTTAACACGTTTGATCCAAAACTTAATCTATTTTTTCTTTTAGGTTTTGACTTGGATCTCCTGCGGAACTTAACACGTTCGACCCAAATCACCTTAAGTTATTAATTCCATTAAATATTAATTTCCATAATTGGTTCCCAGTACTGACGTGGCGAGGCACACGGTCTTCTTGGATATGGGAGCAACCACCACCGACTAGACAAAACCTTTTATAGAAAGCTAATATTTAATTTCCTAAAATAACTTTAGGTTAACCGAAAAGAACAATCAAATCACAAGGAAAAGAAAAAACAAAAGAACACAACATCGAAAAACATATTCGAAATTCTAGAATCGTAAGCCTCTTGTATTTGGTATTATTTCCATAAATAACTAGTTTGATGCGGAAAGAAAAATTACTAGTTATACCTTGTAGAAAAACCTCTTGATCTTCTACCGTATTCCTCTTCTAACCTCGGACGTTGTGTGGGCAACGATCTTCCGAGATGAGAACCACCTAGCACCTTCTTCTTCCTTACAAGTTTCGTCCATCAAAACTTCTCCTAGGATGAAGAGGTTCGGCCACCACCACCATGCTCCAAGGGATGCTAGAAACAAAGCTTTCTTTCTCTCCTCTTCTTCTTCTTCTCTAAACTTGATCCGGCCACCATATGAGTCTCCACAAGAAGGATGAGGTTCGGCCATCAAAGAGAAGAAAGGAGGAGAGGATGGCCGGCCACACCAAGGAAGAAAAAGAGAGAGGAAAAATAATAGAGTTGTTAGCCATGAAGGCACCTTTACCCTCTCTTTTATAATCCTTGGCCTTGGCAAATAAGGAAATTTAAATAAAAATTTTCTTAATTCTTTTGCCATTGATAAAGAAAATTTATTTAATTAAAAATAATTTGTTCTCATCAACAATGTGGCCGGCCACTTTAAACCAAGCAAAGGAAATTTAATTCAATCAAGAATTAAAACTTTCCTAATTTGTTTCCGGAAATTTTATAAAAAATTTCTCTAATATTTTTTCCCTTCATGTTGGTCAATAAAAAAGAAATTTTATAAATTAAAATATTTCTTTTAAACATGTGGATAAAAAGAAAGTTATCTTTAAAAATTAAAATCTCTTCCAATCTACAAATAAGGAAAGATATCTAATCTTTTCTTAATCTTTGTAGAAGCTTTATAAAAGAGATATTTAATTTTTAAACTCTCTTTTAAATTATGAACATGATTAAAAGGAAAGTTTTTACCAAAATTAAAATCAACCTTTTAATCTACAAATAAGGAAAGAAATTTAACTCTTCTCTTAATCTTTTGTAGAATCTTATAAAAAGAAAGATTTAAATTTTTAAACTTTCTTTTAAATCATGTTATCCACATAAGAAAAATTTAAAAAATAAAATTCCTTTTTATTTTAATAGGGCCGACCACCTAAGCTTGAGTTCAAGCTAGGGCCGGCCACATGAATTCACCCATGAACCTAGCCATGGTCGGCCCTAGCTTAGTCTCCAAGCTAGCTTGGCCGACCCCTATAGGATGGGTAAGAAGGTGGTTATAGGTGGGTATAGTACTCTATAATTAAGAGGCTACGATAGGGACCGAGAGGAGAAATTGATTTTGGTCTCCCGATAAAATTAAGCATCCCGTGTTCGCCCCGAACACACAACTTAATTTTATCAATAATAATTCATTCCACTAGAGAATTATTATTGAACTACCGCACCAATCCCAAATTACATTTTGGGCTCCTTCTTATTATGAGTGTGTTAGTCTCCCTGTGTTTAAGATAACAAATGTCCACTAATTAAGTAAGTTACTGACAACTCACTTAATTAATATCTAGCTCCAAGAGTAGTACCACTCAACTTCATCGTCATGTCGGACTAAGTCCACCTGCAGGGTTTAACATGACAATCCTTTTGAGCTCCTCTTGGGGACATTCTCAACCTAGTATCTCTAGGACACAGTTTCCTTCTATAATCAACAACACACACTATAAGTGATACCATTTTCCAACTTATCGGGCTTATTGATTCATCGAACTAAATCTCACCCATTGATAAATTAAAGAAATAAATATCAAATATATGTGCTTGTTATTATATCAGGATTAAGAGCACACACTTCCATAATAACCGAGGTCTTTGTTTCTTTATAAAATCAGTATAAAAGAAACGACCTCAAATGGTCCTACTCAATACACTCTAAGTGTACTAGTGTAATTATACAGTCAAGAGAAACTGATACCTAATTACACTATGACCTTCTAATGGTTTGTTCCTTTCCATTTTGGTCGTGAGCTACTGTTTATAATTTATAAGGTACTGATAACATCATCTTCTGCATGTGGCACCACATACTATGTTATCTACAGTATAAATTAATTGAACAACTACAACTAAATGTAGACAATTTGACCAAATGTGATTCTTTATTCATAATGAATGTTTACAAAGCTTAGGCTTTCAGTATACACTCCAACAACAAGTGCTATGGTACTGTCGACTAGTAGGGAGAGGCCTATTTGGATGATGATCCACATTTCTACCTTAGTCTTCAACTAGTACTCCACCGACCCTTCAAGTAGCCAAAATCTTCACCAAAGAAGAGTGGAGGGTGAGCTATACTGTAGCCTTCTTGATAGACTATTGAAAAAAAACCTTGCACATAGAAAAATAACAGTGAATGCTCCAAGACTAGGTCTTAGATTTGTAGTATATGATAAAAAAAGCTAAGAACTCGAGTGGTGTTTGCACCAACTTCAAGAAACAATAAACTCGATCAAAAAATTATCGAAAGGGGTGATATCACCGATTCCGATGGACTCCGAAAATTTCAAGATGCAAAAAGCGAAAAATAAAAAAAATTATTCCAATGATGGTTTCACCAATTTAGAGTGACCCCGCTCTGATACCAACTATAGGATCAAGACGTACTAGGAGGGGAGGTGAATATCACTCATGGCTATTTCATTCATTTTTTGCAAAACACAAAATAGGCAGCAGAAAGTAAGAAACAAAGAAGCAATCACAAACACCAAGATTTACTTGGTTCGGAGCCTTTGACAACTCCTACTCCAATGTCTGCACGTGAGAGTACTTTCGTTGGACAATCACTATAGTTTCAGCAAATATTTACAAAGACAAGTACAACTATAATTGAATGCTATAAATAAAAATTATATCGGCGACTAAGAGAGTTAGACTTTCGAGCTTTCTGTCATTGGAGCAGCATTACAGCTTTTATTTGACTTGTCTTTTAAACAACACACAATAGAGAGATCATTATAATTCATTGTCTTGAAGTGCTAGGTCGATGCCTTCTTTTATAGCTGAGTTTAGATTGATCTAGATCCACTGATCTCAGGATTAAGTTTGACTCGACATTGATCGGTCGACCAATCCTCCCTGATCTGTCGACCAAACCTTTTGCATCTGCCTAGCTTCACATCCAGATACTGCCGCTTGGGATAAAGCCTTTATTTGGTCCATTGATCCCGCTATCCTCTCTAGCTTATCTGGTCCAATCAACCCGGTTTGAAGTTTATCCGCCGTTCGGTCGACTGAACCTCCATGTCCAGTCAACCGATCCCTCAGTCTACATTTCATCGTGAGCTGAAATCCGATCTTCTATCTTAGTGGTTCGATCGATCGATCCAGACATTCGGTCGATCGAACAAGGCAAAATCCAAACCTGTAAAATTATTAGTTTCTTGCAAAACATAGTTAGAATAATAGGCAAGTAATATATAAAAGTAACTTTAATAGCCTCTAGACTGTCCGGTTCTGACTTTCAGATTTTTCAAAAATCCTAGGTCGAATCGACGCTTACTGTTCCCTTAATGGGGAATGTGTCCTCACCTACTCCTCTCAGGATAAATTACCTTTTGTCAGGCCGGTCTTCCAGACCGTCTGGACTTTTGTTTAGCGTCCGAGACTTCAGGACTTCATGCTGAACGTTCGCTCCATGACCCATCTAGACTTCCACCTGGTGTCCGCGACCCCCAGGATTGTTACCTAGAATCCTCGACTCTAGGATTTCGCCAAAGTTCTTAACCCGCCAAGACTTCGTCCAGTCTCTCGGACAAGGACTTCGTTGCCTAACCGTAGCTAGGATTTTCCATAACCTAGGGTTACCTCCCCATAGGGGTTTCCACCTACTTAGAATCCACTAGGACTTTTGTCTAAGAACGCTTAGGACTTTCCTGCAAGCTCAGTCACACTTGTTAGATCACAAGACATCTTGACTTTTAAACCCTTTTCCAAAATCAAAACTCAGGTTCGATCGTCTGGTGCTTCTTGCACCAACAATAAGTTGTATAAATTGAACACCTTGCTTACTATTGACAATGAAATAATGCATAATATAGGTACAAAATATAATTTAACTGTCGAGAATTATTTTATTTATGACATAGGTATTTTGGACATATATCCAAACAATGCCTAAAAAAGTTAATGTTACATGAAATTCTTGATTCCCTTGACATGTCAGATTTTGATGTATGCATGGAGTGGGTTAAGGATAAAACCACTAACATAAGAAATAATAATGCAAGCAAATATAATATGATGTTTTAGAGCTAATATATATGAATATTGTGGATCATTTCCTAAGACATCTTGGAACCAGTCATATATTTTATTAGCGTCATATATGATTATTCATGATTTGACTATTTATATCTTATTCATGAAAAGTTGTAATCCTTAGATGTGTTAAAAATTTTCAAAAGCAAAGTTGAAATCAAATTGGTAAGAAAATTAAGGCCGTTAGATCCGATTATGGAGGAGAATACTATGGTCGATATGATGGATTAGTTGAATAATGTCCCAGACCTTTTGAGAATACCTTGTTAAATGTGGGATCGTACCTTAGTTTACTATGCCTGATAGCTCCAGTCAGAATGTTATAATTGAGTGATGTAATCATACCCTAAAAGACATGGTAGGAAGTATGATGTCTTTTCTTTTTTACTGGGGGTTTTGTGGGGTGAATCACTCAAGATTACATTTTACTTACTTGACATAGTACCTAGTAAGACAATAACTAAAACCTCATATGAGATGTAGATGGATAGGATGCATAACATTTTGCATTAACATGTCTAGGGTTGTCCAGCTAAGGTTAGACCTTATAGGCCTAATGAAAAAAAACTTGGACTTAAGGTCTGTCAAATGTAATTTTTGTGTATTACTTTAAAAAGTCTAAGGGCTATAAATTTTATGATCCCTCAAATAGATTCTTTTCTGGGATAATAAATATCAAATTTATTGAGGACAATGAGAGCACTAAGATTAGAGACATATCTTTTGAGGAAAGTGTTAATGCTCCTCATGTGGTCACTACTTGTGAAATTAGTAATGGTATGATTGTCATACCCTACATTATGGATATTGCACATCCAATTAGAGTAGTGAACCAAGATATTCTCGTATTATTGCTAATGTAATTGGAGGATCCTTCCACTGAAATTGAGGTATTGTGTAAAATACGATACCCAAATAATAATTAAATAATAAGATTATTTGAAAAATAATCTTATTAGATTTTTCTAGAATTTTTAGAAATTTTATGGGATTTAATTGAAGCTCGTATGATGTAGATTAAGGGGATTAATTATTGGGCTACGACAAAGCCTGTTTAGGCTACCCTATTTAAACGAGGAAATATTTAAAAATTTTATTTTATTTTTATTCTCTTCCCCATGCCCTAAATCCTATGCCGACACTCCTCTTCTCCCCAATCCATCGCTGATTCCTTTCCTCTCGTGAATTCCCGCACCTCATCCAACGATCTCTCCCTCACGCGAGCACCACGGCCGTCGACCTTTCAACCCGCGTGAGCACCCCAGGCGTCGCCATCCTCTCCTCCTCACACCAGCACCAGAGACGCTGCACCACTGCCGGTTGCAATGAGCCAGCGGCCAACGTGACGTCTCTCCATCACTTGATGTCGTGCCCTAACACCGAGTTAGCTAAGGGGAATCTGGATGTGAACTCAGTTTCTTCGCAAGGTTTTGCTCTATTTTCTGCATCAATTTCTTAGGGAGTTCATATTTGGATTTTGGTGGTTTAATTGTTGTCTAGTAGTGGGGTTTTGAGCACTCTCTCTAGAAAGGATTTGGGAAAGGTTTATCTAATAGAATTATTATTTTTATTTTCTTTCGCCTTACCCTAAGGTGGTTGTTGGTTGTTGATCAATTTCAATCGAAGAGATTCGGACTCAATAAGTTCCTTTTCTCATTTTCAAGCTTGATGTGGTGGTTTTGGATTAGGGTAGGTTCAATGGTGATTTTCTAGATTGGTTTCATGGTCTTGTTTTGTGATGGCTTTGGTCTGGGACGAATTCGGAGAAGATGTTCTAGGTTGATTTTCTATTTTTTATGATGAAATGGTTGAGTTTCAATGATTTAATGATGAATTCTGTTTTATGTATTTAGTTGTGGGTTGTGGTGTACATGTCCAAGCCTTGACATTGGATTTTCCTTTGCTAGATTGTTTCTTGTGTAATGTGTTGTAGCCTAGAATCGAATTGTTGCTGGTATGATTAGGGATAATTATTCCAGGTATTTATTCGAAACAATTAAGATAAAATGTTGGGTTTAATCTAGGGTTAGGTTAGCTCTGAGGCTTATAGTTAACTGAGTTAATGATTGAATTTGGGTCCTAAATTGGAGTTCAAGTTTATTATTGGATACATGGGGAATAGCTTAATTATATGTGTTGTTACAGGACTTTGATTTACGATGAGTCACTTGATGGGTGGATAATTTTAGATGCATGATCTTCGTATAAAAGTGGGTACTTCTTACTTTGACTCTCTTTAGTGTTTTGGAACTTGGTGCATGAGCTATTATTTTTTTAATAAGGACTGATTTACCTTGACTCCACTCGTATTTTTCTTGTGCTCGATACTTCCACTCAAATATTTGAGTTATTCATTTCTATATCCATACAGTCTCTTATTGTCATCTATGATATTTAGCAGATATTAGATACCAACCTTAGATGCTTTGATTGTTGTTTATTTATGTACCGTATTGAGCATGCTGATTTCATGTAGCATACCTAATTCCTGTTTACATGTATATAATGATTGTTGTATTCATCATATCATTGCATACATGTTAACGACAAATTCTCTCTTGCGGTCGAGAGAGTTGTTAACCAGGGCCGCACGCTCGACCACTCGAGAGGGTGGTAGCTGGAGAAGATGCCGCTTGTCCTGTCGTGCCGCACTTGGCCACTCATGGGTAGTGGTAGCTGGAGTTGCGAGCAGTAGGGACCCCCTTCGCTTTGTAGCTAGTTAGCTACTCAGCACCTATCCACTCGGTCACTCGAGAGTAGTGCCGGCCTTTTAGTGGTACAATTGTCATTGATCTGACCTCTCGACCATACAAGGGTCATGGTGCAGAGAGGTGGGCGGGGTGATCATTCGTGCATACGTTGTTATTATTATACTGACTGATGTTGTTGCTTACTTATGCTGCTGTTGCTTACTTATGCTGATATGCTTACATATGTTGAGACATATATCTGTTGTATGTGTTTAGACTGACTTACTTATTGGTAATATGTATATACCCCACATGTTACCTTTGTAGTTATGAGTAGCTCTGTAGCAGAGTTGTTCTACTCCTGATTATACTAGCCTAGAATATGGTGTCAGGTATGGACATTTATTATGATAACATGACAGTATCTGCTATTACTTTTCGTATGAGACTGTATACCTTTGTATCTCTAGTTCGTTCTTAATTATGTTCATGCACTATCTTTCCTTTACCCGCTGAGTCCCAGCACTCACCACCCCACAAAATGGTTTTTCTTTCGCCAGGTAGCAGGTAGATGAATCAAGGATGCTTAGGAGAGTTAGAGCTGCCGATCCTATGTCACATCCGAAGACTGCATCGAGTTTCATTTATTCTTTACTCGTATTTTGTATTTGGTGTTATATTAATTCGATTATATTTTGGTGTTTATTATGTGGACTTGAATTTTGTGTTGTTGTGTTGTTGTATAAGGTCTAGTTGGCTAGTAGTGTGTTGTTTTAGTTCATATGGGCTTTCTTTATCATTTTTCCGCTATGTTGGTTTATAGTATAGCCGAGTGGGAATATATATATATATATATATATATATATATATATATATATATATATATATATATATATATATATATATAACTGTGTGGTTGTGCATATATTCCAGCCGTGTGGGCTGATGGTTATATTGTGTGAATATTCTAGTATATATGCTTCATATTGTCACCGTTACAGGGGAGATGTTGTCGAAATTTTGCCGGTAGAGGTTCCTTTGGGCATGACAATTTTGTGGTATCAGAGCATGGTTTGAGTCAAATGTTGGGTTTTGTGTTTTTGGGATTTCGATCTTGTTTTGATTTATGATTTTTCGAGTTAATCTGATACCAATTTATTGATATCAGAGCCAATTTTACGATGCCTATTTTTCGTGTTCTAGATTTTCGAGTTAATCTGATACCAATTTATTGGTATCAGAGCCACAGGTTTACGAGGCCTATTTTCTGCGTTTTTGATTTTTGTGATTTGGTTTCTTGATGTGACCTTTCGAGTTTTGGGACTAAGCAGCGGCAGGAATCTCCAAGCTATAGGAGGTATGTTGTATATTGTTATCATACACTTTCGTTGTTACTTGACTAGTTGTTTATACAATGTATGACTTGTGTTGTGTCAGTCATTGATTAGATCCATCAAACACTGCTAGAGATTAGGGATTACAATGTCAGGGGATTCACCATATCATATTACCAGTAGTTTTAGCTTCTGTTACTACTAGTTAGTTGAGAGTTAGAGTCACATACTAGTTGTTGTTACTATTAGCTGGGTAGTGGATAGTATCTGTATACTCAGGTTGACTCAGTTTGTAGAGGGTTGATTTACTATTGTTGATTTGAACAGTAGAGAATTAATTTACTCTTGTTGATTTGGTTGATAGAGAATCGATTTACCCTTGTTGATTTAGGCAGTTGTGGATCGACATACCTTAGTTGGTTTTGTCAGTGACGAATTGATGTACTCTTGTTGGATCAGATAGTAGATGACCAATTTATTTTGTTGGTTCGACCAGTAGGGGGCCGACAAACTCTATTTCATGAAGATTATGACCTTTGGGTTATTTGTGTTTGGTAGGATAACGTAGGAGTGAACTTTGTCATGGGATTACCTAGGATTGATAGAGGATTTGCTGATAGGGTGCATTATGGATTTCATATGTAGTTGATTTATCGATAGTTGGTTAGACAATAGTATGTGAGTAGCAGAAGTAGGGTGGGCTCATAACCCACAGAGTCATCCCTTGAGGTTGGAGATTTTTTCATGATACTTGGATGGAGTGATATATGAGTATGTAGTTTGGTTGTTACTCTTAGATGAGGATCCCTATGTTAAGCTGTAAATTTGGGGACCAAATTTTTGTTAGTAGGGGAGAATGTTAAATACGACGCTCAAATAATAATTAAATAAAAAGATTATTTGAAAAAAATAATCTTATTGGATATTTTGGAAATTTTTAGAAATTTTCTGGAATTTAAATGGAGCTCGTATGATGTAGGATAAGAGGATCAATTATTGGGCTACAAGAAAGCCTGTTTAAGCTATCATATTTAAACGAGGAAATGTATAAAAATTTTATTTCTTTTTCTTTTTTTTTATTCCCTACCCTGTGCCCTAAATCCTACGTCGACATCCCTCTTCTCCCCAATCCATCGCCGATTCCTTTCCTCTCGCGAATTCTTGCACCTCATCCAGCGATCTCTCCCTCATGCGAGCACCACAACCACCGACCTTTCAACCCGCATGAGCACCCCAGGCGCCGCCAGCCTCTCCTCCTCACCCCAGCACCAGAGACACCGCACCACCGCCGGTTGCAACGAGCCAGCGACCAACATGACGTCTCTCCATCACTTGATGTCGTGCCCTAACACCGAGTTAGCTAAGGGGAATCCGGATGTGAACCCAGTTTCTTCGCAAGGTTTTGCTCTGTTTTCTGCATCAGTTTCTTAGGGAGTTCATATTTGGATTTTGGTGGTTTAATTGTTGTCTAGTAATGGGTTTTTGAGCACTCTCTCTGGAAAGGATTTGGGAAAGGATTATCTAACAAAATTATTATTTTTATTTTCTTTCGCCTTACCCTAAGGTGGTTGTTGGCTATCGATCGGTTTCAATCGAAGTGATTCAGACTCAATAAGTTCCTATTCTCATTTTCATGCTTGATGTGTTGGTTTTGGATTAGGGTATGTTCAGTGGTGATTTTCTAGATTGGTTTCATGGTCTTGTTTTGTGATGGCTTTGGTTAGGGACAAATTCGGAGAAGATGTTCTAGGTTGGTTTTCTATTTTTTATGATGAAATGGTTGAGTTGCAATGATTTTATGATGAATTCTGTTTTATGTATTTAGTTGTGGGTTGTGGTGTACATGTCCTGGCCTTGACGTTGGATTTTCCTTTGCTAGATTGTTTCTTGTGTAATGTGTTGTAGCCTAGAACCGAATTGTTGCTGGTATGATTAGGGATAATTATTCTAGGTATTTGTTCGAAACGATTAAGATAAAATGTTGGGTTTAATCTAGGGTTAGGTTAGCTCCGAGGCTTTTAGTTAACTGAGTTAATGACCGAATTTGGGTCCTAAATAGGAGTTCAAGTTTATTATTGGATACATGGGAAATAGCTTAATTATATGTGTTGTTACAGGACTTTGATTTACGATGAGTCACTTGACGGGTGGATAATTTTTTATGCACGATCTACGTATGAAGGTGGGTACTTCTTTCTTTAACTCTATTTAGTTCTTTAGAACTTGGTGCAAGAGCTATTATTTTTGGATAAGAACTGCTTTACCTTGACTACACTCGTATTTTTCTTGTGCTTGATACTTCCACTCATCCTTTGAGTTATTCGTTTCTATATCTATACAGTCTCTTGTTGTCATCTATGATATTTAGCAGATATTAGATACCAACCTTGTATGCTTTGATTGTTATTTATTTATGTACCATATTGAGCATGCTGACTTCATGTAGCATACCTGATTCCTGTTTACATGTATATGATGACTGTTGTATTTTAGGCATTATATCATTGCATTAACGACAAATTCTCCCTTGCGGTCAAGAGAGTCATTAACCAGGGCCGTACGCTTGACCACTCGAGAGAGTGGTAGCTGGAGCAGATGCCGCTTGTCCTGTCGTGTCGCACTCGATCACTCATGGGTAGTGGTAGCTGGAGTTGCGAGCAGTCGGGACCCCTTTCACTTTGTAGCTAGTTAGCTACTCTGCACTTGTCCACTCGGTTACTCGAGAGTAGTGGCGTCCTTTGAGTGGTACAATTATCATCGATTCGACCTCTCGATCATACAGGGGTCGTGGTGCAGAGAGGTGGGCGGGGTGACCATCCGTGCATACGCTATTATTATTATACCGGTTGATGTTGTTGCTTACTTATACTGCTGTTGCTAGCTTATGCTGTTGTTGCTAGCTTATGCTGATGTTACTTACTTATACTGATATGCTTACATATGTTGAGATACATATATCTGTTGTATGTGTTTAGACTGACTTACCTATTGATAATATGTATATATCTCACATGTTACCATTGTAGTTATGAGTAACTCTGTAGCAGAGTTGTTCTACTCCTGATTTTATTAGTCTAAAATATGGTGTCAAGTATGAACATTTATTATGATAACATGGCAGTATCTGCTATTACTTTTCATATGAGACTGTATACCTTTGTATCTCTAGTTCTTAATTATATTCATGCACTATCATTCCTTTACCCGCTGAGTCTCAGCACTCACCACCCCACAAAATGATTTTTCTTTCGCCAGGTAGCAGGTAGATGAATCAAGGATCCTTGGGAGAGTCCTGGTTGTCGATCATACGTTACATCCGAAGACTACATTGAGTTTCGTTTATTCTTTACTCGTATTTGGTGTTATATTAATTCAATTATCTTTTGGTGTTTATTATGTGGAGTTGAATTTTGCGTTGTTGTGTTGTTGTATAAGGCCTAGCCGGCTAGCAGTGTGTTGTTTTAGTTAGTATGGACTTTCTTTATCATTTTTCCGCTATGTTTGTTTATAGTACAACTGAGTGGGATGTTTAATATATATATATATATTGTAGGACCGTTGAGCCGGCTAGAGGGGGGTTGAATAGCCCTGAATAAAACACAACCCTTTCTCGAACAATTAAGCTAACACTTGAAAAATAGATTAAGCAGAAAATAAAGCATAAAAACGAGGCACCGGATTTGACTTGGTTACAACCGGGGAGGTTGTTAATCCAAGGAAGATGGTTGCACTAAGAACTCCTTCAGGCGGAGAAGCCTCGTTTACAGCAGTGTAGGCACAAAAAGAAAGAAGCTGATCAAAGCAGTGGAAGCACACAAGTGTTGTTACAATTTCTGAACTGATGAAAAGCTTCTGGACCAAGACTATATTTATAGCCTTGGTCGGGGCGCCTGGAAGGGTTCCGGGCGCCCTGGGGGGGATAAAATTTATCCCCCAACGGTTGGATCGAGTCAAAGCTCGATCCCGTGAAAGTCGCCCGGCGCCGGAAGGGTTCGGCGCCGGACAGCCCGGCACCTGTGATGCTCAAGCGCCGGAGCCAAAAGTCAACCCAGTTGACTTTTGGTCCGTGCTCTCTTCTCCGGTTCAGCTCGCCTCTGGTCCGGGTCTTTCTGCTCCGGCTCCGCTTGCTTGGGTGATCTCTGACATCCGGAATAGGGCTCACCCGAACCCATCTTCCGGTCTTCTCGAGCATGCTTCCCTCCGGCTTCTCGTCCCTCGGAATTGCTGTGTCCTTCTCGTCCACCAACAGACTCATCCGCAGACTTGCCCCTCGGTGCGCACCCTCGCCGACCTTTGCGCTAGCGCCTCTTGCTCCCAAGCAATCTTCCGCCCGGCCAGACTCTCGGAACCTACTGCGCACTTCCTTCTCATCCGCCGGTACTCTTCCGCAGCTCTCTCCCCGTGCCGTCCTTCTCGCTAGCTGCATCTTCCGCTCGACTACCTGTGTTCCTAAGCTCCTGCACACTTAGACACAAGGTTAGAAACACACAGGACCTAACTTAACTTGTTGATCACACCAAAACAACCTTGGGGTTCCAACAATCTCCCCCTTTTTGGTGTGATCAACCCAAGTTAAGCTAGGGTAAAATAGACTTTAAATAAAATTAAGTAACTTTACTTAATTTGCAATTTAAGTACAAAAAGATAGGAAAAAAATAACTCTATCTACCTCAGTAAAAAAGATAGACAAAAAATTACATCTATCTACCTCCCCCTACACTTATACTTTCCCTTCTCCCCCTTTGATCACAAAAAAATGGGGTTCCAAGAGAAACAATCTAAGTCAATATATATATATATTTTTTTAAAAATATTTCTAACTTTAGAAAAAATTTCTAAGTAATTTGAGCATAAATTTCTAATTTCAGAAAATCTTTTAACTTAAGAAAGAATGATTTTTGAGAATGTTTAAGCACATAAATGACTAGGCAATTAAAAATTTCTAAGTAAGTAAATTTCTAAATTGAAATAAAATGTTTTGAATAATCCTTTTTAAAACACTAATTAATTCTTGTATTAATGTTTCATTAGTAAGTTAATTAAACATTTATTTCAATATTTTGGCTTCCAGGTCGTGGCGAGGCACGAGGCCTTCTTGGTTATTGGAGCAACAACTACTTCCTTGACAAAGCCTCATAAAGAAATTCTTTGTTTAATTTTCTCACTTACAGCGCTAATTTTAATTTTAAAATTCAGTTTAAGCATGATTTAGGAACCCAATATAGGTTCCAACCTACTGGATTAACTAAAACGTTTTTAGGAATATATTTTCTTGAAATGTTCCTAATTTATCCAGGGTGATATTTAAAATATCAATTTAAATTATTAAATCTTCTACCATTGGTTTTAAATGAACATGCATGATTTTTCAAATTATCTACTTGAATTTTCAAGTCATTATTTTCAAGTTTCAATTTTTCATTATCCAATTTTGATTTATCTAATTCTTCTAGAGGGCAAGACTTAGCTAAAATTATTTTTAAATTTTTTATTTCTTTTTCTAATTTACAACAGTCTTTAGTTAATAACTTAACAAATTTATAAAGTTTATCGGGAGGAAGAGAACGCACCTGACTTACCTTATCGAGTTCGTTTTCCGTATCTCCCCCTGAACTGCTGCTTTCTTCTGACGACGCTCCCCCTTCATCGATGCTCTCGATGCTCATTTCGGAAAAGCTTGACTCGTAGTCGTCGTTTTGATGACTTGCCATTAGAGCAAGTCCGGAGAATGCCTCGACTTCCGACTCCGACGACGTATCATCCCACGTCGCCTTTAGGGCTTTTCGCTTTTAGATAGGCTTCTTATCCTTTTCTTTGTTCTTGCTCTTCAGCTTGGGGCAATTGTCCTTGACGTGCCCTTCTTCGTCGCAATGGTAGCAGCGGATCGTCCTTTTCTTCTTCCCCTGCGGATGGTTAGTAGATCTGGATTTACAAAGTTTTTTGAATCTTCTTACCATCATTACCATTTCCTCGTCGTCGAGAGAAGATTCCGACTCAGGTTCGTTTCTCGAAGCTTTGAGGGGGATGTTGTTCTTGGGCTCCTTCATTCCTGCACATCTTGTCTCATGCACTTCAAATGTTGAAAAAAATTCTTCTAATGAAATTTTTTCTAAGTCCTTCGAAATGTAAAAAGCATCTACTAGTGATGCCCATTTTGAATTTCTTGGAAATGAATTTAAGGCATACCTGAGCGAATCTCGATTACTTACCTTTTCTCCGAGATTCGTGAGTCCGGTGATGATTTCTTTTATTCTGGAGTGCAGATGTGCGACTGTCTCGTCTTCCCCAAGTCGCAGGCTAGTGAGCTGATTGCGAAGTAGATCTCGTCTAGCGAGTTTGGCTTCGGACGTACCTTCGTGCAGCTCGAGGAACTTCTCCCAAAGTTCCTTTGCGGAGTTGTATTTACCGATCCTGTTGACTTCTTGAGGCGGAAGAACGCTTAGCAGATGGTACTCTGCTTTGCCGTTCGCCACGAAGTTAGCCTGCTCCTTTTTTGTCCATTTATCTATTTCCTTGTCCTCTGGAGCTTCAAAGCCAAATTTCATTGTTAAAAATAGTTCAATATCTATTGTAAGAAATACCTGCATCAGTTTTTTCCACGTAGAGAAGTCCCCTTCGTATTTCGACGGATGGATGCTTGGTCCGGCCATGACGTTGCTTCGTTCGGCGGTTAGTCCTCCTGAAGCGCCTCGGCTCTGATACCACTTGTAGGACCGTTGGGCCGGCTAGAAGGGGGGGGGTTGAATAACCCTGAATAAAACACAACCCTTTCTCGAACAATTAAGCTAACACTTGAAAAATAGATTAAGCAGAAAATAAAGCATAAAAACGAGGCACCGGATTTGACTTGGTTACAACCGAGGAGATTGTTAATCCAAGGAAGATGGTTGCACTAAGAACTCCTTCAGGCGGAGAAGCCTCGTTTACAGTAGTGTAGGCACAAAAAGAAAGAAGCTGATCAAAGCAGTGGAAGCACACAAGTGTTGTTACAATTTCTGAACTGATGAAAAGCTTCTGGACCAAGGCTATATTTATAGTCTTGGTCGGGGCGCCTGGAAGGGTTCCGGGCGCCCTGGGGGGGATAAAATTTATCCCCCAACGGTTGGATCGAGTCAAAGCTCGATCCTGTGAAAAAGTCGCTTCCGGGGCGCCCGGAAGGGTTCCGGGTGCCCCGGACAGCTCCGAGCGCCTCGGATAGTTCCGGGCGCCCCGGAGCCAAAAGTCAACCCAGTTGACTTTTGGTCCGTGCTCTCTTCTCCGGTTCAGCTCGCCTCTGGTCCGGGTCTTTCTGCTCCGGCTCTGCTTGCTTGGGCGATCTCTGACATCCGGAATATGGCTCACCCGAACCCATCTTCCGGTCTTCTCGAGCATGCTTCCCTCTGGCTTCTTGTCCCTCGGAATTGCCGTGTATCCCTTCTCGTCCACCGGTGTACTCATCCGCAGACTTCGTCCCTCGGTCGCACCCCGTGTCGACCTTCGCGCTAGCTTCGTCTCTTGCTCCCCGAGCAATCTTCCGCTCCGGCTTTCGTACCTCGGAACTCTCTCATCCTTCGGACTCACCGAGCTCTTCGGCTCCCTTCTTGTCTCGTCCTTCTCGCTAGCTGCGTCTTCCGCTCGACTACCTGTGTTCCTAAGCTCCTGCACACTTAGACACAAGGTTAGAAACACACAGGACCTAACTTAACTTGTTGATCACACCAAAACAACCTTGGGGTTCCAACATATATATATATATATATATATATATATATATAACTGTGTGGTTGTGTATATATTCCAGCAGTGTGGGCTGATGATTATATTGTGTGAATATTCTTGTATATATGCTTTATATTGTCACCGTTACAAGGGAGATGCTGCCGAAATTTTGTCGGTAGGGGCTCCTCTGGGGCTTGACAATTTAGTGGTATCAGAGCATGGTTCGAGTCAAATGTTGGGTTTTGTGTTTTTGGGATTTCGATCTTGTTTTGATTTACGATTTTTCGAGTTAATCTGATACCAATTTATTGGTATTAGAGCCAAGTTTACGATGCCTATTTTTCGTATTCTAGATTTTCGAATTAATCTGATACCAATTTATTGGTATCAGAGCCACAGGTTTACAAGGCCTATTTTCTATGTTTTCAATTTTCATGATTTGGTTTCTCGATGTGACCTTTCGAGTTTTGGGACCAAGCAACGGCAGGAATCTCCAAGCTATAGGATGTAATTTGTATATTGTTACCATACACTTTCGTTGTTACTTGAGTAGTTGTTTATACAATGTATGACTTGTGTTGTATCAGTCATTGGTTAGATCCATCAAACACTACTAGAGATTAGGGATTACAGTGTCAGGGGATTCACCATATCATACTACCAGTAGTTTTAGCTCCTGTTACTACTAGTTGGTTGAGAGTTAGAGTCACATATCAGTCGTTGTTACTATTAGCTGGGTAGTGGATAGTATCTGTATACTCAGGTTGACTCAGTTTGCAGAGGGCTGATTTACTATTGTTGATTTGAACAGTAGAGAATTAATTTACTCTTGTTGATTTGGTTGATAGAGAATCAGTTTACCCTTGTTGATTTAGGCAGTTGTGGATCGACTTACCTTAGTTGGTTTTGTCAGTGACGAATTGATGTACTCTTGTTGGATCAGATATTAGATGACCGATTTATTTTGTTGGTTCGACCAGTAGGGGGCCGACAAACTCTATTTCATAAAGATTCTGATCTTTGGGTTATTTGTGTTTAGTAGGATAACCTAGGAGGTATATTCAGATAAATGACCCCCCCAACTGATATGGAAATGAGATCTTGTTATGTTGAAATTTGTCATGGGATTACCCATGATTGATAGAGGATTTGCTGATAGGGTGTATTATGAATTTCAGATGTAGTTGATTTACCGATAGTTGGTTAGACAGCAGTATGTGATTAGCGGAAGCAGGGTGAGCTCATAGCCTACAGAATTATCCCTTGAGATTGGAGATTTGTTCATGATACTTGGATGGAGTGGTATATGAGTATGTATTTTGGTTGTTACTCTTAGATGAGGATCTTGTGTTGAGCAATAAATTTGGGAATCAAATTTTTATTAGTGGGGGAGAATGTAAAATACGACTCCTAAATAATAATTAAATAATAAGATTATTTGGAAAATAATCTTATTTGATTTTTGGAAATTTTTAGAAATTTTCTAGGATTTAAACGGAATTTGTATGATGTAGGTTAATGGGATCAATTATTGGGCTATGGGAAAATCTGTTTAAGTTGCCCTATTTAAACGAGGAAATGTTTAAAAATTTTATTTCTTTTTTTTATTCCCTCCCTCGTGCCCTAAAACCTATGCCAACACCCCTCTTCTCCCCGATCCATCGTCGATTCCTTTCCTCTCACGAATTCCCGCACCTCATCCGGCGATCTCTCCCTCACGCGAGCACCACGATTGCCAGCATTTCTCCCTGCATTAGCACCCCTAGCGCCGCGACCTCTGCTCCTCACGCCAACACCAGAGACGCCGCACCACCGCTAGTTGCAATGAGCCAGCGGCCAATGCGACGTCTCTCCATCACTTGATGTCGTGCCCTAACATCGAGTTAGCTAAGGGGAATCCGGATGTGAACCCAGTTTCTTCGCATGGTTTTGCTCGGTTTTCTGCATCAGTTTCTTAGGGAGTCCATATTTGGATTTTGGTGGTTTAATTGTTGTCTAGTAGTGTGTTTTTGAGCACTCTCTCTGGAAAGGATTTGGGAAAGCTTTATCTAATAGAATTATTATTTTTATTTTCTTTCGCCTTACCCTAAGGTGGTTGTTGGTTGTCGATCGATTTCAATCGTAGTGATTCGGACTCAATAAGTTCATGTTCTCATTTTCAAGCTTGATGTGGTGGTTTTGGATTAGGGTAGGTTCAGTGGTGATTTTCTAGATTGGTTTCATGGTCTTGTTTTGTGATGGCTTTGGTTAGGGACAAATTCGGAGAAGATGTTCTAGGTTGGTTTTCTGTTTTTTTATGATGAAATGGTTGAGTTGCAATGATTTTATGATGAATTCTGTTTTATATATTTAGTTGTGGGTTGTGGTGTACATGTCCTGAACTTGACGTTGGATTTTCCTTTGCTAGATTATTTCTTGTGTAATGTGTTGTAGCCTAGAACTGAATTGTTGCTGGTATGATTAGGGATAATTATTCCAGGTATTTGTTCGAAACGATTAAGATAAAATGTTGGGTTTAATCTAGGGTTAGGTTAGCTCCGAGGCTTTTAGTTAACTGAGTTAATGACCAAATTTGGGTCCTAAATAGGAGTTCAAGTTTATTATTGGATGCATGGGGAATAACTTAATTATATATGTTGTTATTGGACTTTGATTTACGACGAGTCACTTGACGGGTGGATAATTTTGGATGCACAATCTACATATAAAGGCGGGTACTTCTTACTTTGACTCTCTTTAGTTCTTTGGAACTTATTGCATGAGCTATTATTTTTGGATAAGGACTGTTTTACCTTGACTCCACTCGTATTTTTCTTGTGCTTGATACTTCGACTCAAACCTTTGAGTTATTCGTTTCTATATTCATACAGTCTCTTGTTGTCATCTATGATATTTAGCAGATATTAGATACCAATCTTGTATGCATTGATTGTTGTTTATTTATGTATCATACTTAGTATGCTGACTGATTCCTGTTTACATGTATATGATGACTATTGTATTTTGCGTATCATATCATTGCATACATGTTAACAACAAATTCTCCCTTGCGGTTGAGAGAGTCGTTAACCAGGGCCGCATGCTCGACCACTCGAGAGAGTGGTAGCTGGAGCAGATGTCGCTTGTCCTGTCGTGCCGCACTCGGCCACTCATGGGTAGTGTTAGCTAGAGTTGCGAGCAGTAGAGACCCCCTTCCCTTTGTAGCTAGTTAGTTACTCAGCGCCTGTCCACTCGGTCACTCGAGAGCAGTGGCAGCCTTTGAGTGGTACAGTTGTCCTCGATCCGACCTCTCGACCATACAGGGGTCATGGTGTAGAGAGGTGGGTGAGGTGACCATCCGTGCATACTCTATTATTATTATACCAGCTGATGTTGTTGCTTACTTATGCTGTTGTTGTGTACTTATGCTGATATGCTTACATATGTTGAGATATATATCTGTTGTATGTGTTTAGACTGACTTACTTATTGGTAATATGTATATACCCCACATGTTACCCTTGTAGTTATGAGTAGCTCTGTAGTAGAGTTGTTCTACTCCTGATTTTACTAGCCTAGAATATGGTGTCAGGTATGAACATTTATTATGATAACATGGCAGTATCTGCTATTACTTTTCGTATGAGCGTGTATACCTTTGTATTTCTAGTTCTTAATTATGTTCATGCACTATCTTTCCTTTACCCGCTGAGTCCCAGCACTCATCACCCCACAAAATGGTTTTTCTTTCGCCAGGTAGCAGTTAGATGAATCAAGGATGCTTAGGAGAATCCAGGCTGCCGTTCCTACGTCACATCCGAAGACTGCATCGGGTTTTGTTTATTCTTTACTTGTATTTTGTATTTGGTGTTATATTAATTTGATTATCTTTTGGTGTTTATTATGTGAAGTTGAATTTTATGTTGTTGTGGTGTTGTATAAAGCCTAGCCGGCTAGCAGTGTGTTGTTTTAGTTCTTATGAGCTTTCTTTGTCATTTTTCCACTGTTTTGGTTTACAGTACAACCGAGTGGGCTGTTTAATATATATATATATATACCTGCGTGGTTGTGAATATATTCCAGCCGTGTGTGAGATGATCATTTTGTGTGAATATTCTTGTATATATGCTTTATATTGCCACCGTTACAGGGGAGATGTTGCCGAAATTTTATCGGTAGGGGCTCCTCTGGGGCGTGACATATTACCTCGTATAGATGAGCAATTACCTTAAGTTCCTCAATTACAAGTGTCTTTAAGACGATCCACTAGGGATAGAAGATCTACGATTTCTCGTAATTATGTTTTTCTCCAAGAGCATGAGTTGGACATATGATTGGAAAGTGATTCCACCTCTTTCTTATAATTCAAACAATGCTCTAATGTAGAAAGGTGCATTAATGTCATGCAAGAAAAGTTGATCTATGGCAGACAATAGCTTTTGAGAACTTGTTGAATTATCTGAATGTATGAAACCCATTGGTTGTAAATAATTTTTTACAACCAAATATGATTTAAGAGGCAATGTCGAAAAGTATAAAGTTCGCCTTGTTTCCAAGAGATTCATTCAAAAGGAGAACATTGATTACAATACGCTACAAGAAAAAAGATGATAGACAATGCTTTTAAAGCATTGTTTATGTGGCTAAAAAAGCGTTGTTAAAAGTACTGCGGTTAAAAGTTTGCTCAAAGACAATGCTTTAAAAGTATTGTCGTTTGTAGCAAAGACAACGTTTTTGCAACACTTTAAAAGCGTTGTCGTTTGTAGCAAAGACAACAATTTAAAAACATTAATAATATTAATAATCTCTAATTGATTTCAATGGATTTATTATATTTGGCACACAATCAAGATCGACATGAATTAAATAGTAAAAAATAATATTTCAAAATCTATTCTCTTACTATGTTTATAATTATTATGGTTGTATGTCTTATTTAATCTTTTCATTATCATTTTAGACAATTTATATAAATAAACCTATTGAATTTAGTAATAAGATTATAAAAAAAAATTTATATTATTTATTTCCTCTACTTATCGATTTCTACAGTGTCTGAGCCATTAGCATTAATCCACTTGCATGAAACAAATTACCTCTTTGTCACAATTTGCTTGCCTCTTGCGATTCCACTCATACACTGGCTAGGAGAGTCCGCGAGCGATCTCCGCGAGGATCTGTGAGGCCTTTGTCGCATAGTCATGCCGGGAAAAAGTGACTGAGTTGCTTTCTCTCTGTTGCCGAACTGACACAAGCGACGATGAGAGGCTGGCGACCGGTGTCCGTGGCTGGTGAGCGCCTGCTACTACGTTGGGAGGCTGGTGAACAGCAGCCAGCGCGTTTGTCGCAGCGGAGAAGAAGGTACTGCAGTAAATTTGACTAGAAACTTGAGAAAATGTTTGATTTTGTTAAATCAAATAAAAAATATCGAAACGTGAAAGTTACTCATGTTATAAAAAAATGATTTTTTTTCTATTTTCAAACAGAGAGGTTTTTTTTTGTGAAATTAATTAAAAAATAAGACTTTATGTTTTTTTATTACTTTTCTATTAACTATACTTATTTTGTTTGAATTTGCATGACCAACTATTGGACCGATCCAAATCGGTCTAATTCATTTGGACTCGATTATATTAGATTGGGTTGATCTAAGTAAATTTTAACCTGATTCAAATCATTAGTTGATTTAATCTGATCAATCAGGACCATTTAATTAAATGTGCTTAGTTTAAATAAAATCAACTGAAAATCCCAAATTAGATTAGTTCTAATGAGGAAAAGGTATAAAGTGTTGGATCGAAAGCGCTAGAGGGGGAGGGCGGGTGAATAGTGATCGTGGCTATTTCGTTCGTTTCGGAATCGTAAAACTAATCGAGATAATAAACGCAGCGGAAAATAGTAAAGAGAATATCACACACAGAGACACGAGAAGTTTTTTTGGTTCGGAGCCTTGAGCGACCCCTACTCCAAGGCCCACGCTCGTTGAGCGTTTACGTTGGGCAACACTTATAATCTCGAAAATATATTACACGCTAAGTACAGATAAAAATAGTAATTAACTTAATACCGACAACAAAGAAATGAAAGCTGAAGCTCCGGGTCGTCAGGATGATGTTGCAGCACTTCAGGATCATCTCGTTAGCAGCTTGTTGCGTTAGGATTGCTCGGAAGTTGTTGTTTTGAGCTGCTGCCTCGACCCCTCTTTTATATTGTGCTAGAGGCGCCTCCAAGCCTGTCCAAAGCGCCTCCAGGCCGCTGAGTCGCACGGGTGGATCAGCGCAAACTTGGTCGCACCTTATTAGGTTTAAGGCGCCTTCAAGCCTCTCCTTCAAACCCTGGTCCAAGGCGTCTCCAGCTTCATCCGAGGCGCCTCCAGCTCCTCTGGACAGTTGGCTTCGGCTTGCACCCGAGGCGCCTCCAAGCCCCATGGAGGCGCCTCGGACACTGTTCATCCGAGGCCAAAGTTGCTTCTTTGTTCCTGCAATATGTGTTAGTCCCAAACACATACCCTGCAAAACAAAGTTAGCACAGAAATAATATAACAAATGATAGTCGACAGTTATTGGACTGTCCGGGTCTAACTTCAGATTTCCAACTGGAAACCCTAGGTCGACCCGACACCTACTGTTCCCTCTATGGGGAACGCGTCCTCACCTACTCCACTCAGGAGATTTACCTGTTGCCAGTGCGATCCTCGAGATCGACTGGACTTTTGCTCAGCGTTCGAAGCTTCCGAACTTTCTGCTGGACTTCCGCTTCCTGGCCTGTCCAGTCTTCCACCTGGTTCGCGACACCAGAACTTTTCACCTAGGGTTACCACCCCTAGGACTTTTGCCTGAATCTCTCGACCCACCAAGACTTTCCGCATATGGTTACCACCTCCTATGACCTAGGGTTACCACCCCCTAGGGTTTTCCACCTGCCTAACCGCAGCTAGGACTTTTGCCTAAGTACACTTAGTGTTGGAACCCCGAGGTGTTTTGATGTGATCAAACAAGTTAAGTTAGGTCCTGCGTTGTTTAACCCTTGTGTCTAAGTGTGCAGGAACTTAGGAACACAGGAAGTCGAGCGGAAGACGCGGCTAGCGAGAAGGACGGCACGGGAGAGAGCCGACGGGCTCGGTGCGTCCGAGGGACGAGGTGTCCGCGGAAGAGTACACCGGTGGACGAGAAGAACGTGCGCGGCGTTCGAGGGACGAGAAACCGGGAAGGAAGGCTGCTCGAGGAAAAGGCCAGAACATGGGTTCGGGTGAGCCCTATTCCGGATGGCCGAGATCACCCAAGCTAGTGGAGCCGGAACAGAAGACCCGGACCGAGACGAGCTGAACCGAAGCGGAGCGACCAGACGGAAAAAGTCAACCAGAGTTGACTTTTGGGGTCCGGGGCGCCCGGACCCCTCCGGGGCGCCCGGAACCATCCGGGGCGCCCGGAATGAGGTTTTTGACCAGATCGAGTCAAACTCGATCTGAACGTTGGGGGATAAAGTTTTATCCTCCACCCCTTCCAGGCGCCCCGACCAAGGCTATAAATATAGCCTTGGTCCAGAAGCAAATCAATTAATCAGAACGACGAACTTGTAATCAACTTCTGTGTGCTTTACTTTTCTTCTTGTACGTTCAACGCTGTAAGAGGCTACTCCGCCCAGAGGAGAATCAGATAGTGCGCTTACATTCCTTGGATTAGCAATCCCCTGATTGCAAACCAAGTAAAACTCTGGTGTCTGTTTTTCTTTACTTAGTCTCTTTTATTTATTTATTACAAGTGTTCATTATATAGTTGAAATCCGAGAAAGGTTCGTGTTTTAATTTGTAGGGCAATTCACCCCTCCCCTCTTGTCGGCCTCCAAAGGGACCAACAAGTGGTATCAGAGCAAGGCGCTTCAGGAGGACTAACCGCCGATCGAAGCAACAAAGATGGCCGGACCAAGCATTGTCCCACCAAAATTCGAGGGGAACTTCGCAGACTGGAAGCGTCGTATGGAGGTATTCCTAAAAACAGATTTTGAAATTCGATTTATTATGAAATATGATTTTGTAGCTCCAACAGATAAAGATGGAAAAGAAAAAGAAGAGAGCGATTGGACAAAGAAGGAGCAGAATGAGTCGGTAGCAAACAGCCGTGCGGAACATCACCTGCTGAGCGTGTTACCGCCTCAAGAGGTCAACCGCATCGGAAACTATTTATTTGCTAAAGAACTTTGGGAGAAGTTCTTGGAACTCCACGAAGGCACGTCCGAAGCAAAGCTCGCTAGAAGGGACATCCTCCGCAACAAACTGATGAACATCCATCTGGAGAAAGGTGAGAAAGTAGCCAGTCTACATGCAAAGGTAAAAGAACTAGTTACTGGTCTCGAAAACCTTGGTGAAAAGGTGACAAACCGGGACACTATACGCTACGCACTCAACGCGTTTCCAAGAACTCCGGAGTGGACATCAATCGTCGATGCTTACTACATCTCAAAAGACTTGGAGGTAAGTACTTTAGAAGAGTTGTTTTCTACACTTGAATTACACGAAACCAGATATGCAGAGATATCAAAGGACACAACTATGGCGCTGAACGCAACCAACAAGGATGAACCCGAGTCAGAATCCGAAGACGATCAAGAAGCGTACATGGTAAGAAACTTTAAAAAGTTTTTTAGATCTAATAAATTTAAAATGCAGAATCAAAAGAATCAAAAAGGTAGAAGAAAGGTACGGTGCTACCAGTGTCAGAAGGAGGGACACCTAAGAGAAGACTGCCCAGAACTCAAAAAGGCCAAAAGGAAGTCTCCCAAGAAACACAACCTAAAAGCAACTTGGGACGACACTTTTTCATCCGAATCAGAAGCTCAAGAATATGCCGGGATAGCACTAATGGCAAGCTACGATAGACAAAGTATATCAGAACCTAGCATCGATGAAGGGGGAGCGACCTCGGATGAAAGCAGTGAAGCAGGGGGAGATTCAGGTTTCAAGTCCGACATGGTAAGTGAGGTATGCCTCTTACCCCCTGATCAACTTTATTCTGGCATTAAGGCAATAACTAAATCCATGTATAAATTAGAAAATGAAAATATCAAATTAAAAAATAAAATTTTGGAAACAAAAAGAATTTTAGCAAAATCATGTCTTATAGAGGATTTTGATAAATTGAAAATTGAAAATGAAAAACTAAAAGAAGAAATAGAAAGATTGAAAAAATATAAAAGTTCAAATATTTCTACTTTTAGAAATTATAGAGGTTTAAATTGGTACTATAGATTTCATCAAAGTCAAATTAGAAATATATCAAAAATCTAGGTACCTAGGAAATACTTGGTTAACCCTGTAGGTAGGAACCTCTACTGGGTTCCAAAAACTTGTTTAATTTAAAATTAGACTTAGCATTTTCAGCAAGGAAATTAAACGACTAATTTCATTATGAGGCTTTATCTAAGGAAGTGGTTGTTGCTCCAATAACCAAGAAGGCCTAGTGCCTCGCCACGACCTGGAAGTCAAGTATCGAAATGAAAAGTTTAATTGACTAACTGAAAAAGCATTAATTTAATTTACCTAATGCTTTAAAAGAGTTATTCAATTTGTGTTAGAAAATATTTTTTAAAAAAAAATAATAATAATAATAAATTTTTTTTTACTTAGAAAATTTCTGATAATTATTGACTTAGATATTTTTTTTTATTAACTTAGAAATTTTTCTATGAATATTGTCTTAGACATTTTCCTTTGAAAATTGCCTTAGAAATCTTTTATGAAATTAGATAAAAGATATTCTGAATATTGACTTAGAATTTTTTTTTACTAAATATTCTCTTTTGAAACATTGCCTTAGAAATTAATATTAATTGCCTTAGAAAGTTTTATGAAAATTCACTTAAATTTTTTTTACCTTAGACTTGTTTAAAGAACCCCTATTTTTAATGTGATCAAAGGGGGAGAAGAATGTTAAGTCTAGGGGGAGGTATATAAACTTTTTTATGAAATATCTTTGGACTTAATTACAAATAAATTGTTTTTATTGCATCTGTTTTTCCCTAGCTTAACTTGGGTTGCTCACATCAAAAAGGGGGAGATTGTTGGAACCCCGAGGTGTTTTGATGTGATCAAACAAGTTAAGTTAGGTCCTGCGTTGTTTAACCCTTGTGTCTAAGTGTGCAGGAACTTAGGAACACAGGAAGTCGAGCGGAAGACGCGGCTAGCGAGAAGGACGGAGAGAGCCGACGGGCTCGGTGCGTCCGAGGGACGAGGTGTCCGCGGAAGAGTACACCGGTGGACGAGAAGAACGTGCGCGGCGTTCGAGGGACGAGAAACCGGGAAGGAAGGCTGCTCGAGGAGAAGGCCGGAACATGGGTTCGGGTGAGCCCTATTCCGGATGGCCGAGATCACCCAAGCTAGTGGAGCCAGAACAGAAGACCCGGACCGAGACGAGCTGAACCGAAGCGAAGCGATCGGACAGAAAAAGTCAACCAGAGTTGACTTTTGGGGTCCGGGGCGCCTGGAACCCTTCGGCGCCCGGACCCCTCCGGGGCGAGAGTTTTGACCAGATCGAGTCAAACTCGATCTGAACGCTGGGGATAAAGTTTTATCCTCTCACCCCTAACCCTTCCAGGCGCCCCGACCAAGGCTATAAATATAGCCTTGGTCCAGAAGCAAATCAATTAATCAGAACGACGAACTTGTAATCAACTTCTGTGTGCTTTACTTTTCTTCTTGTACGTTCAACGCTGTAAGAGGCTACTCCGCCCAGAGGAGAATCAGATAGTGCGCTTACATTCCTTGGGTTAGCAATCCCCTGATTGCAAACCAAGTAAAACTCTGGTGTCTGTTTTTCTTTACTTAGTCTCTTTTATTTATTTATTACAAGTGTTCATTATATAGTTGAAATCCGAGAAAGGTTCGTGTTTTAATTTGTAGGGCAATTCACCCCTCCCCTCTTGCCGGCCTCCAAAGGGACCAACACTTAGAACTTTTCCTGCAAGCTCATCCAAACTGTTAGATCACAAGACAACTTAACTTTGAACCCTTTGCCATTATCAAAATTTTGGTTCGATCATCTGATGCTTCCCGCACCAACATAAAGGATCCCATTTCTTGATTAACAAATCTAGTATGTTAGTCAACTGGATCTCCTTAAATAAAGAAAAAATATTTTTCTTATTTTCTTATGGATTATGTATATTGCTCCATACAAATGTGGTAATTGAATTTGATCGATTTTGTTACTGATTTGTCGATTTTGTACTGACATTATTATTTTCAATTTTAGATACCACGGACAATATACATGATGGCTAATTGCTATGAACGACAACATGAACTTTGGAAGGAGATCAAAGAGCTTGATTATGACCTGGATCACGGAGATGGATGGCTTATTGGTCGGTTCAATCGGATATTCTGAAAACTTGAACGAGAAGAGTTTCCAATCCTGGATGAACACAAAGGATGAGCTTTAATCAAGTCACTACTAGAACATCTTCATGATATAGCATACCAACTATTAGATCACTCTGAAGGGCGCATCACATATTCAAAGATGTGCAAGGAGTTACTTCAATGAGCCTGACATCCTAAAGAATCAGATGAGGATCTAGATTCCGAATTTGAGGAGGATTCAGAAGAGTGTGTGGAAGATCTAGAAATGGATCTAAATATGGATATGAAGGAAGATTCTAAGGCTACTCCTTCCTGTTGGACCTCGTGGTTGTTTTGATGTGATCAACCAAGTTAGGTTAGGTCATGCTTATTATTTGATCTCTGTGTTTAAGTGTGCATGAATTTAGGAGTGCAGGAAGTCGAGCGGAAGGCGCAGCTAGTGAGAAGGATGACACGAGCAAGGAGCCGATGGGCTCAGTGCCTCCTAAGGACAAAAAAGCTGCGGAATAGTACACCGGTGGACGAGAAGAACGTGTGCGATGTTCAAGGGATGAGAAGCCGGGACGGTAGCCTGCTCGAGGAGAAGGCCGGAAGTTGGGTTCAGGTGAGCCCTATTCCGGATGGCCGAGATCATCCAAGCGAGCGGAGTCGGAGCAGAAGACCCGGACCGAGGCGAGTTGAACCAGAGCAGAGGTTCCGGACGAGAAAGTCAACTAGAGTTGACTTTCTGGGACACGTTGTCTTTAGTAGAGAGATATTAGTGGATCCATAGAAGTTGGAGGTTATTACTAGTTCAGAGTAGTCGTAGTCTATACACGAGACTCTTAGTTTTCTTAGTCTGGTGGGATTTTATCGGAGATTAGTTGAGGGTTTCCTAGCATTAGTATGTCGTTGACTGGACTATCTAGGAAGGGTATGGCTTACGAGATCAGTTTCAGGTGTTGAAGCAAAAAGTTGTTAACTGCACCATCTTAGTTGTGTGTTTTGGTGTAGACAGGTTTGTACTCTACACAAATGTGGTGTATCTGGGGTTTGGTGCAATTCCAATGTAGCATGAGTGGGGTAGGCTCTTGCTAGTAGTTAGAATTCTCGTGTAATGAGACTGAGATTTCTTATTTCCATGGACGATTATGTGTGTTCTCGAGTCACTTCTTATCCGGGAGGAGTTTTTGTAGGAAACACATTGATCTAGATATGTGATACATTCGGGTGACACCCGATGTATAGAGATTTGGAGCATTCTTATTGGTGGAACAATATGAAGAAAGACATCGCAGATTTTGTAGCTTGATGTCTAGTATGTCAGCCAGTGGAGGTTGAACATCGGAGATCAGTAGGATTGTTTTAGTAGATTCGTATTTTGGAGTGGAGTTGGGAGCATGTTTTCATGGACTTTGTTGTGAGATTATCCAAGACATAATTTAAAGAGGATATGATGGTTTGGGTAATCATTGTTGGGTGACGACTTTACTCCCTAGCTATCAATTTGTATGGTGGATTTTTTTTGGATTGAGTAGCACGATTATACTCTAGAGAGATTACCAGACATCATGGTATATCTCTGAGTGTTATATTGGATGGAGATCCACGATTTTTCATCTTGGTTTTGACCGAGATTACAGCAGACCTTGGATTCAGAGTTTCACTTTAGTAGAGATTTTTACCCTTGGACTAATGGATAGTCTGAGCGCCCTATATAGATGTTGGAGGATCTGATGATAATGGATAATAGTTTTCGGAGGTAGTTAATTTGTTCACAGTTGGCTAGGTAGCGGTGTGGGAGTAACAGAAGTAGGGTGAGCTCATAACCCATAGAGACATCTTTTAGGGTTAGAGATTTGTTCTTGATATTTGGATAGAGTGGTATATGAGTTTGTTGCTTGGATGCTACCCTTGGATGAGGATCCCTGAGTTGACCAATAAATTTGGGGACCAAATTTTTATTAATGGGGGAGAATGTAAGATATCGTAAAATTAAATAATAAATGTTATTGAACGAAAAATCTTATTGGATTTTTGGAGATTTTTAGAAATTTTTTGGGAATTAAACGGACTTCATATGACCTATTTTGAGGGGATAGATTCAGGGTACAGTAGAGGCCTGTTTGGAATACCCATTTAAGTTGGGAGTTAATTAAGAGGTTAACTTAGGATTTAATTAAGTTGACCTAAGTATTTAATTAAAAACCTTAATCCCTAAATTTCCCATTTCATCTCCCGAAGCCATTCTCGCGCGATATCCTCTTCCTCGACTCCTCTCCCTCGCGATCCAGTTTCAACGTCGGTCACCGGGCATCAACGCCAACCGCCGGTAACGGTCTTCTCCAGGGGGCCTCAGCCGACCCTTTTAGGTCAATGGTGCTGCGATTCCTTTTCCTCTCCTCTCCGATTCTTCCCTTGCTGTTGCGCCATCGCCGCTGGCATCTCGATTGCATTGACGCACCGTCGGCCGAGCTTCCCTCCTCCCTCTCCCACTCGTTCCGCTGTGAACCGTCGACCCACGGGACGTCGGAGCCTTTCTTGGAGCTATGCCCTAGCTTTGGGCAGCACCACCATCTCCCTTCAACCGAGCCCTAGCTTCCCTCTTCTTGGTCGGTTTCCACTGTGAGTATGAGATGGTTGCCACCAATCGTCTCTGATCGCGGGGACATTTGATCCCAACCATTCTATGGCTTAACAAGGGGTTTCTGCCACAAGAAGGTATGGTTGTCACCTTACCTCTTCTTGCTCTGTTGTGGTTCCATTTGTTGCTGTATTGGATTGATTCTTGAAGGAATGGATTCTTTGCTAGGGTTGATATCAGCAGAGCAATGTTTGGCTGGGGGATAGGCATCTGATCGTTGTTGGCACATCAGGGTAAGTGTGCTTTTCTGATCTATTATAATCTATTTTGTTAGGATTGCTAATGGTTATTAGATTTTGTCTAGTTTTGATTACATAGAAACATGTGGAGGGATTATGAAAAGAGGATGGGTTGGAATTGGGGTTTTAGTGGAGTTAACTGTGCTTAGTGGTAAATCGTAGATTGATTAGGGTTTGTATTGGGTTGGACTTTGTGGATATGATGATTGGTTGATATAGATTGTTATGTGATCATTCTTTGGATCATTGGATTGATTGTTGGTTGGGTTATCAGATGTGGTGGTTTGGTTAGTTATTGATGATGATGTTAGGTTGTTGTGGATTTATGGTAGAGATTTGATTTTGTGATAGGTTATTGTGGGTTGATATCATTATGAGATGAATTGATATTAGAGAGATGGATTTGTTATTGGATTAAAGGATGTGTTGAGTTGGGGGATTAGTCAGAGATCAGATTTGATTGGAGTGAACCTATTGGGTTAGGGATTTTATTTAGCTATTTAATTCATATGAATTTAGCTAAATAAAATATAAACATATTGATTGCTGCAGGACTTGGATTCGGGACGAGTGTCTCGACGCGGGATTACTTGGCACGATCTGCATTTTAAGGAAGGTATTTATTCTTGGCCTTTATGTAGTTTTCTTTTGATCTTAGTGCATGGTTATTATGTGATGAATTAGGCTGCTTTACCTTATATCGTATTCATTTGTTACTTTCCTGCTTGATACTTATGCTTGATCTTTGAGATTTCTAGTTATATCATATACAGTCTCTACTCTTGATATCTACTCTGCTATGTTCACACTGTAGAGTATGTATTGTAGGAATTGTCGGGTTATTTGTATTACCAAGCAGATTGTGCATATGATGGGGATTGTACGTAGGATGGTATGTGTTATAGGAGTCATCATGTTGACCGTACATTTGCATGTTGTATTATACACATATTTGTTATGCACTTTTGGAGGAGTTGTGTTGATTGTATATTTGTTATATATACATGTGTCTAGTGTGTTTATACTGGAGGATACATGTTGATTGTATCTACGTTCTATGTACATGTGTCTAGGGGGATTATTGGAGATTCTTGGTTGATTATACATGTGTAGTTATGTATATGTGTTTGGTGGGATATGTGGAGGTATCATAACGATTATACTCATGTTGTGGGGTACTTAGGTGGATTTAGAGTTTGCATGGATGATGACGGTGTCCGTATCATGATTATGTATATATATCATGTTCATCATTCATTGCATACTTACGACTATCGTCTCCTTTGTAGTTGAGAGGGTTGTCAGTCTTTTATAGCTGTCCATTCGGCCACTGATGGAGAGTGGTAGTTTGGAATGGAGCTAGTCCTATCGCGCTTACTCAGTCGCTCAGTGTTCTGTCAGCCTCGACCACTCTGGAGTAGTGAGTCTTGAGGGTACAGTAGTCAGAGGGCTAGGGATGTGAGTGGTCAGGGACCCTTAGCTATGTAGTTAGATAACTACTTAGCTGACCGTCCGCTTCGGCCGCCTATAGCGGTACATGTACTGGAGGCTAGTACGCTTTGTTACGGACCCAAGCCTCTCGGCCATACAAGGGTCGTGGTGTTTAGAGAGGTGGCGGGGTGACCATGGAGCATGCATACACATTTTTGCATATGATGTGCGATGGATCTTTGGAGATATTTTTGCATACATACCTAGTAGATACTAGATGCATGTAATTATGGTTGTTGCACTTGTTTGAGATATGCTTGTTGCATATGATTGTCATGCTGCATACATGTCATTTATTTTACATGTATATATAGTTGTATTTATATTGCACAGGTGTCATGAGTAGGTTTGTTGCAGATCCGATGAGTCTACTGATCCTTGTACCATGTGTCGTTTCCATATTGGGTATGTGTTTATCATTTTGTCAGTTATAGTACGTGCAATTTTTGGTATGTCAGTTATGACCGTTATACCATGTGAGCTAGACTGATACTGGTAGTTGTGTTTATTGGATATGTTAGTATGATCATGTTCTTTATTCTCTACTGAGACTGTATGTCACACCCCAGGTAGTCCCTGTCAGAAGAAATTTCGACAGCATCTCCCCTGTACGGGTGACAATATGAATCCAGAAATACATATATCTAAACCATCGGCCCACACGGCGGGAACAATACACACAAATAGTAAACAATCCACGCCGTTATATTCAATATTCCACACAGATATAATATGAACGATCCACACAGTTATATAAAGGAAGACACATCGTAGATATATGTAAAACCTCCTATTCCACTACAACAAAGAAAACGAAGTCCACGAAGTAATGAAAATATCCGCAGCGGAAAACCAAAAGTAGTAAACCCAAGTGTTCGATATAAAGTCCACAATACAAAACCCACATCGCAAGTATATAAGATGCAAAAGCAAAACATATCCCGAAAACAGGAAAATCCTCGCGATAAAGGGGGCTAGCGACTGGAATATCGCCGGCGGCATCAGCCTGAAATGTAGTAATACAAGGGTGTGAGTCCAAAGAACTCAGCAGGTAATCCAATAGATATGTACAGCAACATATAACTACCAGCAACAATCCTATGGCACAATATCCTAACAATACAACATATATTACAGTCTCCTAACAGTATAACAGGTATGCATAACTGAATAAACTGTAGTAACTAACAATAGGCATGTAATACAGTCTACTGCAAGAATAATAAGAAATGCAATACTGAAATAAACTGTACTCACCTGTGAGGCTTGGGCAAATGACTATCGACATACACAGACAAAGATAGTCAGAGCAAATAAGCATGTATCCTGTATGCATGTCAATCATATGCAGTCACCCAAGTGCAACATCCAATATGCAACAATCACAATAAATGCAATCTGTGCATATGATGCAATATGACATGGTCACCACTAACGCCAGTCAGCCATCTCACACACAAAGGTGAGACCGAGTGGGTAGGGTTGTGACACCGTGCACTCTACCGTCACTACCCCTGAAGAGTGACTGAGTGGATGGGATGCTGTCGGAGTACACCTATCCTCCTACCTCAAATCAGAGTGAGGGAGAGTAATGCTCTCATCTCCCGGTACGCAATGACGGGGAGGGACCACGGCCTGCTACCGCGCTGCATCGTGCTACCCATGAGCACCCCGGCGGTGCACCACCGAGCAACCTGCCATACACACCCAGAGTGCTGTACCACTACCCATGCAGCTGTCACGCTGTGTGCAGGCCCTCATGTAGCCGGCCGACGAGCTCAACATCAATGGAGTCGTCAATCGCTCAGCATGCAATCATGCGATATGGTGCGTGCGGCTACAATATGTCATACCTGAACATATCCTCCTCCATATGCGTAGGTGCCAATAAAACAAACGCATGTATATAAAAATGATATAAGCAACGCTAATCCAACAACATATAACAAGTATCCCCAGCAACTAATCAAGTGTAGATAAGCATTATAAATATCCATCTCTATGAACATATATACACATGGCAAAAGATAAAGGCATCCAGTTCTAAAGTAAAGCAACTAACAGAAGAAGCATGTCATAGGTATCAACTAAGCCAAGACCAGGGAAGAGATAATCTACCATCTACCACTAGTAATTATATATAAACTACACATATCATAAGACATTATCAAAAGGATAAGTCAAAGGGTACCCGCCTCAAATAGAAGGTACAATCCAAATCCGAAGTCGAGACGCCCGTCTCGAATCAGAGTCCTATGTCAAACAACATATAAATATTTTATTTAGCTAAATTTAAATAAATAGCTAAATAAAATCTCTAATACTAAATTAGGGCAAAACCCTAATCAACACAAACTCAATCTACCTAATTAATCTAATGGTTAATTAGGATTAGTTACCTAATCCTTAATCACCTATTAGATTAGAAATCCAACGGTTGACTAGGGTTAATTACCCTAACCCTAACAATTCATTAGATTAATTCTACACACAATCAACAACTATTTACCACATGTATCACCATCTAAATTAATCAAATCTAACCATGATCACTAACCATCTAGTAATCAAATTTATTCCTAATTCAATACATGAAACAATTTACTCTACTCCTTACCTCAATCCCAGATCTCTGTTCTTAATCCGCAGCTAAAGAGGAACTGCTGGAAGGAGTGCTACCGGAACAAAGTGAGTTGAATCAAGAACACCATAGAAGAGAACAGAACAGAACCTCACAGCCGCACTTGTTGATCCACATCACTCAATTTCACCTCACAGTCCTTATCCTTTGATCCACAATCGAGAATCGTCACTGCTGGAACCCAAGAACACCTTCACAATCACAGAACCTCACCTCCCTGGATTGGATCAAGATGAGAAGATCACAAATTCAACCAAGCCTTCTAAATTCAAATGACAACCTAATTCCTAAAACCAAACCTTACCTTCAATCGGTTGTCTCCAGAAGAAGTCGCCCAATCCGATCCAACTTCAGGAGACACGGGTTGTTCTGTGAACAGCTCAAGAAGAAAGAGCGAAGGGCCAATCGGCCGGAGACAATGCACATCAAGCCCTCCACCGTGCCTTAGCCACCTAGCCGTCGTCGCTCGTGCGCAAGAACCGGCCGAGGAAGTGATCACTCCACCAAAAGAAGCTTGGACGACGTCAGCAACCTCAAGAATCCGGTGACTGTGCTAGGACACAAGTCGGAGAAAATCCAGAGAAGAGGAGGGAAGAAGGGTGAAGGTTGGGTTTCTTACCCGTGGAACCCTAATTGCCCCCTTCACGCCGACGATCGGCGATGGAACGACTCGATCCAATGGCGCCGAACCAATAAATCCCCTCCCAGATTTGGTGGACGGTGGTGGAAGAGGTGATCAGCCGCCGGCGATCAATTCCCTTGGTGGCGTCGTTGCCCGACCCGGCCTCAACGTCGCGTCGTCTGCGAGAAAGGGAGAGAAAGAAATAAAAGGAAAGGGGAGATCGGGGAAGAGAGGAGGAAGCTCGGGTTTGGGATCAGTGTTGTAAGGGAGAAAGAAATAAAAGGAAAGGAAAAAGAATTTATTTAAATAAACATTTCCTCACTTAAACGGGTATCCCAAACAGACTTTATCCGAATCCGTCGATCGATCCCTTCAAAACCCTCCGTACAAGCTCCAAAAAAATTCTCAGAAAATTTCCAAAAATTTCGGAAAAATTTTATAAGGCTATTTCTCCAATAACCCTATTTATTTAAATTTTTCGATATCTTACATTCTCCCCTACTAATAAAAATTTGATCCCCAAATTTCGCTATAACCAACAGCAAACACTAGAATATAACCAAACAGTATAAATGCTGAAAGAAACTCTAACCCACATACCTCAAGTAAAAAGATGAGGATATCGAGCTCGGATCGTATCCTCCAACTCCCAAGTAGCCTCCTCGTCAGAATGATGCTGCCATTCGACTTTAACCAGCCGGACAGTCATGTTCCGCAACTGATGCTCTCTATGGTCCAGAATCCGTACAGGAACCTCCTCGTAAGTAACGTCAGACTGAATGAGAACTGATATATCTGACAGAGCATGTGCCGGATCGGATACGTATCTCCTCAGCATAGATACATGGAATACATCGTGAATGCCAGCTAGAGATGGTGGTAGCGCCAGACGGTAAGCTACTGTTCCAATCCTCTCCAAGATCTAGAATGGTCCAATATATCGTGGAGCTAACTTACCTTGAAGACCAAATCTCTTCACCCCTTTCGTGTGTGAAACTCTCAAAAATACATGATCACCAATAGAGAACTCTAGGGGTCTCCGTCGCCGATCAGCATAACTCTTCTGACGGTCCTGAGCCTCTGACATCCTCCGTCTAATAATACGAACCAACTCTGCCTCCTGCTGAGCTCGCTGAGGTCCTAATAGCTGGGCCTCCCCAACCTCCTCCTAGAGGATGAGTGTCCGACATGATCTACCATACAAAGCCTCAAACGGTGCCATCTGGATAGCCGAATGATAACTATTGTTGTAGGAGAACTCCACCAATGGCAGATGGTCCTCCTGTTGGTTGCTACTCGGAAAACCTAGAGGTTCCACTGTACAAAAATTTTGTACAAAGGTCTGAACCTTTTCCTAGCTACCATGTGTTCTTTTAAATTAAATTTTGGATCGCCTGCGGAACTTAACACGTTTGATCCAAAACTTAATCTATTTGTTCTTTTAGGTTTTGACTTGGATCTCCTGCGGAACTTAACACGTTCGACCCAAGTCTCCTTAAGTTATTAATTCCATTAAATATTAATTTCCATAAAAGGTTCCCAGTACTGACGTGGCGAGGCACATGGCCTTCTTGGATATGGGAGCAACCACCACCGACTAGACAAAACCTTTAATAGAAAGCTAATATTTAATTTCCTAAAATAACTTTAGGTTAACCAAAGAGAACAATCAAATCACAAGGAAAAGAAAGAAAACAAAAGAACACAACATCGAAAAACATATTCGAAATACTAGAACGTAAGCCTCTTGTATTTGGTATTATTTCCATAAATAACTAGCATGATGCGGAAATAAAAATTACTAGTTATACCTTGTAGAAAAACCTCTTGATCTTCTACCGTATTCCTCTTCTAACCTCGGACGTTGTGTGGGCAACGATCTTCCGAGACGAGAAACCACCAATCACCTTCTTCTCCTCCTAGCTAGGTTCGGCCAACAAAGAGGAAGCTTCACCAAGGAAGAAAATCAAAACACTAACCAAGCTCCAAGAGATGCTAGCTTTCTCTCCTTCTTCTTCTTCTTCTCCGAGTAGTATCCGGCCACCACAAGAGCTCCAATGGAAGAGAAGGGTTCGGCCACCACAAGAGGAAGAGAGGGAGAGGTTGGCCGGCCACACCAAGGAACAAAAGAGGGAGAGAAATAATAGATGTTGTGTCTCATGAAGGCACCCTCACCCCTTCTTTTATATTCCTTGGCCTAGGCAAATTAGGAAATTTAATTACCATAAAATTTCCTCAATTTCCTTGACATGATTTTATTGAGAAAAATAAAATAAAATTTCCCAAATTAAAACCAATGGCCGGCCACATCATTGGAGAACAAATTGGACAAGTTTTAATCAACAATTAAAACTTCCTAATTTGTTTCCGGAAATTTAAAAAATAAAATTTCTCTTTAAAATCTCTTCATGGTTGATAAAAGGAAATTTCTATAATTTTAATTTTATCAACATGTGAATAATTTTTAAAGAGAAAATAAAACATCTCTCCAATCTACAAATAAGGAAAGAGATCTAATCTCTTTCTTTAATCTTTTGTAGATCTTTTACAAGAGAGATATTTTAATTTTAATTCTCTTTAATAAATTATTTCTTCCACATAATAAAAATTAAAATTAAAATCCCTTTTAAATCTAATTTGGCGGGTTCAAGCTAGGGCCGGCCACCCAATATTATACCTAGGCCGGCCCTAGCTTGTTCCCAAGCTAGCTTGGCCCCCTATTGGGTGGGTTTAGAAGGTGGGTATAGGTGGGTATAGAACTCTATAAATAAGAGGCTACGATAGGGACCGAGAGGAGGAGTTGGTTTTGGTCTCCTGATAAAATTAAGCATCCCGTGTTCGCCCCGAACACACAACTTAATTTTATCAATGATAATTCATTCCACTAGAGAACTATCATTGAACTACCGCACCAATCCCAAATTACATTTTTGGGCTCCTTCTTATTATGAGTGTGTTAGTCTCCCTGTGTTTAAGATATCGAATGTCCACTAATTAAGTGAGTTACTGACAACTCATTTAATTAATATCTAAGTCCAAGAGTAGTACCACTCAACCTTATTGTCATGTCGGACTAAGTCCACCTGCAGGGTTTAACATGACAATCTTTATGAGCTCCTCTTGAGGACATTATCAACCTAGTATCTCTAGGACACAGTTTCCTTCTATAATCAACAACACACACTATAAGTGATACCATTTCCCAACTTATCGGGTTTATTGATTCAACGAACTAAATCTCACCCATTGATAAATTAAAGAAATAAATATCAAATATATGTGCTTGTTATTATATTAGGATTCAGAGCACCAACTTCCTTAATAACAGAGGTCTTTGTTCCTTTATAAAGTCAGTATAAAAGAAACGACCTCAAATAGTCCTACTCAATACACTCTAAGTGTACTAGTGTAATTATATAGTCAAGATAAACTAATACCTAATTACACTACGACCTTCTAATGGTTTGTTCCTTTTCCATTTTGGTCGTGAGCTCCTGCTTATAATTTATAATGATAACATCATCTTCCGTATGTGACACCACATACTATGTTATCTACAATATAAATTAAATGAACAACTACAAACAAATGTAGACAATTAGACCAAATGTGATTTTTATTCATAATAAATGTTTACAAAGCTTAGGCTTTCAAGATACACCCAACAATCTCCCACTTATACTAATGACTAAGTCGCCATATCTTCTACCATACATCCGATTCCCATTCCTCCATATGCCGATCGAAGCCGGAAGGGCCTTAGTGAAAGGATCCGCCAGGTTATCCGCTGATGCAATCTTGGTGATGACAACTTCTCCTCGCTTCACAATATCTCGTATCGTGGTACTTGCGCTCTATATGTTTACTTGCCTTATGAGCTCGTGGTTCCTTCGAGTTTGCAATTGCACCACTATTATCACAATAAATTGTGATGATTTTGGGCAAACCAGAATCACATCTAAGTCCATTAGAAAGTTCCCGAGCCATACTGCTTCTTTAGCGCTACATGCCACATATTCAACTTCCATGGTTGAGTCCGAAACGCATCGCTTAACACTCCTCCATGAAATGGCTCCACCTCCTAAAGTAAACACATAGCCTGATGTAGACTTCATCGTTATCCCTATCTCGATTGGAAATCAACTGTAACCCACGGAGCGATCGTCGCTTGGTAAACTAGCATATAATCTCTAGTCCTTCTCGGGTACTTTAATATATGCTTTATCGCAGTCCAATGTCCTTGTCCAGGTTACTCGATATCTGCTGACCATGCCCACAGTAAAATATCGTGTCTCGTACATAGCATTACATACATTAGGCTTCCTACAGCTGAAGCATAAGGAACTGCTTTCATGTCCTCTATCTTTTTTGATGTCTTTGGAGACATCTCTTTAGATAGAGCTACTCCATATCTAAAAGGTAAGAAACCTTTCTTGGAATCCTGCATGCTAAAACGAGCAAGGATTGTATCTATATATGAAGCTTGGGATAGACACAACATTCTTTTCTTACGATCCCTTATAACTTTGATCCCAAGAATGTGTGCACATTCTCCTAAGTCCTTCATATCAAATTGTTTGGACAACCATACCCTTACGTCTGATAATACCTTGACATTGTTGCCGATTAACAAAATATCATCTACGTATAGTACAAGAAATACCACCACGTTTCCGTTACACTTCTTATATACACAAGACTCATCCGGACTTTGAATAAATCCATATGACTGGATTACTTCATTAAACCGGATGTTCCAAGACCTTGAAGCTTGCTTCAGTCCATAAATGGACCGATTGAGCTTGCACACTAGATGCTCTTTGCCTTTTTCAATGAACCCTTCTGGTTGCTTCATATGGATGTTCTCTTCAAGACTTCCATTAAGGAAAGCTGTCTTGACATCCATTTGTCAAATCTCATAATCCATATGAGTAGCAATGGATAAGAGTATCCGGATAGACTTAAGCATGGCTACCGGTGAAAAGGTCTCCTCATAATCGATTCCCTCTTTTTGAGTGTACCCTTTTGCAACAAGCCTAGCTTTGAAGGTTTCTACCTTCCCGTCTGTCCCTCTTTTCCTTTTGTAGATCCACTTGCATCCAACGACTTTTACACCATCAGGTGGTTCTACAAGCTCCCAAACCTTATTAGAGTACATGGACTCTATTTCAGAATTCATTGCCTTTTGCCAAGATGCTGCATCTATATCTTGGAGTGCTTCGTCATATGACCGGGGATCAGGTTCATGTTTACCCGGGATCAAGTCCGAAGACTCTCCCAAAAACATGAATCTCTCAGGTCGCCTCACAACCCTCCCACTACGACGAGGCACCGTCTGCGTGGTTGTGTATCATGTGTGACACGTGTTGCGTCTCTTGTGGTACTTCATCTTGTCTTGTTGGTAAGTAGACATGTCTCTCTAAGTTCTTCTAAAATAACTTTACTACGGGCTTGTGATCCATTATATAGTCTTCTTCTAAAACTGGGCATTGGTGCTAACAATGACCTTCTGGTCTTTAGGACTATAAAATAAACCACCTTTCGCTCCTTTGGGATATCCTACAAACACGCGAACTTCTGTACGAGATTCTAACTTATCAGCATCTGGTTTCAGCACATGTGCTGGACTACCCCAAATCCGAATATGTCTTAGACTGGGTTTTCGCCCATTCCACAATTCTATGGGAGTAGAAGAAACTGATTTAGAAGGTACTAAGTTCAAAACATACACTGCTGTTTCCAGAGCATATCCCCAAAACAAATTTGGTAATTCTGAATAACTCATCATCGATCTAACCATCTCCATAAGAGTCCTATTCCTTCGTTCTGCTACACCATTCTGTTGGGGTGTTCCAGGTGCAGACAATTGGGATTGAATCCCAGCCTCTGATAAGTAATTCCTAAACTCTCCTAAGAGGTATTCGCCACCACGATCAGATCGTAGTGTCTTGATACTTTTACCTAATCGTTTCTCCACATCAGCTTTGTATTCTTTGAACTTGTCAAAGCACTCGGACTTGCGGCGCATTAGGTAAATGTATCCATATCTTGAATAATCGTCTATGAAAGAGACAAAATATTCAAAACCTCCTCTTGCCTGGACAGACATAGGACCACACAAATCAGAGTGAACCAACTCTAACACTTCTTTGGCTCTATACCCCTTGGCCTTCAACGACCTCTTGGTCATTTTACCTTCTAAGCAAGATTCACAAGTTGGAAAATTTTTCAACTCTAATGAACTCAAAAGTCCATTGGCTATAAGCCTCTGAATCCTACTTAAATTAATATGACCAAGTCTTAGATGCCAAAGATATGCTTGGTTCATTTCTGAAGGTTCTTTTCTCTTATTAGAATTAGAAGATGAGTTATAAATTTTCATGTTTTGCTTTGTGGAAGAAATTGGATTTAAAATATACAAATTGCCAACTAATGCACCAGAACAGATAATCACTTTATTTCTTTTAATAACTACATCATTATGAAAGAAACCGAATATCCATCTATAAACAGTTTAGAAACTGAAATTAAATTCTTTCTAAAACGGTACATAAAGACAATTTCTTAAAACCAAATTTTTATTTCTACTAAAAGACAAGTAGACGTCTCCCATCGCAACAACTGCCACCTTAGTAGCATTGCCCATGTAGACTGTAATCTCCCTTCATGTAGTCGGTTTTCTGGAACCCCTGCAAGGAATTGCAGATATGATCATGGCTCTCGTACACACCAGGTAGTGGTAGATAACACCGCTAAACATGTTTCAACAACCGAGCATGAGATATACCTTTGTTTTGGTTCCTACGAGGACAGTCCGCCTTCCAATGTCCTGCCTGCTTATAGATGAAGCACTTGCCCTTCGGCTTCTTCACTCAAGCTTTAAATCCTGTACTCTTTTCTTTGCTGAGCCACTTGTTTCTTCTTCTTCTTTCCTTCGGTTTAGAAGTAGAATCATTTTCAGAAAGTGAATTTGAGAATTGTGACGAAATAATCCTTCTGTTGTCAGTAGTTTCCCTAATGAATAAATCCTTTTATTCATATTATAGTTCAGCGAATCGCTCAAAACCTAGGTAGCGTTTGGAGGATCATATCGATCCGGGTTTCCCCATCAATTTCTCCTCCAAGGATCCGTATCTCGTTCGGATAAGCCATCATCTTTAGGATATGATCCCTTACAGGAGTACCCTCTTGCATGGTGGCTGCCATTATCTTTCTCATAGCTTCTTGTCTAGAAGCCCTATCCCGATGACCAAAGAGCTCCTTGAGATTGTTCATAATATCATAGTTGGTAAATCTTGATGTCGATGTTGCAATACATTTGACATTGAAGCCAAAATGTAACACCGCGCCATCTCATCTGCTTTTACCCATCTCTTATGATATTCAATCTCCTCTTGGGTAGATTCACCAGTGAGTGCATCAGGACAAGGTTCAACAAGACAAATTTATAGCTTTAAGAACAATGTCCAGGTTCCTTTTCCAATCTATGGAATGAGGTCCAGTAAGTCTATTTTGTTGAAGTATGATGGACAGTAGGTTGAAAGTCATCCTAAGAATCACAAATAACTTTTGGTCAGAACTCTAAATTTAGAATAATATTGATTCCTCAAACAATACTATTTTAAATTAACCAACACCTCATCACACCGTGAATTTTGTATGCCACGTTAGTGTGGACGTATACAAATTCAACATTTGTAAAAGGAGGGTTTTAACCCATTAATTTTATTATCTTGTCAACCTAACTTTTGACAAATAAAATTAATAGTTGGTATTATTTGGTCACACAAATAATAATAGTGACTCCTAGGGAGGATACTATTAGATGTGTCTAAGTGTATACCATTACTTGACACTAAGTCCATTAATAAGATTATGCCCCTTCCGTTGGGGAAGATCACACGCTCTTAATTAATTTCCTATAGTCATCCAAAAATGGAAGTCTGTTCTAGTGATCCACAAACAAGCTCATCCGTTATGGAGGAAGGCACTCAGAGCCAACGCGCAAACTTGTTTGCATCACTTACAAACCAGTAATGGAGACCATGGGATTTATTTAAAAATCCCTCTCCCACTTAGTTATTTATAAATGAGGAATTTTAACTATGCTAGCCTACTAAACTTGTAAACTAACATGCACACACAGCACAATATAAAAGCAATAAATAGAAAATTTAATTTTCAACTATTATGGCTTTTATCTCTTAATTGTCCTCCGTGTGTTGTCATCCCAAGCTGCTGCCATATTTGGCCACCGCCTCCGGGTCTAGCTGTCGCATCCATCTTGCTCCTAGTTCCGCTGCGCCTCTGGTCCTTAGAAGGTTCCACGCTTTGCAAGATTCGATCCGCGACATAAATGGAATTTTACATTTTTGATCCTATATTTCATAAAAGGAATGTACATGTATCTAGATCAAAAATAAAATCCTAATAAAACTAAATACTGCTGTATTTTAATACAATCATGCACACACATATAAATTGCCCTTGACATGTCCAAGGGTCCAATCACACACATAATTAACTAAAAGCCATAATAATTGGATCCTGCATCCATAAAGTTAGCACATCCTACTATTATCCTGCCTAAATTATGTATGACATGTGCATAATTAAACTAATACCAAATACACAGAGGCAAAATCCTAGCTCTGATACCAATTGTTGGTTGCTACTCGGAAAACCTAGAGGTTCCACTGTACAAAAATTTTGTATAAAGGTCTGAACCTTTTCCTAGCTACCATGTGTTCTTTTAAATTAAATTTTGGATCGCCTGCGGAACTTAACACGTTTGATCCAAAACTTAATCTATTTGTTCTTTTAGGTTTTGACTTGGATCTCCTGCGGAACTTAACACGTTCGACCCAAGTCTCCTTAAGTTATTAATTCCATTAAATATTAATTTCCATAAAAGGTTCCCAGTACTGACGTGGCGAGGCACATGGCCTTCTTGGATATGGGAGCAACCACCACCGACTAGACAAAACCTTTAATAGAAAGCTAATATTTAATTTCCTAAAATAACTTTAGGTTAACCAAAGAGAACAATCAAATCACAAGGAAAAGAAAGAAAACAAAAGAACACAACATCGAAAAACATATTCGAAATACTAGAACGTAAGCCTCTTGTATTTGGTATTATTTCCATAAATAACTAGCATGATGCGGAAATAAAAATTACTAGTTATACCTTGTAGAAAAACCTCTTGATCTTCTACCGTATTCCTCTTCTAACCTCGGACGTTGTGTGGGCAACGATCTTCCGAGACGAGAAACCACCAATCACCTTCTTCTCCTCCTAGCTAGGTTCGGCCAACAAAGAGGAAGCTTCACCAAGGAAGAAAATCAAAATACTAACCAAGCTCCAAGAGATGCTAGCTTTCTCCTTCTTCTTCTTCTTCTCCGAGTAGTATCCGACCACCACAAGAGCTCCAATGGAAGAGTAGGGTTCGGCCACCACAAGAGGAAGAGAGGGAGAGGTTGGCCGGCCACACCAAGGAACAAAAGAGGGAGAGAAATAATAGATGTTGTGTCTCATGAAGGCACCCCTACCCCTTCTTTTATATTCCTTGGCCTAGGCAAATTAGGAAATTTAATTACCATAAAATTTCCTCAATTTCCTTGACATGATTTTATTGAGAAAAATAAAATAAAATTTCCCAAATTAAAACCAATGGTCGGCCACATCATTGGAGAACAAATTGGACAAGTTTTAATCAACAATTAAAACTTCCTAATTTGTTTCCGGAAATTTTAAAAAATAAAATTTCTCTTTAAAATCTCTTCATGGTTGATAAAAGGAAATTTCTATAATTTTAATTTTATCAACATGTGAATAATTTTTAAAGAGAAAATAAAACATCTCTCCAATCTACAAATAAGGAAAGAGATCTAATCTCTTTCTTTAATCTTTTGTAGATCTTTTACAAGAGAGATATTTTAATTTTAATTATCTTTAATAAATTATTTCTTCCACATAATAAAAATTAAAATTAAAATCCCTTTTAAATCTAATTTGGCCGGCCCCCACTAGCTTGGGTTCAAGCTAGGGCCGGCCACCCAATATTATACCTAGGCCGGCCCTAGCTTGTTCCCAAGCTAGCTTGGCCGACCCCTATTGGGTGGGTTTAGAAGGTGGGTATAGGTGGGTATAGAACTCTATAAATAAGAGGCTACGATAGGGACCGAGAGGAGGAGTTGGTTTTGGTCTCCTGATAAAATTAAGCATCCCGTGTTCACCCCGAACACACAACTTAATTTTATCAATGATAATTCATTCCACTAGAGAACTATCATTGAACTACCGCACCAATCCCAAATTACATTTTTGGGCTCCTTCTTATTATGAGTGTGTTAGTCTCCCTGTGTTTAAGATATCGAATGTCCACTAATTAAGTGAGTTACTGACAACTCATTTAATTAATATCTAAGTCCAAGAGTAATACCACTCAACCTTATTGTCATGTCGGACTAAGTCCACCTGCAGGGTTTAGCATGACAATCTTTATGAGCTCCTCTTGAGGACATTATCAACCTAGTATCTCTAGGACACAGTTTCCTTCTATAATCAACAACACACACTATAAGTGATACCATTTCCCAACTTATCGGGTTTATTGATTCAACGAACTAAATCTCACCCATTGATAAATTAAAGAAATAAATATCAAATATATGTGCTTGTTATTATATTAGGATTAAGAGCACACACTTCCATAATAACTGAGGTCTTTGTTCCTTTATAAAGTCAGTATAAAAGAAACGACCTCAAATAGTCCTACTCAATACACTCTGAGTGTACTAGTGTAATTATATAGTCAAGATAAACTAATACCTAATTACACTACGACCTTCTAATGGTTTGTTCCTTTTCCATTTTGGTCGTGAGCTACTATTTATAATTTATAAGGTACTGATAACATCATCTTCTGTATGTGACACCATATACTATGTTATCTACAATATAAATTAAATGAACAACTACAAACAAATGTAGACAATTAGACCCAATGTGATTCTTTATTCATAATAAATGTTTACAAAGATTAGGCTTTCAGTATACACTCCAACACCTCCCAGCTGCCTCCGAAGTCCATAACACAAGACCTCAACAAGTCCTCCAAAGTCTGAATGGTCCGCTCTGACTGTCCATCTGTCTGCGGATGGAATGCCGTACTGAAACAGAGCTGTGTGCCCAAAGCCTGCTGCAGACTCTGCCAGAACCGAGACGTGAATCGTGGGTCTCTATCTGATATAATACTCAAAGGAACACCATGCAACCTGATAATCTCACGTCAGTATAGCTCTGCTAATCGATCCAGAGAATCAGTCTTCCGGATCGCTATAAAATGTGCAGATTTGGTTAATCAGTCAACGATTACCCAAATCGCATCATGGCCTCATCAAGTCCTAGGCAATCCTACCACAAAATCCATAGTAATATGCTCCCACTTCCACTCTGGAATAAGGATCCTCTGAAGTAAACCAGCAGATCTCTAGTGCTCAGCCTTCACCTGCTAACAGATAAGACATCTAGCTACAAACTCTGCGATGTCTTTATTCATGTCGTTCCACCAATAGGAACGCCTCAAATCACGATACATACGGGTCCCACCTGGGTGGATAGAAAATCTAGTATGATGAGCCTCCTGAAGTAACTCCTCCATGACCGAGTGAGACTGAGGTACACATAATCTGCCTCAGAAATAAACAATACCCTTGTCATCTCGTGTAAACTCGGTCTGCTGTCCGGAAGCTATCTGGCAGCCAATGAACTGTAAATGTTGATCTCCGGCCTGGGCCTCTCGAATCCTCATCCTGATCGACGACTGAGCAACCATGGTAACAAGAATACCTTGCTCTGTCCGTCCCTGCTCCTCAAGGCCCAACTCGGAGAATCCCTGAATCAAGTCCGTGACTAAAACTCAGTGACAAGCTAAAGTCCCTCTGGACTTTTTTCTAAGTGCATCAACAACCACATTAGCTTTACTTGGATGGTAGCTAATAGTACAATCATAATCCTTCAGGAACTCCATCCATCTCCTTTGTCAGAGATTGAGTTCCTTCTGTGTGAAAATATATTTGAGACTCTTATGATCAGTAAGAATCTCAAAAGTAATACCATAAAGATGATGTTGCCAAATCTTCAAAGCAAAGATAATACCGGCTAGCTCTAAATTATATACTGGGTAGTTCTTCTCATGCTCCTTCAACTGACGAGAAGCATAGGAGACTACCCTACTGTGCTGCATCAAAACAGAGCCCAAGCCTTGAAGAGATGCGTCTGTGTAAAGTATGAACCCGTCATCACCAGAAGGTAAAACCAAAACTGGTGCTGATACTAATCTCCGCTTCAGCTCTTGGAAGCTGGTCTCACAAGCCTATGACCACATGAACTTCACACCTTTCATTGTCAGATGTGTCAACGGCATAGCAATACTAGAGAAACCTTCAACAAACCGTCTCAAATATCCAGCCAATCCCAAGAAACTACAAATCTCCTGGACTGACTTCGGCTGCTCCCAGCTAGTGATAGCCTCGATCAACTGAGGATCTACTGAAATACCTCGGCTTGACACCACGTGTCCCAGAAAACCAACTGAGGATAGCCAAAAAGCACACTTACTGAACTTCGCATACAGATGATGTCGTCACAGAGTCTCCAAGACTATACGTAGATGCTGTGCATGTTCCTACTCGGAACGCGAATATATTAATATGTCATCGATAAACATAATAACAAACCAATCTAGGTACTCCAGAAAGATACTGTTCATCGGATCCATAAATACTGTAGGAGCATTGGTAAGCCCAAATGGCATTACCAAAAACTCGTAATGTCCGTATCTGGTGTGAAATGCTGTCTTCTGAATATCAGAATCTCTAACTCTCAGCTGATGATATCCAGACCGCAGATCAATCTTAGAATACACTGATGTATCTCTGAGTTGATCAAATAAATCCTCAATCCGTGGCAAGGGGTACTTATTTCTGATAGTCACTACATTCAACTGCCTATAATCAATGCACAACCTCAGAGTATCATCCTTCTTCTTGACGAATAGTACAGGAGAACACTAAGGCGGAATACCATGGGGTTCTCCACAAGGACACCGGAATGCTCCTGCCCGTGCATGCCATATCGAATTGCTGCAGGAGGAGTTGTCCTCTGCTGATGATGCGAAGATTGGGCTTTCGACCTACCTCGCTGAGTCCTGGACTGACCAAACTATCCTCCCGGAATAGAAATCCGGGAAGCTACATGCTGAGCCTTCAGCGAACAATCTCGGCTCAAGTGCCCAGGCAATTTGCAATAATAGCAAATTGACTATCCCAGGGTGCAGACAGAGGTGATGTGATCTCGGGATCCACATCGGGTGCAGTACGGGTCACCGGTGGATAGTTTCTGGTTCTATTGAGAAGACCGGGAACATCCTGATGAAGATCGTCCTGACTTCTGGGATCGGCCAGATGCCCCAGAAGTACCCTGAACCTGTCTGAGTGCGACTGCTCTGTTGCTGTCCTGTGGTCTGTAGCTGCTGAATCTGTCCGGAAGTCTGATCAGTCTGTTTTCTCTTCTTATCCGCATTTGCTCTCTGCTGAGCTGACTCAATCATAAGAATCCTATCCAGTGCCTCTGTGTATGATGCTATACCAAGACCGGCAATCTTCACCTGAAGATGTCCATCCAGTCCCTGGACAAACTTAAGCATACGAGATCTGCCATCGGCAACTAACTCAGGACAGAATCTGGCCAACTGATTAAATTCGGCATTATAATCCATCACTGAGCAGGTATTCTGTCGAAGACTCAGAAAATCCTGCCGACGTGTCATCTGATACGCCCGGAGAAAATATTGACTCTCGAATGCCTTCCTAAATCTCGCCCAAGTAATATGTTCCTCGCCTATAATCGAGCGCTGAGTGTCCCACCAGATCTCTGCCTCGTCTCGTACCTCAAGTATGCGGTAGTAGGCATGACTGAGGGGGTGCCGGGTATACTGAAGGTGATAGCACTAGTGGTACAGTCGAGGTATGTACCTCTGAAGTCGGAACCGTCGGGATCTTATAATCCGACGTACCTATAATATCCTGACGAGTCTGTCCCTGACGGACAGGCTCGACCCTAGCAGATCTCTCTGGAGACTCTATCTCCGGAGAATCTATCACCCTCTTACGGGGCGACCACGTCTCGGTACCGGAACACGTGTATGTGTCATATCTGAAAATAAAATGTTACCCAGATATTACTACAGGTATAAAAACTATAAAATTACCTAATTTACCTATTTGCCGTCTAGAGATGTCCTGTCGCTGCTTAGTCCCCTAAATAAAACCTCGTCAAAATACCTCGGAATTCCGAAACGAGAAAAATCGACGAAAATCCGTACAATCCGAAAATATTCAGATACGCTCGCAAACTCCAGAACACAAAAATCCAAAATCGGAGCCTGGCTCTGATACCAAACCAAATAAATTGGTATCAGATAACTCAAAAATCTGGAACAGGTATCGCCAACCGGCTCTGATACCAAATAAATTGTCACGCCCCAGGTAGTCCCTGCTAGAAGAAATTTTGGCAGCATCTCCCCTGTATGGGTGATAATATGAATCCAGAAATACATATATCTAAACCATCGGCCCACACGGCCGGAACAATACACACAAATAGTAAACAATCCACGCAGTTATATTCAACATTCCACACAGATATAATATGAACGATCCACACAGTTATATAAAGGAAGACACATCGTAGATATATGTAAAACCTCCTATTCCACTACAACAAAAAAAACGAAGTCCACGCAGTAATGAAAATATCCGCAGCGGAAAACCAAAAGTAGTAAACCCAAGTGTTCGATATAAAGTCCACAATACAAAACTCACATCGCAAGTATATAAGATGCAAAAGCAAAACACATCCCGACAATAGGAAAATCCTCGCAATAAAGGGGGCTAGCGACTGGAATATCGCCCGACGGCATCAACCTGAAATGTAGTAATACAACGGTATGAGTCCAAAGAACTCAGCAGGTAATCCAATAGATATGTATAGCAACATATAACTATCAGCAACAATCCTACGGTACAATATCCTAACAATACAACATATAGTACAGTCTCCTAACAGTATAACAGGTATGCATAACTGAATAAACTGCAGTAACCAACAATAGGCATGTAATATAGTCTACTGCAAGAATAATAAAAAATGCAATACTGAAATAAACTGTACTCACCTGCGAGGCTTGGGCAAATGACTGTGGACATACACAGACAAAGATAGTCAGAGCAAATAAGCATGTATCCTGTATGCATGCCAATCATATGCAGTCACCCAAGTGCAGCATCTAATATGCAACAATCACAATAAATGCAATCTATGCATATGATGCAATATGGCATGGTCACCACTGACGCCAGTCAGCCATCTCACACACAATGGTGAGATCGAGTGGGTAGGGCTATGACACCGTGCACTCTGCCGTCACTACTCCTGAAGAGTGATCGAGTGGACGGGATGCTATCGGAGTACACCTATCCTCCTACCTCAAATCAGAGTGAGGGAGCATAACGCTCTCATCTCCCGGTACGCAATGACGAGGAGGGACCCTGGCATGCTACCCCGCTGCATCGTGCTACCCATGAGCACCCCGGCGGTGCACCACCGAGCAACCTGCCATACACACCCTGAGTGATGTGCCACTACCCATGCAGTGGTCACGCTGTGTGCAGACCCTCATGTAGCCGGCCAACGAGCTCAACGACAATGGAGTCATCAATCGCCCAGCATGCAATCATGCGATATGGTGCGTGCAGCTACAATATGTCATACATGAACATATCCTCCTCCATATGCGTAGGTGCCAATAAAACAAACGCATGTGTATAACAATGATATAATCAACGCAAATCTAACAACATATAACAAGTATCCCCAACAACTAATCAAGTGTAGATAAGCATTATAAATATCCATCTCTATGAACATATATATACATGGCAAAAGTTCTAAAGTAAAGCAACTAACAGAAGAAGCATGTGATAGGTATCAACTAAGCCAAAACCAGGGAAGAGATAATCTACCATCTACCACTAGTAATTATATATAAATTACACATATCATAAGACATTATCAAAAAGATAAGTCAAAGGGTACCCACCTCAAATAGAAGGTACAATCCAAATCCGAAGTCGAGACGCCCGTCTCGAATCAGAGTCCTGTGTCAAACAACATATAAATATTTTATTTAGCTAAATCCAAATGAATAGCTAAATAAAATCCCTAATACTAAATTAGGGTAAAACCCTAATCAACACAACCTCAATCTACCTAATTAATCTAATGGTTAATTAGGATTAGTTACCTAATCCTTAATCACCTATTAGATTAGAAATCCAACGGTTGACTAGGGTTAATTACCCTAACCCTAACAATTCCATTAGATTAATTCTACACACAATCAACAACTAATTACCACATGTATCACCATCTAAATTAATCAAATCTAACCATGATCACTAACCATCTAGTAATCAAATTTATTCCTAATTTAATACATGAAACAATTTACTCTACTCCTTACCTCAATCCCAGATCTCTGTTCTTAATCCGTAGCTAAAGAGGAACTGTTGGAAGGAGTGCTACCGGAACAAAGTGAGCTAAATCAAGAACACCACAGAAGAGAACAGAACAGAACCTCACAACCGCACTTGTTGATCCACAACACTCAATTTCACCTCACAGTCCTTATCCTTTGATCCACAATCGAGAATCGTCACTGTTGGAACCCAAGAACACCTTCACAATCACAGAACCTCACCTCCCTGGATCGGATCAAGATGAGAAGATCACAAATTCAACCAAGCCTTCTAAATTCAAATGACAACCTAATTCCTGAAACCAAACCTTACCTTCAATCGGTTGTCTCCAGAAGAAGTCACCCAATTCGATCCAACTTCAGGAGACACGGGTTGTTCTGTGAACAGCTCAAGAAGAAAGAGCGAAGGGCCAATTGGCCGGAGACAATGCACATCAAGCCCTCCACCGTGCCTTAGCCACCTAGCCGTCGTCGCTCGTGCGCAAGAACCGGCCGAGGAAGTGATCACTCCACCAAAAGAAGCTTGGACGACGTCAGCAACCTCAAGAATCCGGTGACTGTGCTAGGACACAAGTCGGAGAAAATCCAGAGAAGAGGAGGGAAGAAGGATGAAGATTGGGTTGCTTACCCGTGGAACCCTAATTGCCCCTTCACGTCGACGATCGGCGATGGCACGGCTCGATCCAATGGCGCCGAACCAACAAATCCCCTCCCAGATTTGGTGGACGGTGGTGGAAGGAGGTGCTCAGTTGCCGGCGATCAATTCCCCTGGTGGCGTCGTTGCCCGACCCGGCCTCAGTGTCGCGTCATCCGCGAGAAAGGGAGAGAATAGAGAAGAGAAAGGGGAGATCGGGGAAGAGAGGAGGAAGCTCGGGTTTGGGATCGGTGTTGTAAGGGAGAAAGAAATAAAAGGAAAGGAAAAAGAATTTATTTAAATAAACATTTCCTCACTTAAACGGGTATCCCAAACAGGCTTTATCCAAATCCGTCGATCGATCCCCTCAAAACCCTCCGTACAAGCTCCGAAAAATTCCTAGAAAATTTCCAAAAATTTCAGAAAAATTTTATAAGGCTATTTCTCCAATAGGCCTATTTATTTAAATTTTCCGATATCTTACACTGTATACTTTGATCTCCATGTTTATTTATAGACTATGCATTATCCTATCTATTACCGCTGAGTTACCTATACTCGCCACCGCATATATGTATCTTTATATTTTCAGGTAGATGGTTGGAGTGTCGCTCGGAGTATCCTATCTGTCGGGTCCTACGTCACATCCAAAGATCGTTCTGGGTTCGTTTATGCTTTACTTGTATTTGGTATTTGTGTATTTGGTGTTGTTGTTGTATTTGTTGTTGTGGTTGTTGTATAAAGCTTAGCCGGCTAGCAGTGTTTTGATTTGTTTTGTATGGGCTTGTCTTTATGTTTTTGCGCTGTGTTGGTTTTGATTGTAGCCGAATGGCCTGATAAAAAAATATATAACTGTGTGGTTGTTGTTATATTTGTCCAGCCGTGTAGGCTGAGATTATTAACTGCGTGGTTGTGTATATATTCCAGCCGCATGTGGATGATGTATATTTTGTATGTATATATGCTTTGGATTGTCACCGGTACAAGGGAGATGCTGCCGAATTTTTGTTTGGCAGAGACTCCTCTAGGGACGTGACATATATTCAGGATAAAAGGAGTTAAAATGATTAAAATTGGAACTAAAGGAATTTATTTAGGAAAATAAATAAACAAAATAATTAATAAGAAATAAATTTAGAGAATTTTCTAAAATTTTTAGTAATTTTTTAAGATTTTAAATAAGTCATTCTAGATTTTACGGGAATAAATGGGTAGGATAAAAAGTCTGTTTAGGAACACCTATTTAAGTGAGTTATTGAATATAAATATTATCAAACGCTAAGTTTTAATACGGTGCTACTATATATCTCCCTTCACGTGACAATGCAAGTTACCACCTCCGCGCATGCTGGATGCCCGCGGTTGTCGCTCCGTCGGCTGCTCGTGAGCCACCACCGGTGCAGCATTTCTCCGCCGCTGGCTGGCGACCATCGCCCAGTCGAAGCCAACCACCTCTGCTTGCCCGTGCCTACGTGCACGACACACGGCTATCCACGGCTCTTCCTTGCGAGTTTGACGCCGTGGCGATGTACGATGACAAAGACTGCTGCGCACCTCTATCGACACTGATCTCCTGCCGCTACTGGCCGACGGGACACCATCACCGCCTGCTCCATTGCTTGGTGCATGTTGCACACCTCACTACGGCCTCTCTACCGCATTCCACCAGCGTCACCGCCCTCCTTGCTGGCAAGCAGTCTCTGACTGATCATAAGCCACTGTCTATGCCCTTGCGCCTACCACCACAATTTTCTGTTGGTTCCAGACCGTTAAACAGTCGTTGCAGACAACTCCAGTTTCGACGACCACCACTGTTGGGTAACCCGACACAGGTTCATGCTAAAACATGTTTCGTAAACATGCGTAGCAGAAAATAAAATAATAATAATTCTTAATTGTTACATCACACACCACACGCATATAAGGATACAATATACCAGACATGATTGTATAATAAAATTTTATGAAAGTAAATTTGCACTAGGTATACTTGATGGATGATATGTAGAAAAACCCATCGGATGATCCAGAGTGGGAAGGATATCAACTAAGCGATGCATGAACCTCGCCTTTACTTGTATCCACACCGAGCTATCTTCGAGACGACTTCGATAAGCCCAAGTCGTATCTCCTCTTTGGTACTAGCCAAAGGCGGGAGACGGTTTGATCCGAGAGAGGGATCATGACCCGATTTGTACTCATCAACAATTGCAACCAAGAGGAACAAATCAACCTACGAGTAGAACCTTTGTAGTCATTGTTCAGAGGCTGAAACCTCGTTGTCCTTAAGGGATAGCAGGTCCGACACCGACACTATTTCGACAGCAACCATTGCTGATAAGAACAGTGCTCCAGGGGCGCAGGAAGTGGGCTACGGTAACAGCGTTGGTTGGAACAACAACCTTTGTTGTTCTGCCAGGGCAAAAGAGGCAGCAACATCTTCTTGATTTGGCGAAATGACCTCTGACAACCACAACATGTTCTTCCGAAAGATCGTAGTGGCTGGAAACCTTTTCCGACGGCTAGAAATCATAAAAGCAAGCAAGGAGAAGGTTCTCCTTGCTGTCCGACGGCTACAGTAGTTGTTGGACATCTGGAAGTTGTCAGAAGACTAGAAGATGACCGACAATCGGCTGGGTAGCGGTTCTAAAGGGTTGTCTTGCGGTGATGCTCAGCTGAGCGTCGGCGGTGCATGGGTGAGTGACGGTGGAAGGAGAGCTCTTCTTCGATAGCTATTGTTGCTCCGGTGTTGGCAGACGACAGCAGCAAAAAGGAGAGAAGAAAAATCCCTTTTCCTTGTGTTCAGCGGTAGCAAAAAATGAGAGAGAAGAAAGAAGACTCAGAAACCTTTTCCACTAATTGTTTCTAATATATATATATATATATATATATATATAGTAGTAATTGGAAGTCCCAGGGGATAATGAGACAGTCTAAATCAAGTTACTGTGGCGGTCAGAGTTAGGATAGAGGAGTAATCCTTATTTGGTTCTGTTGATCGCCTAGTAGCAGAGTTCTTAGGTCCTGCTTGAATAACCCTAAAGTAGAGCATTCGGGGTGAGGATGATTGGTTGCAAACCTAGTCAGACATAAGGACTCTAGTACGTTATCCCCAAAAAGTGAAGAGGTAGCACATCCGGTCAGTAAATAGTTGAACAGGTGTTAAGGAGCTAGTTCGAGCTAAGGTCGGTTGAACATAAGGCTCTTTAGGTATGCTCGATCAAGCCAACGACCGACCGGGCTCAGGGGCACTTAGTCTTGGAATCTTCTCTATGAATGCCTGAGTGAATAAAGGTTGCTCGGGCTCAAAGTCACTTAGCCTTTTATGCATCTCTATTAATGCCCAGCCGGGCCAAAGGCAGGTCGGTCTCAAAGGTACTTTTGCCTTATAACCCTTCACATGAATTCCTGAGTGAATAAAGGTCATCTAGGCTCAAAGGCATTTAGCCTTTTATGCATCTCTGTGCACACCTGATCGGGCTAAATGCTGGTTGGGTTCAAAGGCACTTTACCTTGTAACCCTTCACATGAATGCCCGAGTGAATAAAGGTCGCTCGGGCTCAAAGACACTTAGGCTTTTATGCATCTCTGTGCATGCCCGGCCGGGCCAAAGGTCGGCTCGGCTCAAAGGCACTTTTGTCTTATAACCCTTCACATGAATGCCTGAGCGATGGCCCGGCCGGGCTCAAAGGCACTTTTGTCTTATAACCCTTCACATGAATGCTTGAGCGAATAAAGGTCGCCTGGGCTCAAAGGAATTTAGCCTTTTATGCATCTTTGTGCCTATCGAGCTAAAGGCCAGCTTGGCTCAAAGGCACTTTTGCCTTATAACCCTTCACATGAATGCCTGAGCGAATAAAGGTCACCTGGGCTCAAAGGCATTTAGCCTTTTATGCATCTCTATGCATGCCCGACCGGGCTAAAGGCGACTCAAAGGCAATTAGCCTTCTAAAATATTTCTATATATACCCGGCCAAGATAAATGCCGGTGGACTCAAAGGCACTTAGTTACATAAGGTCCCTAACATTCTGGTGGCATAGTAAAAGTTGACCAGGCTGAGAGATACTGGATTTAATATTACTAATAATCAATTGCTATTTTTCTTAATGTATTAGTCCAGGTTTCTGAGCAGGTTTATACAGCATGTAACACCTGACAGAGAAGAATGATACAAAGAGAAGCATGAAGGCGGCCGACCTTAGCCGCTTAGTAGACAACATTCTCACAACTCATCACAACTTGTCGGGGAATATTCCTTCAGAGTTTTCTTTGGATGATATTGCAAGTTGGACAATGATGATAGCATAGTACTTCAACAAACCTCAACAATGGAAAGGGGTAGAAACGACAAAAAAGGTACATCTATGGGTACGTAAAAGATTCCTCATATAATTATTGTACATGGTCCAGGCTATACTTTGGTTGTACTTTTTTCCATCACCTAACAAACTCTGGACCTCGGGGACCACCTCATGATCATGAAGGTTAGGTGAGGTGGTATAAAAGGGGAGATCCTCTCCATTGGCAAGGTAAGCAAACATTTGCATCAGAACCCTAATCGTCGTGCAAGCACTTTCTCTACTACTCTTCTTCCATCTTATCAGAGAGAAAACTAGCTTGAGCGTCGGAGGGCCTTGCTAGGGATTCCCACCCCGGGCTTTGGTCACTAACACTTTGTCAGATTTGTTTGATTGTGCGCAAGATCTCGGAGGAGTCTCATCATTTCATCGGGGGATCTTATAGTAGTCAAGGAGCCATCCACCGATGGTAGCATGCCATCTCCCAAGCTTTCAGACAGGATCATATTTAGCGTCATCTGTGGGAACTTTCGCCTGAATCTGAAACTTCGAGATGGAAGAGGCTCGAGAACTCACTGCCATTACTTTGACGCGAGAAGATCTAGATCTACTCATCAATGCTTGAGTCCAAAGGGAGTTGCAACAACAACAAGCAAATACTGGTGGTGCTCTACCACCACCGCAACCTATGGCATCAACAACAGTGCAACACAGAGAGAAGCAAGCTCAAGAGGAAGGTTCTGCTCAAATACCTCCTGCACCTCTCTCTCCTATTCATCATCCCCGAGCACTCTTTCATACACCGTTGGAGGACTTGGGACCAGAGGAATTGCACCAAGAATCTTCAAGAGAAGCGCCTGCCCATAACTGACGCAAAGGAAAAGCCCTGGTAAGTGATAGCTCCCCAAATTAAATTATCACTCTCTCAATGGATACTGAAGGATCCGTTGCCAAAACATTATTAGAACCTGAACATCGGGGAATATATGGGAACAACTGACCTGGAGGATCATCTCCTCAAATTTGAGAACGCCGCCCTTCTACAACAATTCATGGATGGGGTGAAGTGTTGTATGTTCCTCACCACATTCGGCGGCTCGACCCAGCAATGGTTCAAGCAGTTTCCGGACAACTCTATTTGATACTTCAAAGACTTTTGTAAAGTCTTTTTACGTCATTTCTCAAGCAATCGGTGGTACCATAGGACTGCCGGAACCTCTTTTCACTTAAACAAGGGCCCAAGGAAACACTTAGAGCATACATCAAGATGTTCAATTAGATGGCTAAGGATGTTTCTACAACCACTACGGATATTTTGGTGAACACTTTTTCTCAGGAGCTCACAGACAACGATTTCTTTCAAGATTTGGTAAGAAAACCCCCAACGAATTTTGATCGGTTACTGGATCGGGCGATTGAATTTATCAATGTCGAAGAGGCGCAAGCTGCCCGAAAGAAGGAGGTGGTCGCAACTACTCCTACTCCAGTTGTTGATCACCCGACACAGTTGGCTCATCCACCTAAAGGACACCGAGTGAACCCTCAAATTCATCATCAGAAGTTACGGCCTCAGGTCATCCAACACGTGGAAGCTCCTCAAGGAATTCCCCGAAGGTGGTGTACATATCATCAAAAATCCACCCATAATACTGAGGACTGTTATACCCTGAAGAATCAATGAGGTAATAACCCTAGGCACCGTCGGCGTTCACCGACTCCTAATCACAGACAATATCAGTGTTAACCATATCAATGGAAGAATAGTCTGCTTAGAATCGAATATCAAATGATTGAGCAACAATAAAGAGCGCCTCAACAATAGCTCAAGCAAGCTCATACACTCGCTCGGGCTCAACAAGAGCAACCTCTAACTTGGCAGAAGGAGAACCATAGCAATACTCATAGAGGTAGCATTGGTATGATTGCAGGAGGCCCTACTGATGGGGGCTCCAACCGAGCGAGGAAGTCACACGCCCGACGCCTAGAGATTCATGCAGTCAGATGTAAAGCAGAGCGTGCAGTGGGCCCGAAATTGGCATCGGGCCCCAAGATCTTGAAGGGGTGGAGAAACCCCTGTTAGAGTATATACTAAAAGCCTAACTTTTGTATAAACATTTATTTAGAAATAAGAATCACATTGGTCAAGTATCTACATTTATATATACTAAGTGTAGTCGTTCAATTAATTTATATTGTAAATAACATGGTGTGTGGTGTCACACACAGGAGATCGTGTTATCGGTTCTTTATAAATTATAAATATTAAATCACGACTAAGATGGAAAGGAACAAACCATTGGAATAGTCGTAGTGTAATTAGATATTAGTTTATCTTGACTAATAAATTACACTAGTACACTCTAAGTGTATTGAGCAGGACTATTTAAGGTAAGTTCTTTTTATACTGACTTAATAAAAGAACTAGACTTTAGTTATTATGGAAGTGTGTGCTCTTAATCCTAATATAATAACAAGCACATATATTTAGTATTCATTTCTTTAACTTATCAAAGGGTGAGATTTAGCTCGATAAATCAAAAGGCCCGATAAGTTGGGAAATAGTGTTACTTATAGTGTGTCTTGTTGATTATAGAAGGAAACTGTGTCCTAGTAATCTAGGTTGATAATGTCCCCAAGAGGAGCTTATAAAAATTGTCATGTCAAACCCTGCAGGTGGACTTAGTCCGATATGACGATAAGGTTGAGTGGTACTACTCTTGGACTAAGACATTAATTAAAATGAGTTGTCAGTAACTCAATTAATTAGTGGACATCTGACATCTTAAACACAGGGAGACTAACACACTCATAATAAGAAAGAGCCCAAAATGTAATTTGGGATCGGTGTGGTAGTTCAATAATAATTCTTTAGTGGTATGAATTATTATTGATGAAATTAAGTTGTGTGTTCGGGGCGAACACGGGAAGCTTATTTTCATCGAGAGACCAAAACCAATTCTTCCTCTTGGTCCTTATCGTAGCCTCTTGTATATAGAGAATTATACCCACCTATACCCACCTTCTTACCCACTCTTTGGTGACTGGCCAAGCTATCTTGGAACCCAAGCTAGGGCTTGCCAAGACCCAAAGATTGAGCCAAGATTAGTGGCCGACCCTAGCTTGGAGTCCAAGCTAGATGTGGCTGGCCACATATAATATAAAAGGGATTTTATTTAAATTTTTTCTTATGTGGATAACATGATTTTAAAAGAGAGTTTAAAATTTAAATCTTTCCTTTTATAGCTTTATACAAAAGATTAAGAAAATATTTGAAATCTTTCCTTATTTGTAGATTGAAAGGTGGATTTTAATTTTAAGAAAACTTTTCTTTTTTGTAATCATGTTCATGATTTAAAAGAAAGTTTACAAATTAAATATTTCCTTTTATAAGTTTCTACAAAAGATTAAGAAAAGAATAAATATCTTTCCTTATTTGTAAATTGAAATGAGATTTTAATTTTAGAAATAACTTTCCTTTTTGGAAATTATCCACATGTTTAAAAGAAAGATTTTAATTTATAAAATTTCTTTTTATAATCCACCTTGAAGGGGAAAATTATTAGAGAAATTTTTATTAAAAATTTCTGGAAACAAATTAGAAAGTTTTAATTCCTGTGAATAAAAACTTTCCTTGATTTCATTGTGGCCGACCACTTTAATAAGAGAAAAGAAAATTGATTTTTATCAATTAATTTTTTTCTTTTTCATGGAAAAGAAAATAAGAAAGTTTTATTAAATTTTCCTTATTTGCCAAGACCAAGGATTATAAAAGAGGGGGTAGAGGTGCCTTCATGATTGAACAACTCTATTCTATTTCTTCCTCTCTTTTCCTCCTTGGTGGTGGCCGGCCCTATTGTTTTTCCTTCTTCCTTTTCTTTCTTCTTCATTGGCCGGACCTTATAATCTCATGGAGCTTGAAAGTGGATGGATTCTAGCTTGGAGAAGAAGGAGAGAAAGGAGCATCCCTTAGAGCTTGGTGGTGGTGGCCGAACCACATCTATTCTTGGAGTACTTGTGGTGGCCGAATCTTGGAAGGAGAAGAAGGAGCTTTGGTGGTTCTCATCTCGGTAGATCGTTGCCCACACAACGTCCGGGATAAGAAGAGGAATACGGTAGAAGATCAAGAGGTCATTGCATACAAAGGAAAGTATAACTAGTAATTATTTTCCGCATCATGCTAGTTTTTCTTTTGTATGAATTCCAAACACAAGAGACATTAGATTCTAGATTTTCAGATTAGATATTCGAAGTTATGTTTCTTTTCTTTTATTTTTTGAATTTGTGATTCGATTATTCTTTTTGGTTAAACCTAGAGTTATATAAGGAAATTAAATATTAGCTTTCCTTAAAAGGCTTTGTCTAGGCAGTGGTGGATGCTCCCATACCCAAGAAGGCCATGTGCCTCGCCATGCAGTCCTGGAAGCCAATTTTGGAAATTAATATTTAATTGAATTTATAACATAGGTTGATTTGGATCAATAGTGTTAAGTTCCGCTTGCGATCTAAGTCTAAACCATTAAGAGCAGATAAGTTAAATTTAGAATCAATAATGTTAAGTTTCGTTTGCGATTCCTAATTTAACTTCTAAAGAACACAATAGGTTGTTTAGGAAAAGGTTCGACACTTGTGCAAAATTTTTGTACAGTGAAATCGATACAATTCTCCTAGGACCAACCAACAATTGGTATCAGAGCTAGGGTTTGCCTCTGTGTGATTTGGTTTTCAAATTAATTATGCACATATCATACATAATTTAGGCCGGATAATAGTAGGATGTGCTAACTTTATGGTTACAGATTCCAACTATTATGACATATAGATATTGTGTGTGATTGGACCCTTGGACATGTCAAGGGCATTTTATTGTGTGTGCATGATTGTAATATTAAATACAGCAGGAGCTGTATTAGTTATTAGGATTTTACATTTTTGTTTCGATCTAGATTACCTGTGCATTCCTTTGTGGAATATAGGATCGATATATGTAAAATTCTATTTTTATTGTGGATCGTATCCTTGCGAAGCGTGGTGATATTGGAGGACCAGATGCGCAGCAGAAAAGGAAGCTCGATGGACCGATGACATGGACCCGATGGCGGTGGCTAAAGATGACAGCTGCCAGGGTTGGAACACATGAAGAACAGTGAAGGAAGAAGTCATAATAGTTGGAAAATTAATTTCCATATTTATTGCTTTTATTTACTGTGATGTGCATGTGATGTATGCTAGCATAGGTTAAAATTCCTCACTTTAAAAAACTAAGTGGGAGAGGGATTTTTAAATAAATTTCACGATCTCTATTACTGGTTTGTAAGTGATGCAACAAGCTTGCGTGCTGGCTCTTAGTGCCTCCCTCCACAACGGATGTGTAATGACCACCCTTCTTACTACTACTACTACTCTCTAAGGTGACCGTTACTTAACTATTAACTCTACTTACCGGTGTGATCGAAACCACGAGGAATCCCTACCGAAAAATTTCGATAGAGTCTCCCCTGTACCGGTGACCAAATTCATCAATACATGCAAATAATAACCATCAGCCACATGCGGCTGGTATATATACTTCACAACCACGCAGTAATAACAATCTAAAACAAAGATGAACTCAAATGACATGAACTATAAAGTACAATCTCAAACGCTTACAGTCCACTAAAACATGGAAAACTTAGTAATAAAGAAAGAAAACTAAAAGAACTCTTTTCTAGTCCCAAGACTTCCATAGTCCTGGCATCACACACCATCCACACCACCTTGTCGCCTTCCTTGCTAGATCTTTTCCTTTCCTTTATCTGCAGTAAGAGGAAATGCAGTCTATAAGCAAAATTTGCTTAGTAAGCGCTATATAACTCATAAAAACACGAATATGCATGTATACAGAATGAACTAGAAACTATATGCTCTAAAAGTAAAGCATAAATATATCTGCTCATGTCAAACAAATAGCAAAGAAAAGCTAAGGAACCTACTCATGTAATTCTAATAGCTAATCATGCTACACAAAGATAAAACTGCATGCTGGAAAATAAAGCTAATCATGCTAAATAACTAAGCAGGAAACAAATAAAACTAATACTGCATGCTTCAAATTAAAAGAAGCTAAACTTACTGACTATCAGCATAAATGAAGCTTGTTTCATTTATTTCAAAACTTATACTTTATTACTTTAAAATAATAATCAACTTCTCTTGGGCCCGGCATTGTACCAATTTACGCGCATCCTTAATATGAGTCGAGGTAGCTAATCCCGAAACTACTAAGGTACTTCTAGGCGATCTTGTGCCTAGGGGTGATCTAGGAGCCCACCCAATGGACCTTGTGTCCGGTACATGCCATTAAAAAGTAAAATACTTATTTCCTTTTTAACTATAACTTCCTTATAATAAAATGCCTTGCATTTCTTTGAGCACTTGATGTGCTGCTGATCCCAATACTTAAAATTTAGGGATTCTATCAAGACATTGGTCTTTTCTCTACTCATAACTTCTCATAATCCCCTAAGAGAGCTTACTAGAACACTATAAGTATATCTAACAAGTAGGGAATTGCAACTAAATGAGCATGCTATAAAAATAAAGCAAAGAAAAGCAAATCTGACTTCTTTAAGCATGCTACAATAAACATAAATCTAAGGAAAGCAAATCTGAACTCTCTAAGCATGCTACAATAAACATAAATCAAACTTTGCAGAACCAGATTAGTCATGCTGGAATTTAGGTAAGGCTGTCCGAAAAAAATAGCAAGGAGAGTCTAAGCCATAAATGCTAATATGGAAGGCCTGTCCCTGCTCCTGGATTAGCAAAGAAAACTGAAAACTGAAATACTAACTACACAACAGAGATCAAAGATAATCAATTCAAAAGACTAACCCTTTTTAGCTATTTCTTCTTATTAAGGATACAACATGAAGAAAATAACTGAGTTGCTTAACCACATGTCATTCTAAACAATTCATTCATTTTCCCTAACCTAACCACAATAGACTGCTAATACTACCATTCGTTCACAATTATACTGTACTTTATTAAGCTACTGGATATAAAATTAAGGCTTCATTTATCAAATCATACTAACCATTCTTAGGTGATTGAGACGTTATTATTATGGACTTTAACACGTGGTTAGGCCAAGTTCAATTATTCCATTGAACAAGTAGTGGTAGGACATGTTCTCCCTCAGGATTATATTTGATATAATACCATTAATATTGTTATCAAACCAACCCAAAACTGATAAAATTTGTAAAGGAAACATGAGCATTCTGATCACAGTATCACCATCTCATCAACATCTTTCGTAACGCCCGCCCTCCCTGCTACTCAAAGGGACGGGGCTACTTACTTACTTAACTATTCCAGGATACATGCATATTTAAAATTTCTTTCTTATAATATAAAGAAGCGGAAATATCATAAAGTTATACTGGAATGTAACATAAATACAATGGTTCATGTCAAACATAACAAAACATTATAGCAGGTCTTATTTGTCTCAGCCGAGCCACTGCCACACTCACCTCCTTGCCTCTCCTACAGCTCCCTTAGGTCATCCATCCCTTGCCTTTATCTGTGGTACAAGGAAGTAAGCTATGAGCACATGAGCTCAGTAAGATTCTTTCCTACTCACAAAAATCGTATCTCAAGCATAATCAATAAGCATATCATCATTGAAAACATAATCATCTATCAATATGAAATGTGAGCATAATTTCTGATCATAACATATCCTTATAAACCATGTTTCTAACATATCATAAATAAAGGAATCATATGAGGAGAGTCATGAGAAGCATAACATATCATCAGTTTACATGAAACATAGAAGAAACATATCATATATGAATGGGTGCATTATGCAAAATGTCCTTTTAAAACATATGCCATGTCGAGTGCAAGATGTCTTTAAATATATCTTTTAATACTTGAACATAATATCATCATCATGAGGGCCCGGCTTGTACCACATACATACATAAATGCGTGCAATCCCTAGGACAGGGTAGCTAGCCCCGAACCTACTAGGGATCTAGACCCGTTCATAGTCCTTCGGCCTAGGGGCGTACTAAGGATCCCATCCCTTTTTACTAAACCCGTTCATAGTCCGTCGGTCTAGGGGCGCTTATGGAGCCCACCCTTGGTACAAGCCATACAAAGTAAAGTACATGTCATGCATATCATATCATCATAACTGTCATATCATATCATCATAGATGTCATGCTCTTGTCTTAACATGAAGAGTGCTCTTAATCCCAACTTAAGGGAAGCAACTCTTTGCCATTTTCTTATCATATCATAAGGCATACATTCTTGGCACATGGCCATCATATATAACCATTATCATGCTTGGTTCATAATCTTACATAAATGAGCATGCAACATATTCGAAATCATACATGCTTGAGTACATAGTCATTATAAGAATCATATCATGCATAATTCATAACATACATAATCAAACATGTTACTGGTCTTATCATAAAGCATGCATACTTAAACATAAAACATATCATAAGGGTCATCATCATGCATAATTCATGAGCATCCTTAATTAAGTACATACATTATCGTAGGCAATCATAATCATACATGGAAAACATTTACTAGCATCTCCTAGTTCATATTCTAGTATGTGAGACACCTAGCAAAGTCATGATTGGGTCTCTAACCCTAGTTTTATATGGTGGCCGAGAGTCTCCATGCTAAGTTTTAGGTTACAACTACATATAAGCATGTGAACCTTAAATCAAATTCATGTCATAAGCTAATAAGAATGTCATGAGCATAGGTAGTAGGTTCTAAGCTTCTTAGCCCTTTCAACTTAGTTGTGGCCGAACCTCTAAGAGTATGGAATTAAGTTCTACATGAGTATAAAACAGCAAACTACTTTCATGTCATATTATAAGGAAAATTCATGGCTTGCTAAGTTTAAGTTTAAACTTTCTTGAATCCTAGGTTATAGTTATGGCCAAAAGTTCATAACAAAAGATAACTTCTAAGCAACATACAACATGAATACTTAGCAAATTTCATAACATCTCATAAGAAGTCCATGAACATACTAAATTAGGTTTTGAGTCTCATGAACCCTAAAACCTCATCATAGCCGAAACATCATCATATAACAAGAAGTGAACTTCTAAGCAACATATGAACATAAATACTTAGCCAATTTGATAACATATCATAAAGAAGTCATATGAGCATGCTAGATTAGGTTTTGAGCTTTATGAAACCCTAAAACCTTACCATGGCCGAAACTTCATAAGTCAAGAATATAAACTTCTAAGCAACATGTAACATGAACACCTAGCTAATTCCATCATATATCATAAAGAAGTCTACACTACAACAAAAACCCTCATAGACATCGGTTTTCCACCGTTGTCTATTTCATTTTCGACCGATGTCTATGAAGCCGATGTTAAAAGTCTACCATTTTAGACATCGGGTTAAAACCGGTGTAGTATCACTTAACGACACCGGTTTTCGAATCGGTTATTAACCGGTGTAGTATCACTTAATGACACTGTTTCATCAACGGTGTAAAACCGATGTAATATTGTATGTTAATAACACCAGTTTTGGCAGCGGTAAATGACCGATGTAATATTATTTAACAACACCAGTTTTGCAACGGTGGAAAACCGATGTAATATGTATATTTTTTAACAGCACAAATTTAATTTCCGAAACAATGAAAAACCGACAATAATAAAAAAAATACACAAATATTCACAAATTATACAAATATTCTTCATTCAACAATATCCATAAAATACACAAATATTCACAAATTATATAAATAATCTTCTTACAACAGTATCCATAAAATACCCAAACATTCTTTTTACATCAAAAGCTATCTAATAGATATCAACATCAAGGTAGAACATTCTTTTAACAACACATCAAGGTAAAACCGCACTTCAAATGTAATCTAGCATGCATTCAGCCCACTCGAATCGCACTTCATCAATTTCAACTATGGAGTACTTGAGATTTGTAAAGTGTAAAAACACATAAATAATATATTAGTAGGCATCATACAACAACTTACTAGTCATAATACAACAACTTACTAGGCATGATAATGGTTGAACAAAGAAATATGACTACACAACAAATCCAGTGAAGCATAGAAGAGCAAAGCTACCTCTGATGAAGCTTATAATTGCAGGGAGCAGTGTTGTCATTTTTAGTCAACTTCTATAAAATCTTCTACCATTGTTGAATGTATGTTTGTAGGACATAAACAATGTTTGTAGGTTCAAGCCGAAATAAATAAATGCTTAGGACATATTTGAAGGAAAACATCAAATAGCAAAAGATGAGATTATACTATGTATAGCCAGCCGTGGTTATATTTCTTCAAATTTATTAACATATAAAGCAGTGGTATTCAAATTGTTCACACATGCTATTAGTCTGCCAAGAACATCATCAAATTTTAGTAATTCTTTTGCAACTTTAACAGAAGCATCAATTGCTTTAGAACTCAGTTGTATTTTTCCTTCTCATGAATACATCAAGTAAATTAGTTGTGTTTTAGAACTGTGGGAAACAACACCCAAGGTGAGACATGCATAAGACTTACAGAAAAGACATACTGTGGTTGCAGAGCAATCATCTAGTAGAAATCAATTCACTAACAATTATTGAATTGAATCAGAGATGTAAACCAAAGACACGCAGGTCACTCTAGAATAATCATTAACAGTGGTTGAACTGAAGAAAAGATGTAAACCAGAGAGACGGGGAAAAAAATGATTTCTTTATTTATTAAACTTTTGATGAATACCCAAAATCACAGTGAAAACACTTCTTTAAATATCACAGAAATATATTGTATCTGTTCTCACTTATAATTTGTTTCACAAGGCTAATCAAGCATCATAACAGGTATCAATAAACTAGCACAGATGTAATTTTCAATCAATCTTTATTTAAAAAGATAGATTTTTTTTATCTATGTGCACTGCCTGTGATCTAATAATCTAAAACCCAAACGTGTGATTTTCTCAGATTACTTGATGAAATTGAATCTAAATCTATCATATGAGATCAAATAAACTAATAAAAACCTTTGCAGCATCTATATGCTTGCATGTTCTGCATGACCTGACAGGATTGTTTAGCATAAAAAGAACAAACATGACTATGAAAGGCATGCTATCATCAGCATATAAATAGACTATTTAATGAAGCAGTGAAAAAAAGAATCAAGATGACTATGAAATACATGCTATTCTTGGCAGATAAGATATCTTACCTCTGAACTACTGTATGCACGAAGAACTGTGAAAGGTTGAGGTTTCCCTCGAACATCATAGAATACTACACGTCCATTATTTGTCCCAGCAGCCAATAGATTACCATCATCACAGTATGCCAGCGATGAGAAGGGTGCCTCAAAAGGCATGCAATATGAGGGTCTTTTTGTTCCAGAATCAAACATATACAACTTTTTATCAAGACCAACTGTAACAATAATCTACAGGGAAAACAAGTCAGGATATAATGGCCATTGATTTTCTATAGAACAAGCACCTCCCATCCAACAAAACTAGCCAAACCATGTATAATTATCCACCAGAAATCCAAATCATTTAATAGATTCCTAGGAAGATAATACCTTGTCACTTGATGGAGAGAAGCAAATACCAGTTGTTGGGGCAGAATGTTGTTTCAACCAAGAAACCTGACACCAAGAGCCAGAGTGAATGGAGATCAATTTTTTAGTGAATGCAGGGAACAAATACAATTTCTCCTTCATTTTAGCAGATTAAGAAATATTATTTTACTAACCTTTGGTCTGCGACCAGTTGTATCCCAAATATGAACAGATCCATCATCCCCAGCTGTTGACAAAAGATGTCGACTAAATCGAGAATAATCAAGTACTCTTAGTACCTGAAATCGCATCACCGATACAGATTCATGTTAAACCAAAAAAGATGTTAGTAGAGCGAAAGTTTGGAATTTTCAAAATATTTGACAGCCAATAACCTGCCCATTTGGATCCTTGAGTTCAGCCCGTGTTCCGGAAGCAAGATAATGAAGTATGAGATCCCCCTTCTCGTTGATGGATGCTAAATGTTCATCTTTGCAGTTGTACATTACACCTGTAATTGTGTCAATATGACCACTCAACCGTTTGATGCACCTTTTCCTCTGCAGGTCCCATATTTTGACAATATGCCCACTTCCTCCAGAGCAAAGATATCTAGAACTTTTATTACTAAAGCTGATACAATTTATGGATTCCTACAAAATAGAGAAAAGTAAAAAAATCTTTAAAATGTTTGATATATTATGCACTCATAATTACACAGATAAGAAGTGTTTTTATTACTTAAACCCATGGCCATATTGTCATTTAGGTCCTGTTAGGCATCAATCAGAATCGGTAAGCTTACTAAAAAAATACAGGTATAGTCACCCAGACTGCGAGTATGCACTAATTTGTCCCTAATCACAACAAGGGGAAACAAGGCTCAGGAGCGGTACTTAGCATTACAATGAAACATACAAAAATAACGTAAAGGATTCATATTATTACAATTGCAAATATCGAAACACGGCACAGTCATAAAATTTCTCTTAATTTTTACCATCAAGTGAAAACTTACAGAATAATCAAGTTGTACTCATTCTATGTTTACAAGCAACATTTTCCATGCTCTGCACTCAAACGCAAAGAAAAAAAAACTACCTGGAAAAGGAGAAAATCTAGCTTTTAAGTCTCTTATTTCTTCAATGTGTAACATCAGAATAAGCAATTTTTGCAAAGTCATCAACTGTAAAAGTCAAAGTCAGACTTTGCTATATTGGCAGACATTGCTGTACAATTAGATGAAAAGAAATAACCTACCTAGCAAAAGAGATATGCTAGCTATTTTCTTCTTATTTGTTCAACATGTATGCTAAAATTCATAAGGGAGTCAAACGAACAATCACCATTGTTCGAAGAAAATATTGATGGAAGAAAATACCCAGACACAACATAGCAAGAAGGTGGCAATTTCTATCGTGCCAACAGTTCCAGTGCTTTTCTTCCAAGAGAGACAGAGAGACAGGGGGAAAAAAATGCAGGCAATGATTTGAATGGCATCCGAGCATCTGTAAATTTCCAGAAAACCAGATGTATTGATCACAATAGAACAAATTAATGAGCAAACAATGAGCTACCTCAATGTCATCAGCAAGGTCGCTGCCGTGAGAAGGAAAGGATCCCATACTTTGGCCATTTTTATTCCAAAGTGATATCTTTTTATCGTCACCAGCACTAGCAACCACTAGGTCTGCACGAACATAAAGATTAACCTTTAGTAAGATTTTCCCACCGTAAAAGTCAGCCACCATCCGCTGGATTAACAAAATTAACTAAGTTATACAAGATACAAAATAAATTTGAATGATGAGTCATGGGAAAATTAAATTCTGATGGAAAAATTCCAATTCGATCATAATCAATGATAGCAATTAGTATTACCTCTCCCTTTTTCTTCATTCTGAATCACTCTCCATGGACATGGCCTTTAATCCTCTTCTCCTCTGCGAATTATGGAACAGGAAACAAAAGAACATGAGATGTGAATGGGATGCAGGAACGAGACGAGCAAATTAGTCGAAGGTAGAGAGAGAATTTCTACCTTTCTTGATCCCTTCTTCTCCCTGACTACATACCTCTTCTGTGAGAGATCTGACAGCCATGCTCCAAGACTCACCAACTAGATCGAGTTTGTCAAAGAAATTAGAGGAAAAAATTAGTTTTTTCGACTGTTTGATCTTAAAAATCAGATTTTTGGAGGGAACGGAAGCGTACGAGTATGCATTTTTGGACGAATTTGGATCTCTTCTTGGGTCGCTGCGGCAGCTTGCACCCCTTCATCACCATGAAGTCCTCCTCCTTCTCCTTGTTCGACAGTGAAACGAAGAATCGAGGTAGAGAGGCTGCTGAGGCTCTTTCGTCGGCGTTCTCGCCCTCGCATACCAACGTCGCCGATCCCCTGGTCGTGTAGCAACGGTCATCCTTATCCGGCGACGACGAGACAGATCGGGAGTTATGGTTCTCGCTCCCGGCCGATTCCGACCTCCTATGGATAAATCCGAGCAGTGGTTACTTCCATATCTCACCGCCGACACCTCAAACTAGATCAAACCCTAACTTTTCCGGATCAACCTCCGATCTATTACCTGAGGGGATAAAGAGGCGGGTGCAGGGGGGACTCTTGATCTGCGATGCGGCGGACATTCCGAGACGCGATTCCCCTCCGGACGCCAGATTTTGCGGCGGATCCTTTGTCCCTGACCTTGATGTGGCGGAGGCGCTTGTGGCACCCCCATTGTAGAGTGATGCGAGGACCGTTGTAGAGCCCATCGCGGCGGAGGAGAGATTGTTTTTGTTTTTTCCTCCTCCTCCTCCTTCTTCTTCTTCTTCTTCTTCTTTCAAACAGGTAAAGGAAAGTGCTGCAAAATCTAAACTCGAGAGTAAAGAAGCATACATAGAAAGCAACCACCACTCCAGCCACGTAATCGGAGGGTAGTTTACTGGAGGCACTAAAGAATCCATGGAGGTAGAGATCTTGTGACGCAAATGCAGCACCTGATCACAGAACAAGGTAGGTTCAAAGATGCCCCTTTCTTTTTTAAAAAAAAATCTTTTAACAGAACCTATTCGTTGGTCGAGGGAGAGGTGGACAGTCCGGCCGTCGCCGTGAAGCATGAGGTTGGAGTCTTCGAATAGTTGGGTGTAACCTTCCTCAAAAGAGATAGTGGCGAGGTTGGGCAACTCCGAGAGGAAAGCAGCCTCATGGGAAGGGAGCAGAACCGAACACAAAAACAGGAGGAAGTAGAAAGGAAAAGATAAAGTATGGACTACCGGAATGCAAAGAAGGCCTCCTCTTCTCAACCAAATGGAGTTGGAGGAGATGCGGTGTAGTTGGACGGAGAAGCAAGTTCGTCGTGTCTTGATCCTGATCGGGAAAGGATCTAGGAAGGGGGAAGAGGGAGATGAGGCTGAGAGAAATGGTCGGAGGTTTAGGTTTAGGCTGAGAGAGATGTCTCGGTTTAGGTTTACGCGACAGAGATGGTCGCGCGGAGGAAGGGGCGGGATAAAGATTTAGGTTTGGAGGGAACTTCACAGTGTGCAGATTTTGGCTTGTGGGGAAATTAAAATATTTTATTTTGGTTCTTTAACATCGGATTTTAAAAACCGATGTTAAAATTGGTGTCTATTAACGAAAAAAAGGGCGCTCATAGACATCGCATAAAAAACCGATGTCTATGAGCTAAAATCTACGGTCATAGACACCGGTTTTTAGAAAAACCGGTGTAAAATACTCAAAGACATCGGTTTTAGCCTAAAACCGTTGTTGTTCCACTGATGTCTATGAGAGATTTTGTTGTAGTGCTATGAGCATACTAAGTTAGGTTTGGAGCTTCATGAACCCTAAGAATTCATCATGGCCGAAACTTCATCAAGTAGGAAATGAACTTCTAAGCAACATATAAGCCTGAGTTTCTAGCACATTTTATAACATATCATAAAAAAGTCTATGAGCATACTAACTTAGGGTTTTGAGCTTCTTGAACCCTAAAAATTTATCGTGGCCGAAACATCATATAACAAGAAGTAGACTTCTAAGCAACCTTTGAACATGAATACCTAGCCAATTTGATAACATATCACAAGGAAGCCTATGAACATGCTAAATTAGGTTTGGAGCTTCATGAAACCCTAAAACTCTATCATGGCCGAAACTTCATAAGCTAAGAAGTAAACTTATAAGCAACATGTAAACATAAATCTCTAACTAATTTCATAACATATCATATGGAGATCTATGAGCATACTAACTTAGGTTTTGAGCTTCATGAACCCTAAAATTTCCATTATGGCCGAAACTTTCTCAAGCAAGAGTTAAACTTTTAAACAACATATAAACATGAATCTCTAGCTAATTTCATAACACATCATAAATAAATCCATGAGCATGTTAAATTAAGTTTTAAGCTTCATGAACCCTACAATTTCATCATGGCCGAAACTTCCTCAAGCAAGAAAATGACTTCTAGACAACATATAAACATGAATCTCTAGCTAATTTCATAACACATCATAAATAAATCCATGAGCATGTTAAATTAAGTTTTAAGCTTCATGAACCCTACAATTTCATCATGTCCGAACCTTATAAAAGAAAAGAGAAGGTCAATAAACATATTCATAAGAAGATCAAGCTTAAAACATCATACACATAATTTTTTTTTTCTAACTAAATTCATATCATAACCTACTAAGATTCATGAGCATGGTTTCTTCTCTTTTTATTTTTAATTTCAAGAGTTCAAATCTTTCGAAATACCGTAAGCGACTTGTACCACAGGTGAGGGAATACTTATTTCCTTGTTTGATTTACTTAAGGGAAATATCTTGCTTGTGGAGCCTTCCTAGAGAGGGGTCCGCCTTTGTTTTTGGATTTCGGCAAGGAGAGGTGAGGAGAGGTCTTGGTCACGGTGAGGAGAAGGAAGGAGGAGGAAGAGGAGAAAATGAGTTTTCCTCTTTAATTTCCCTTTTATTCATCATGAGAGAAGGAAGGGAAAGTGTATTTTTCCTTCTCCTTTCTTTTATTTCTCCTTAATGAAAAGAAGAAGCAAGAATCCTCTTTTCTTTTGAGAGGGAGAAGGCAACTCTAACTTCTCTTTCTCAATGAAAAAAAAAAACTCTTCTCTTACTCTTAACTATATTGTTACTTCTTTCTTTAATAATAACTTCTCTTGGTCTATTGGTTTACACCTACATATATCTAATAAGAGATCCAAGGTTCAAGCCTTGGTCATCTCTTTTTGGTTCTATTTTGTTTTATCATTTTTGCAAATGTACACATAAGGCCTATTTATTTTTATTATGATAAAAAAATATATCTAAAATCCTGCTAAGTATTCCATGGGTGTTACATCTTTTAACTCTGATTAAGGCTTTCAACATTTGGTATGCAACAAATTAACCAGATCATCATCATCAATGATATTAAACCATGCTTATCATAGCTGGTTCTATTTTGTTTTATCATTTTTGCAAATGTACACATAAGGCCTATTTATTTTTATTATGATAAAAAAATATATCTAAAATCCTGCTAAGTATTCCATGGGTGTTACATCTTTTAACTCTGATTAAGGCTTTCAACATTTGGTATGCAACAAATTAACCTGATCATCATCATCAATGATATTAAACCATGCTTATCATAGCTATTTGGACTCAGCTATATAGGTATTATCCCTCCATTAAGCCCATTGAGTCGTATGAGACTATACTGCTAGTAATATTCACATCAACCGAATTTAATCCCTTTTGGCAACAATTCATCTAGATAGGAATCAGGATTCATCAACACAGAAATAAACCAAACTACATGCTCCAAATTTATTTAAAACCTCTTCTCATCTCCCTGATGAACTCCACGACAGAAACAAAAAAGGAATTGCTACTGGAAAACTCATGCAAAGCTTCGGGAACAAGGAGAGGAACAAGGAATAAACCTCGGAGCTATCCTACTGCAGGTGAGTAGCAACTTACCTTCGCGTTCTTGAACTCACAGCCGTGAAGAAGGGTTTCTAGGTTCTCGGAGGCTCACAATCTCGGCACCTTCCTCACCTCTATGCGCTCTCCTCGACGAGAGGATCACGTATTGGTGGAGAAATTCCGGAGTTAATCAGTCGCCGGCCACTGGAAGTGAACCCTAGCCTCTTCCCTGTTTTTCGCCCCAGTGGAAATCGCCGTCGGGAGAGGAAGGTAGGAACGGTTTAGGTCTCGGGAAAAAAAAATTAAGCCTCTTTTGTAACTAGGGATTTTATTATCAATTATAGCTTATATATTTGTCGCTGCCTATCTAGTTAGCACCGACCGCTAGCCCAGTTGGTCAGCCGGCTTTTAACCGAATCAAAGGTTTGGGCTTCGATTCCTCTGCCGCGTTCCCTTTTTCCAATTTATTTTAAATGTTCCAACTATAGCTTAAATACTATTTGGTTTGGGTTTTACTAAGAAACCCGCGACTGGTCTGTTGGTTAAGCGAATCTCTGTTTAACCCGAGGTTCACGGTTCAAATCTCGACTTGAACATTTTTTTGTCGAAACTTCTTTCGTTTAGTAAAAATACCAAACGACCTCCAAAAATTACATAAAAATTCCAAAAAATCTCTAGAATATTTTAAAAGCATTTCCAAATATTTTTAAGGACATTTAGAACTTGAAATAGGGAAATTGGGTCGTTACAATTCTCCATACCTTATAAAAAGTTCGTCCTTGAACTTAGAATAGTTCTGGATATTTCTGTCTCATACTGTCCTCACGCTCCCAAGTGACTTCCTCGTGTTTCTGGTTCTGCCAGATGACCTTCACTAGTGGCACTTCTTTGTTTCTTAGTCTCTTGACTGCTCTGTCCACTATCTGTGTAGGTTTGCTCTCGTAGCTAAGATCCTTTTGGATCTGCACTGACTGAGGCTGAATCACTTGGCTAGGGTCGTGGAGACACTTCTTTAGCATGGACACATGAAATACGTTATGTATTGCTGACATGTCCTGTGGTAAGTCCAACCTGTAAGCTACTTTCCCAATCCTTTCTATGCAGGGGTGTCAAAAATGAACCCGACCCGACGACCCAACCTGAGTCGACCCGAAAAAAATTAGGTTCGGGTTGGGGTTGGATGGTTGGAGAGTAAAAATTTTCGGGTTGGGTCGGGTCGGGTTCGGGTTGACCCTGGTTGACCCGAGTTGACTTAAATATAGGGTTTTGTGAGTTTTTTTGGGGTTAAATCAAATTTTATTTTAAAAATTTAGATGTTTTTATGTATATTTGTATGATAATGATGGAGTATTGAGATAAAAGTGAAGAATTATAGGGAAAATAGCCCAAGAAAATCGTTTTGAATTAGATTTTTGGGTTATATGGGTCGGGTTCGGGTTGATCGGGTTGGTCGGGTTCGGGTTCGGGTTTAGGTGTTTTGGGTTGAATTCGGGTTTGAGTCGGGTTCGGGTTGGGTTAAAAAAAAAAAACTCAACCCGACCCAACCCGACCCGACCCACCCGAATTGACACCCCTATTTCTGTGAACAGGTAAGGTCCTACATAACGAGGACTTAATTTGCCCTTCTTGCCAAATCTCATCACTCTCTTCATCGGAGCAACCTTGAGAAAGACTGAATCCCCTACTTGGAATTCAAGTGGCCTACGACGTGTGTCAGCATAACTCTTCTGTCTACTCTGGGCAGTCTCAATTCTCTGTCTGATCTTCTGAATAGCCTGAGTAGTCTCATCTATCAGCTCTGTCTGAATGCCCAATTCTACTTCCATTTCTTTTCTTTCACCTGCTTCTTGCCAGCAAATAGGTGATCTGCACTTCCTGCCATACAACGCCTCGTATGGTGCCATCTTGATGGTGGCCTGATAGCTGTTGTTGTAGGCAAATTCAGCTAAACACAAGTACTTGCACCAACTTCCCTTGAAATCTAGTGCACAAACTCTGAGCATATCTTCTAAAATCTAATTTACTCGCTCTGTCTGTCCATCAGTCTGAGGATGGAAGGCTGTGCTGAACTTGAGTTTGGTGCCTAGTGTATTCTGAACACACTCCCAGAAGTGTGACCTGAAGCGTCCATCTCTATCAGAAACAATAGATTTAGGAACTCCGTGAAGTCTGATCACCTCCTTAACATATAACTGTGCCAACTGCTCTATAGAGTGGGACACCTTGATGGCTAGAAAATGAGCAGACTTGGTCAATCTGTCCACTATCACCCATATCGCATCATATCCATTTGTGGTTCTTGGAAGACTTGTTATGAAGTCCATGGAGATATCTTCCCACTTCCACTCTGGTATAGGGAGAGGTTGTAGAACTCCTCCTGGTCTCTGGTGTTCTGTTTTGACTCTCTGACATGTCAGGCAGGTACTGGCATATTTAGCTACATCTCTTTTGAGTCCAGACCACCAGAACCTCTGTTTCACGTCTTGGTACATCTTGGTAGAACCAGGATGCATGGAGTATGGTGTACTATGAGCTTCTTCTAAAATTTTCTTTCTCAGCTCTTCATCATTGGGGACACAAAGGCAGCTCCCCTGATAAAGAATTCCACTGTCTGATACTCGAAACTCTGAATATTCTTCTTTCTGTATCCCTTGCTTGATCTTCTGGATATCTGGATCTTCACTTTGCTTTTTCTGTATATCCTCAAGCAAGGTAGACTCTAAGGTCAATGCAGAGAGTTGCCCATAAATGACTTCAAGTTCGAAATCTGACAACTCCTTCTGCAGTGGTAGGGCTAATGATGACAAAGACATCAGGGATGCACTGGATTTTCTGCTTAGTGCATCTGCCACTCTATTAGCTTTGCTTGGGTGGTAGAGGATTTCATAGTCATAGTCTTTGACCAACTCTAACCACCTACGCTGTCTCATGTTTAAGTCTTTCAGAGTAAAGAAATACTTCAAACTCTGATGATCTGTGAAGATTCTGCACTGAACTCCATACAAGTGGTGTCGCCAGAGTTTCAGTGCAAAGACCACAGCTGCCAGCTCAAGATCATGAGTGGGGTAGTTCTTCTCGTAGTCTTTGAGTTGCCTGGAAGCATAAGCTATAACTTTTCCTTCTTGCATGAGAACAGCTCCTAGGCCCATCTTAGAAGCATCGCTGTAGATGTCAAAACTCTTGTCACTTTCTGGAACTGTCAGGATAGAGCACTGGTCAGTCTCTTCTTAAGCTCTTGGAAACTCTGCTCACATTTGTCTGACCATTCAAACTTCTTGTTCTTCCTGGTTAAGGCCATTAGTGGAGAAACTATCCTGGAAAAGTCCTCCACGAATTTCCTATAGTACCCAGCTAAACCAAGGAAGCTTCTGATCTCCCTGGCGTTCTTGGGTCTATGCCCGTTGTTAACCGCCTCTATTTTGGCTGGATCCACTTGAATGCCTTCTTTAGAAATTATGTGACCTAGAAATGCCACCTGATCTAACCAAAACTCAGACTTTGAGAATTTAGCATAAAGCTGCTTTTGCTGAAGGGTCTGCAGTACTATCCTCAAGTGCGTGTCATGCTCCTCTGAGGTTCTGGAATAAACTAGAATGTCGTCGATGAACACGATGACAAATTTATCAAGGTATTCTCTGAACACTCTGTTCATTAAGTCCATGAAGACCACTGGTGCATTAGTCACACTAAAAGGCATGACTACAAACTCGTAGTGTCCGTATCTGGTCCTGAAAGTCATTCTGGGTATATCACTTTCCTTCACTTTCAACTGATGGTACCCAAAGCGCAGGTCTATCTTGGAGAACACTGTTTCCCCTCTCAACTGATCAAATAAGTCGTCGATTCTGGGCAGTGGATACTTATTCTTGATGGTTACTTGATTCAGAGCTCTGTAATCTATGCACATTCGCATAGATCCATCTTTCTTCTTAACAAACAACACAGGAGCTTCCCATGGTGAATGACTAGGGCGGATGAAGCCTTTGTCAAGCAGCTCCTGAAGTTGCTCTTGTAACTCTTTCAACTCTGCTGGAGACATGCGGTATGGAGCTTTTGAAATTGGACCGGTACCAGGAACCAGTTCAATTTCAAACTCCACTTCTCTGTTGGGAGATAGTCCAGGTAGCTATTCTAGAAATACCTCTAGATACTCGCAGACTACCCGAACATCTTCCTGCTTGGGTCTTTCTTGTTCTTCTGTATTCACAATGTACGCAAGAAAACCAGTACATCCTTTAGCTAACATCTGGTGAGCTGTTAGGGAGGAGAGGAATTTCTGGGTCTTCCTCTTTGGTACTCCCGTGAACTCAAAGGATGGTTCACCTTCTGAATCCTATAAACTCTTCATAATGCTTATTGGTGATCCGTTGGCAGAATAATTCTTCATGAAACTCTTTCTCGGAGTCAGTCCAGCTCATCTGATTGACTACTCTCTTGCTCTTAACTCTCTCTCTCTCCCACCACATACGAGCATTTCTTGATAGGTAGAAAGAGACACACTTGACCTTCTCGACTTCTAGCCCGTCAAGAAGCTCTATGGTGCACTCCAGTGTCTTGAACCAAGCTTGAGCATCCCAGGGCTCAGTCGTACCTGAGAAACTTTCTGGCTTCAACTTCATCCACTGTACCAGTTTTGATTCTTGTCTTCTAGGTGTTGTGACGACTTCCAGGGTAGCTGGTGGAACTTCAGTCACCACTGGAGTCTCCACATTGATGGTTGGAGGAGTGGGAGGAACTGGCTGCTGATTGGCCATCAAATTGGCAATCACTTGTTGCTGCTCTACTACTTGTCTCTGGAGTTGGGCAACAACTTCAGAGAGATTGGGCTCAGTTGATCTAAGCTCTTCATTCTCCTGATCTTGGTTCTCAGTACGAACAGTATGAGGACGTCCTTTTCTTGACATCTAATTATGCAAAGAAAAGGACTTTGTATATTCTCTATCCTTTCTAAACAAACTTAGGTATATGGATAAAAGAGAAACAAAACTTCTATCTTACTAAGTGCATATAAGCAAATACTTTATACTGCAAATAATAAAGAAAACATAAAAGGAAAACTTAAATGCTTTCTTACTTGAAGACGGCAAAGCTGGTGCTGATGTGTGATGCTGGAGAATGGGGACTGCTCTGATACCAACTGTAACGACCACCCTTCTTACTACTACTACTACTCTCGAAGGTGACCGTTACTTAACTATTAACTCTACTTAACCGGTGTGATCGAAACCACGAGGAATCCCTACCGAAAAATTTCGGTAGAGTCTCCCCTGTACCGGTGACCAAATTCATCAATACATGCAAATAATAACCATCAGCCACATGCGGCTGGTATATATACTTCACAACCACGCAGTAATAACAATCTAAAACAAAGATGAACTCAAATGGCATGAACTATAAAGTACAATCTCAAACGTTTACAGTCCACTAAAACATGGAAAACTTAGTAATAAAGAAAGAAAACTAAAAGAACTCTTTTCTAGTCCCAAGACTTCCATAGTCCTGGCATCACACACCATCCGCACCACCTTGTCGCCTTCCTTGCTAGATCTTTTCCTTTCCTTTATCTGCAGTAAGAGGAAATGCAGTCTATAAGCAAAATTTGCTTAGTAAGCGCTATCTAACTCACAAAAACACGAATATGCATGTATACAGAATGAACTAGAAACTATATGCTCTAAAAGTAAAGCATAAATATATCTGCTCATGTCAAACAAATAGCAAAGAAAAGCTAAGGAACCTACTCATGTAATTCTAATAGCTAATCATGCTACACAAGGATAAAACTGCATGCTGGAAAATAAAGCTAATCATGTTAAATAACTAAGCAGGAAACAAATAAAACTAATACTGCATGCTTCAAATTAAAAGAAGCTAAACTTACTGACTCTAAGCATAAATGAAGCTTGTTTCATTTGTTTCAAAACTTATACTTTATTACTTTAAAATAATAATCAACTTCTCTTGGGCCCGGCATTGTACCAATTTGTGCGCATCCTTAATATGAGTCACGGTAGTTAATCCTGAAACTACTAAGGTACTTCTAGGCGATCTTGTGCCTAGGGGCGATCTAGGAGCCCACCCAATGGACCTTGTGTCCAGTACATGTCATTAAAAAGTAAAATACTTATTTTCTTTTTAACTATAACTTCCTTATAATAAAATGCCTTGCATTTCTTTGAGCACTTGATGTGCTGCTGATCCCAATACTTAAAATTTAGGGATTCTATCAAGACCTTGGTTTTTTCTCAACTCATAACTTCTCATAATCCCCTAAGAGAGCTTACTAGAACACTGTAAGTATATCTAACAAGTAGGGAATTGCAACTAAATGAGCATGCTATAAAAATAAAGCAAAGAAAAGCAAATCTGACTTCTTTAAGCATGCTACAATAAACATAAATCTAAGAAAAGCAAATCTGAACTCTCTAAGCATGCTACAATAAACATAAATCAAACTTTGCAGAACCAGATTAGTTATGCTGGAATTTAGGTAAGGCTGTCCGAAAAAAATAGCAAGGAGAGTCTAAGCCACAAATGCTAATATGGAAGGCTTGTCCCTGCTCCTGGATTAGCAAAGAAAACTGAAAACTGAAATACTAACTACACAACGGAGATCAAAGATAATCAATTCAAAAGACTAACCCTTTTTAGCTAATTTCTTCTTATTAAGGATACAACATGAAGAAAATAACTGAGTTGCTTAACCACATGTCATTTTAAACAATTCATTCATTTTCCCTAACCTAACCACAATAGATTGCTAACACTACCATTCGTTCACAATTATACTGTACTTTATTAAGCTACTGGATCTAAAATTAAGGCTTCATTTATCAAATCATACTAACCATTCTTAGGTGATTGAGACGTTATTATTATGGACTTTAACACGTGGTTAGGCCAAGTTCAATTATTCCATTGAACAAGTAGTGGTAGGACATGTTCTCCCTTAGGATTATATTTGATATAATACCATTAATATTGTTATCAAACCAACCCAAAACTAATAAAACTTGTAAAGGAAACATGAGCATTCTGATCACAGTATCACCATCTCATCAACATCTTTTAACTCTGATTAAGGCTTTCAACATTTGGTATGCAACAAATTAACCAGATCATCATCATCAATGATATTAAACCATGCTTATCATAGCTATTTGGACTCAGCTATATAGGTTTTATCCCTCCATTAAGCCCATTGAGTCGTATGAGACTATACTGCTAGTAATATTCACATCAACCGAATTTAATCCCTTTTGGCAACAATTCATCTAGATAGGAATCAGGATTCATCAACACAGAAATAAACCAAACTACATGCTCCAAATTTATTTAAAACCTCTTCTCATCTCCCTGATGAACTCCACGGCAGAAACAAAAAAGGAATTGCTACTGGAAAACTCATGCAAAGCTTCGGGAACAAGGAGAGGAACAAGGAATAAACCTTGGAGCTATCCTACTGCAGGTGAGTAGCAACTTACCTTCGCGTTCTTGAACTCACAGCCGTGAAGAAGGGTTTTTAGGTTCTCGGAGGCTCGCAATCTCGGCACCTTCCTCACCTCTATGCGCTCTCCTCGACGAGAGGATCACGTATTAGTGGAGAAATTCTGGAGTTAATCACTCGCCGGCCACTGGAAGTGAACCCTAGCCTCTTCCCTGTTTTTTGCCCGAGTGGAAATCGCCGTCGGGAGAGGAAGGTAGGAACGGTTTAGGTCTCGGGGAAAAAAAATTAAGCCTCTTTTGTAACTAGGGTTTTTATTATCAACTATAGCTTATATATTTGTCGCTGTCTATCTAATTAGCACCGACCGCTAGACCAGTTGGTCAGCTGGCTTTTAACCGAATCAAAGGTTTGGGTTTCGATTCCTCCGCCGTCTCCCCTTTTTCCAATTTATTTTAAATGTTCCAACTATAGCTTAAATACTTTTTGGTTCGGGTTTTACTAAGAAACCCGTGACTGGTCTGTTGGTTAAGCGAATCTTTGCTTAACCCGAGGTTCACAGTTCAAATCTCGACTTGAACATTTTTTTGTCGAAACTTCCTTCGTTTAGTAAAAATACCAAACGACCTCCAAAAATTGCATAAAAATACTCAAAAAATTTTTAAAATCTCTAGAATATTTTAAAAGCATTTTCAAAAATTTTTAAGGACATTTAGAACTTGAAATAGGAAAAATTAGATTGTTATAATTCTCCATACCTTATAAAAAGCTCGTCCTCGAACTTAGAATAGTTCTGGATATTTCTGTCTCATACTGTCCTCACGCTCCCAAGTGACTTCCTTGTGTTTCTGGTTCTGCCAGATGACCTTTACTAGTGGCACTTCTTTGTTTCTTAGTCTCTTGACTGCTCTGTCCACTATCTGTGTAGGTCTGCTCTCGTAGCTATGATCCTTTTGGATCTGCACTGACTGAGGCTGAATCACTTGGCTAGGGTCGTGGAGACACTTCTTTAGCATGGAGACATGAAATATGTTATGTATTGCTGACATGTCCTGTGGTAAGTCCAACCTGTAAGCTACTTTCCCAATCCTTTCTGTGAACAGGTAAGGTCCTACATAACGAGGACTTAATTTGCCCTTCTTGCCAAATCTCATCACTCCCTTCATCGGAGCAACCTTGAGAAAGACTGAATCCCCTAATTGGAATTCAAGTGGCCTACGGCGTGTCTCAGCATAACTCTTCTGTCTACTCTGGGCAGTCTCAATTCTCTGTCTGATCTTCTGAATAGCCTGAGTAGTCTCATCTATCAGCTCTATCTGAATGCCCAATTCTACTTCCATTTCTTTTCTTTCACCTGCTTCTTGCTAGCAAATAGGTGATCTGCACTTCCTGCCATACAACGCCTCGTATGGTGCCATCTTGATGGTGGCCTGATAGCTGTTGTTGTAGGCAAATTCAGCTAAACACAGGTACACTTAGACGCATTCAATAGTATCCTCTCCAACGGAGTCACTGCTATTATTTTGTGGGACCAAAGAAATACCAACTATTAATTTGTCATAAAGCTAGGTGAAACCCTCCTCTTACAAATGTTTGAATTTGTATACGTCCACACTAACGTGGCATGCAAAATTCACGGTGTTTGAGGTAATTTTTTCATAAAGTTAGGTTGACAAAATAAGTTGGGTAAAACCTCCTCTTACAAATAAATGAATTTGTATACGTCCACACTAATGTGTCATACAAAATTCATGGTGTTTGAGGTAATTTAAGGATGACAAGATAATTAATGGGTAAGACCCTCCTCTTACAAATGTTTGATTTTGTATACGTCCATACTGTTGGGATCTCTTCGTACGGCTAGAGAGGGGGGGTGTGAATAGCCGACCCCAATTACTCGCGTTTCTTTCTACAAACTAGGGTTAGCGCAGCGGAAACTAAATGCAGAAAGAAAACAGGAGAAGAAATCAAACCTCTACGCAAGGATGTAACGAGGTTCGGAGATGAAACTCCTACTCCTCGGCGTGTCCGTAAGGTGGACGAAGCCTATCAATCCGTCGGTGGATGAGTCCCCGGAAAACCGGCTAAATCAAACTCCTTGTGGGTGGAGAAATCTCGCCACAATCACTTGCAACAGCAAGCTAAGAGTACAAGAGAATAGCAAGAACAAAATACAACAGGAATGTAAACACAGTAGCTTGCCTTCTCGTCGACTGGGGTCCCGGATGAAGTAGCAACTTCAAGGACAGATGCAACAAGCAACTCAGCAGCAGCTGATCCAGTCGCGAAATGAAGCTCACGCGAAGCTTCGACAAGGAGGAGCTCAACAAAGCTCAAGCACAACAGCACTTCGCAACAGGAAGAAAGAAGAAGAAGTAAGAGTGTCTCCACTGTAGAAGCACTCAGCCCTTATACCTGCATTCACCTGCGAAGAAGAGAAGACTAGCCGTTGTGAGCCAACGGCTAGTGCCAGACCGATCAGGCATCACCCTGATCGGTCTGGGGCTGATCTGATCGGTCATGGGGACCGATCAGGCTCTATGCTGATCGGTCCCCAGACCGATCAGAGCGCTTTCACAGAGAGTTGCCAACTCTCTGTGCGTACCCTGATCGGTCCCGGGGACCGATCAGGATTCCTTCTGATCGGTCCCCAGACCGATCAGTAAGCTCACAGAGGCATACTGATCGCTTTCTGATCGGTCTCCAGACCGGTCAAGAAATCACAGTATCACTGGATCGGTCACCAGACCGATCCAGGTCTTGGCTTTTGCCCAAACCAATATCCGGTCAGCCTTGACCTATTGGTACATCATGCTTAGCATCCGGTCACTCCCTTGACCTGCTAAAACTTCCCACCAAGTGTCCGGTCAATCCCTTTGACCCACTTGGACTTTCCTCTTCGTGCCAAGTATCCGATCACTCCCTTGATCTACTTGGACTTCCCAACACCAGATGTCCGATCACCCTTGATCCATCTGGATTTTCCCTTGCCTTGCTTCACTCACCAGGACTTTCACCTAGCTTCACTCACCAGGATTTCCACACTGCCTAACATCCCAGTTAGGACTTTCTCACTGCCTAACTTCACTCACCAGGACTTTCCAACTGCCTAACATCCCAGTTAGGACTTTCCCACTGCCTGGCTTCACTCACCAGGACTTTCCACACTGCCTAACATCCCAGTTAGGACTTTCCCACTGCCTGGCTTCACTCACCAGGACTTTCCACCTGCCTAACATCCCAGTTAGGACTTTCCCTCGTGCCAAGCTCCCTGCTTGGACTTCTCCGTGCCAAGTCTCCATACTTGGACTTTTCCAGTGCCAAGTCTCCATACTTGGACTTTTCCCGTGCCAAGTCTCCACACTTGGACTTTTCGCCAAGCTCCCTCGCTTGGACTTTTCCAGTGCCAAGTTCCCTGCTTGGACTTTTTCCGTTGCCAAGTCTCCATACTTGGACTCTTTCCCGAATCAGGTCAACCTTGACCTACGTTGCACCAATAATCTCCCAAACATTTGTCCCATATCAAGAATACAACTCTTCCACGAGTGTCAAACATCAAAATACAACTCAACTAGGTCAACCTTGACCTAAGGTTGCACCATCAATCTTCCTAAGTCAAACATCAAAATACAACTCGAGTCAGGTCAACTCGAGTCAGGTCAACCAGGTCAACCTTGACCTAAGGTTGCACCAACAATCTCCCCCTTTTTGATGTTTGACAAAACCATAATCAAGTTAGGTTAATCCGATAACCTAACTTAGGTTTCCCAATGTTCTTCAATGTTCTTCCTTGAACATTCTCCCCAAACCTACATTCTCCCCCTTTTTGACACACATCAAAAAGAGTGAATCAAGGTCAAGAGTTTCTTCCTAATGAAAGTCACATACCTTTCATTGAAACTCTTAATTTCCCCCTTGATACTAAGGTCAACACTCAACTTAGTGATAATCCCATATCACTCAAGTCTTTAGGAGTAAAAACTCCCCCTAAAAGTCAACTTCCCCTTGACTAATAGGTAAAACTCTCCCTAAAGGTCAACTCCCCCTTGACCATTGCACCAACAGTGTCTTGGAGAGTTTCAAACCTTTAGAACTCTAAAACACCACTTCCACAGCTGCAATTTCAGCAACTTGGCACGCCCTGATCGGTCACCAGACCGATCAGGGATTCCCTGGATCGGTCACGGTGACCGATCCAGGCTCCCCTGGACCGATCAGAATCCCCTCTGATCGGTCCACAACTCTGATTTCTGATTTCTAATTTCTTCTCCCGAAATTCAGAAACCTCTTGAAAATCACAGAAAATTCTAAAAATTGTAAAATTTTGAGGATGCATTCCTCATAACATACACTATCATGGAAAAATAATTTTCGATGAAAATAACTTCCATTTTCAAATCTTGATACAAAGTTCAAAAACTTTGAAATAGTTCAAGTTTAACTCAACTTTGTATCACAATGTTCAATGATGAATGCAATCACTAAGATGGCTTCATCAAGGTTTTCCAAATCAATTTCAAAATGATTTTAAACCTTTTAATTTTGGACCATAATCTTAGGGCTAAATGTACATGACTTGTACACAAGCTTTCCCTATGATCCTCCATTTCTTGAATTAGGGTCATCTAGGTACAAGGACTATGCACCTTGATCCTAACTCATGATCCTAATATCTCACACACATCTAAGGTGTATCAAACCACATTCAAGTCAATTTGATGTGAGATATGGATTAAGGTCAACTTAGGCTAAGTTCTCATGCATTTTCTAAACACCAATTTGATCTCAATATCAAATTATATGTTTGTCCTTAAATCAATTTCATTGATTATAATGCAAGAGATGATGACATGGCATATAATGGTATCATAAGTAAAAACATGTGCCAATGTCATGATGTCATGGCATAAAGTTTGAAAACTTAAATAAAGCATGACATATAAACTAGCCTAAGCATTATCATGACATTTCAAATGATAATAAAACTAAACATGATGTCATGACATGTGAGGGCAAACAATCATGGCAAGATTTAACATAAATAAATATACCTAGATTACCTATCTAAGTATCCTTAACCACTTGGCTAACTTCAAATTTAATCCTAGATTGCCCCAAAATGCCAAAATCCTAATTTTGACACTTCTTGAACTCTAGATTTTCCCAAATTGTGTCAATTAAGATTAAAAATGAAATTTCCAATCTTTAGGCACATTTAACTCTTCAAAGGAGTAAATGATAATTCCATTTCATTTTCAAAAGTTCTCAAAACCTTGAAAATGCTCCTTGAGTGTCAATTTCCTCAAAGTTGGGTTAACTACCCTTCTAATCGGAGTTGACACTCTCTAACCCATCTATGGGGTAGAGAAGATGCTCCTAGGAACCCAATTAGATGGGTTAGAGAAGATGCTCCTAGGAACCCAATACCTATTAGAGCTCATTGGGTTCACTAAATATTCACTAGGGATAACTTCCCTAGCAACCCTCCTAATGACCCTCTTAGGCTTTAAAGCCTTGGTCATTTGGGACTCATCAAGATCAACTCTAGGGGTGACTCCCCTTGTGACCTTGGTGATGGTCTTCCTAGCCCTAGATTTTGTTCCATAATCGAATGGAACATTATGATAAGTGGGCTTGACCACTTGGGACTTAGGTTTGTGACCCAAACCTTTCTTGTCCTTGGACATTGGTTTTTGACCCTTAAACCCTAGAGATGACTTCTCCAAGTTCTTAAGAGCCTTTTCCAAAGTATCAAGTCTTGACCTCAAGACTTGATTCTCCTTCTCTAATACCTCATGTTTTAATTTTTCATTGTTCTTTGAGGCATTCCTAGGCATGTGTCTAGTTGATTTGGGGTTTCTACCTAGGTTTTCCTTAACCTTAGAAGTGTTAATCCTAGGGTTAGCATTCCTAGTAGTATCCCTATCTAGGTTGACATGTTTAGCACCTAAGCACATGTATTGATTTCTAGTGTTAACATGCTTATCATTATTGACTAATGCAATAAAATTACTAGCATGTATTTTATTAGAATTGCAAAAATGAACCTTAGAGGTTACCTTAGGGTTTGCCTTAGCTCCCCTTATCGATGTGCCCGGTCTCTTGCCCTTGTGAGGTTGCCTCCCCCTCGGACAATGGCTCCTATAGTGTCCCCTTTGCTTGCATTGGAAGCACACGATGTGCTCCTTGCCCTTGCGTTTCGGGACTCCGGCTTCCTTGACCTTTGGCGCCGGTGGAGTCTTTCTTACCCTCTTTGGACACTTACTCTTGTAATGTCCATGTTCCCTACACTCAAAGCACATAATGTGTAATTTAATTGAACTTAAATTGCTTGAGTTACCTAGGGTTGAGGGTGGATGCGAGCTCTCTTCTTCATCCCTTTCGGAGGTAGAAGCTTCTTCTTCTTGCTCCGAACTTGAAGAAGAACTCTCCTCCTCTTCGTCCTTAGATGTTGAGTAACCCTCAACTTCTAATTCCTCTCCTCCATGATGTGAGCTACTTGATGACTCACTTGTCTCCTCTTCATGATTTGAAGTGGAGCTCTCCTCATGGTACTTGGCCAAGTTATCCCATAATTCCTTGGCATTGTTGTAACCTATCTTACACAAGATGTTAGTAGGCAATGAAAATTCAATTATTCTCGTTACCTCTTCGTTGATTTCGGATTTGTGAATTTGTTCTCTGGTCCACTCCTTCTTCTCAAGAGGTTTTCCTTCCTTATCCACCGGAGGAGTAAAACCTTCTTGTACACAAAACCAATTCATTATGTTAGTCATAAGAAAGTACTTCATCCTTACCTTCCAATACGCGAAGTCACCGCATTCGTAGAAGGGTGGAATGGTGACATCTTCTCTAAATTGATCCATCTCTAGCTTGTGCTCCCACGGGTGTGAATCCGTCGAAGAGCAACCTCGCTCTGATACCACTTGTTGGGATCTCTTCGTACGGCTAGAGAGGGGGGGTGTGAATAGCCGACCCCAATTACTCGCGTTTCTTTCTACAAACTAGGGTTAGCGCAGCGGAAACTAAATGCAGAAAGAAAACAGGAGAAGAAATCAAACCTCTACGCAAGGATGTAACGAGGTTCGGAGATGAAACTCCTACTCCTCGGCGTGTCCATAAGGTGGACGAAGCCTATCAATCCGTCGGTGGATGAGTCCCCGGAAAATTGGCTAAATCAAACTCCTTGTGGGTGGAGAAACCTCGCCACAATCACTTGCAACAGCAAGCTAAGAGTACAAGAGAATAGCAAGAACAAAATACAACAGGAATGTAAACACAGTAGCTTGCCTTCTCGTCGACTGGGGTCCCGGATGAAGTAGCAACTTCAAGGACAGATGCAACAAGCAACTCAGCAGCAGCTGATCCAGTCGCGAAATGAAGCTCACGCGAAGCTTCGACAAGGAGGAGCTCAACAAAGCTCAAGCACAACAGCACTTCGCAACAGGAAGAAAGAAGAAGAAGTAAGAGTGTCTCCACTGTAGAAGCACTCAGCCCTTATACCTGCATTCACCTGCGAAGAAGAGAAGACTAGCCGTTGTGAGCCAACGGCTAGTGCCAGACCGATCAGGCATCACCCTGATCGGTCTGGGGCTGATCTGATCGGTCATGGGGACCGATCAGGCTCTATGCTGATCGGTCCCCAGACCGATCAGAGCGCTTTCACAGAGAGTTGCCAACTCTCTGTGCGTACCCTGATCGGTCCCGGGGACCGATCAGGATTCCTTCTGATCGGTCCCCAGACCGATCAGTAAGCTCACAGAGGCATACTGATCGCTTTCTGATCGGTCTCCAGACCGGTCAAGAAATCACAGTATCACTGGATCGGTCACCAGACCGATCCAGGTCTTGGCTTTTGCCCAAACCAATATCCGGTCAGCCTTGACCTATTGGTACATCATGCTTAGCATCCGGTCACTCCCTTGACCTGCTAAAACTTCCCACCAAGTGTCCGGTCAATCCCTTTGACCCACTTGGACTTTCCTCTTCGTGCCAAGTATCCGATCACTCCCTTGATCTACTTGGACTTCCCAACACCAGATGTCCGATCACCCTTGATCCATCTGGATTTTCCCTTGCCTTGCTTCACTCACCAGGACTTTCACCTAGCTTCACTCACCAGGATTTCCACACTGCCTAACATCCCAGTTAGGACTTTCTCACTGCCTAACTTCACTCACCAGGACTTTCCAACTGCCTAACATCCCAGTTAGGACTTTCCCACTGCCTGGCTTCACTTACCAGGACTTTCCACACTGCCTAACATCCCAGTTAGGACTTTCCCACTGCCTGGCTTCACTCACCAGGACTTTCCACCTGCCTAACATCCTAGTTAGGACTTTCCCTCGTGCCAAGCTCCCTGCTTGGACTTCTCCGTGCCAAGTCTCCATACTTGGACTTTTCCAGTGCCAAGTCTCCATACTTGGACTTTTCCCGTGCCAAGTCTCCACACTTGGACTTTTCGCGTGCCAAGCTTGGACTTTTCCAGTGCCAAGTTCCCTGCTTGGACTTTTTCCGTTGCCAAGTCTCCATACTTGGACTCTTTCCCGAATCAGGTCAACCTTGACCTACGTTGCAACAATAATCTCCCAAACATTTGTCCCATATCAAGAATACAACTCTTCCACGAGTGTCAAACATCAAAATACAACTCAACTAGGTCAACCTTGACCTAAGGTTGCACCATCAATCTTCCTAAGTCAAACATCAAAATACAACTCGAGTCAGGTCAACTCGAGTCAGGTCAACCAGGTCAACCTTGACCTAAGGTTGCACCAACAATCTCCCCCTTTTTGATGTTTGACAAAACCATAATCAAGTTAGGTTAATCCGATAACCTAACTTAGGTTTCCCAATGTTCTTCAATGTTCTTCCTTGAACATTCTCCCCAAACCTACATTCTCCCCCTTTTTGACACACATCAAAAAGAGTGAATCAAGGTCAAGAGTTTCTTCCTAATGAAAGTCACATACCTTTCATTGAAACTCTTAATTTCCCCCTTGATACTAAGGTCAACACTCAACTTAGTGATAATCCCATATCACTCAAGTCTTTAGGAGTAAAAACTCCCCCTAAAAGTCAACTTCCCCTTGACTAATAGGTAAAACTCTCCCTAAAGGTCAACTCCCCCTTGACCATTGCACCAACAGTGTCTTGGAGAGTTTCAAACCTTTAGAACTCTAAAACACCACTTCCACAGCTGCAATTTCAGACAAACAGTCGAAATTCAGCAGGTTGGCACGCCCTGATCGGTCACCAGACCGATCAGGGATTCCCTGGATCGGTCACGGTGACCGATCCAGGCTCCCCTGGACCGATCAGAATCCCCTCTGATCGGTCCACAACTCTGATTTCTGATTTCTAATTTCTTCTCCCGAAATTCAGAAACCTCTTGAAAATCACAGAAAATTCTAAAAATTGTAAAATTTTGAGGATGCATTCCTCATAACATACACTATCATGGAAAAATAATTTTCGATGAAAATAACTTCCATTTTCAAATCTTGATACAAAGTTCAAAAACTTTGAAATAGTTCAAGTTTAACTCAACTTTGTATCACAATGTTCAATGATGAATGCAATCACTAAGATGGCTTCATCAAGGTTTTCCAAATCAATTTCAAAATGATTTTAAACCTTTTAATTTTGGACCATAATCTTAGGGCTAAATGTACATGACTTGTACACAAGCTTTCCCTATGATCCTCCATTTCTTGAATTAGGGTCATCTAGGTACAAGGACTATGCACCTTGATCCTAACTCATGATCCTAATATCTCACACACATCTAAGGTGTATCAAACCACATTCAAGTCAATTTGATGTGAGATATGGATTAAGGTCAACTTAGGCTAAGTTCTCATGCATTTTCTAAACACCAATTTGATCTCAATATCAAATTATATGTTTGTCCTTAAATCAATTTCATTGATTATAATGCAAGAGATGATGACATGGCATATAATGGTATCATAAGTAAAAACATGTGCCAATGTCATGATGTCATGGCATAAAGTTTGAAAACTTAAATAAAGCATGACATATAAACTAGCCTAAGCATTATCATGACATTTCAAATGATAATAAAACTAAACATGATGTCATGACATGTGAGGGCAAACAATCATGGCAAGATTTAACATAAATAAATATACCTAGATTACCTATCTAAGTATCCTTAACCACTTGGCTAACTTATTTCCTAGATTGCCCCAAAATGCCAAAATCCTAATTTTGACACTTCTTGAACTCTAGATTTTCCCAAATTGTGTCAATTAAGATTAAAAATGAAATTTCCAATCTTTAGGCACATTTAACTCTTCAAAGGAGTAAATGATAATTCCATTTCATTTTCAAAAGTTCTCAAAACCTTGAAAATGCTCCTTGAGTGTCAATTTCCTCAAAGTTGGGTTAACTACCCTTCTAATCGGAGTTGACACTCTCTAACCCATCTATGGGGTAGAGAAGATGCTCCTAGGAACCCAATTAGATGGGTTAGAGAAGATGCTCCTAGGAACCCAATACCTATTAGAGCTCATTGGGTTCACTAAATATTCACTAGGGATAACTTCCCTAGCAACCCTCCTAATGACCCTCTTAGGCTTTAAAGCCTTGGTCATTTGGGACTCATCAAGATCAACTCTAGGGGTGACTCCCCTTGTGACCTTGGTGATGGTCTTCCTAGCCCTAGATTTTGTTCCATAATCGAATGGAACATTATGATAAGTGGGCTTGACCACTTGGGACTTAGGTTTGTGACCCAAACCTTTCTTGTCCTTGGACATTGGTTTTTGACCCTTAAACCCTAGAGATGACTTCTCCAAGTTCTTAAGAGCCTTTTCCAAAGTATCAAGTCTTGACCTCAAGACTTGATTCTCCTTCTCTAATACCTCATGTTTTAATTTTTCATTGTTCTTTGAGGCATTCCTAGGCATGTGTCTAGTTGATTTGGGGTTTCTACCTAGGTTTTCCTTAACCTTAGAAGTGTTAATCCTAGGGTTAGCATTCCTAGTAGTATCCCTATCTAGGTTGACATGTTTAGCACCTAAGCACATGTATTGATTTCTAGTGTTAACATGCTTATCATTATTGACTAATGCAATAAAATTACTAGCATGTATTTTATTAGAATTGCAAAAATGAACCTTAGAGGTTACCTTAGGGTTTGCCTTAGCTCCCCCTATCGATGTGCCCGGTCTCTTGCCCTTGTGAGGTTGCCTCCCCCTCGGACAATGGCTCCTATAGTGTCCCCTTTGCTTGCATTGGAAGCACACGATGTGCTCCTTGCCCTTGCGTTTCGGGACTCCGGCTTCCTTGACCTTTGGCGCCGGTGGAGTCTTTCTTACCCTCTTTGGACACTTACTCTTGTAATGTCCATGTTCCCTACACTCAAAGCACATAATGTGTAATTTAATTGAACTTAAATTGCTTGAGTTACCTAGGGTTGAGGGTGGATGCGAGCTCTCTTCTTCATCCCTTTCGGAGGTAGAAGCTTCTTCTTCTTGCTCCGAACTTGAAGAAGAACTCTCCTCCTCTTCGTCCTTAGATGTTGAGTAACCCTCAACTTCTAATTCCTCTCCTCCATGATGTGAGCTACTTGATGACTCACTTGTCTCCTCTTCATGATTTGAAGTGGAGCTCTCCTCATGGTACTTGGCCAAGTTATCCCATAATTCCTTGGCATTGATGTAACCTATCTTACACAAGATGTTAGTAGGCAATGAAAATTCAATTATTCTCGTTACCTCTTCGTTGATTTCGGATTTGTGAATTTGTTCTCTGGTCCACTCCTTCTTCTCAAGAGGTTTTCCTTCCTTATCCACCGGAGGAGTAAAACCTTCTTGTACACAAAACCAATTCATTATGTTAGTCATAAGAAAGTACTTCATCCTTACCTTCCAATACGCGAAGTCACCGCATTCGTAGAAGGGTGGAATGGTGACATCTTCTCTAAATTGATCCATCTCTAGCTTGTGCTCCCACGGGTGTGAATCCGTCGAAGAGCAACCTCGCTCTGATACCACTTGTTGGGATCTCTTCGTACGGCTAGAGAGGGGGGGTGTGAATAGCCAACCCCAATTACTCGTGTTTCTTTCTACAAACTAGGGTTAGCGCAGCGGAAACTAAATGCAGAAAGAAAACAGGAGAAGAAATCAAACCTCTACGCAAGGATGTAACGAGGTTCGGAGATGAAACTCCTACTCCTCGGCGTGTCCATAAGGTGGACGAAGCCTATCAATCCGTCGGTGGATGAGTCCCCGGAAAATTGGCTAAATCAAACTCCTTGTGGGTGGAGAAACCTCGCCACAATCACTTGCAACAGCAAGCTAAGAGTACAAGAGAATAGCAAGAACAAAATACAACAGGAATGTAAACACAGTAGCTTGCCTTCTCGTCGACTGGGGTCCCGGATGAAGTAGCAACTTCAAGGACAGATGCAACAAGCAACTCAGCAGCAGCTGATCCAGTCGCGGAATGAAGCTCACGCGAAGCTTCGACAAGGAGGAGCTCAACAAAGCTCAAGCACAACAGCACTTCGCAACAGGAAGAAAGAAGAAGAAGTAAGAGTGTCTCCACTGTAGAAGCACTCAGCCCTTATACCTGCATTCACCTGCGAAGAAGAGAAGACTAGCCGTTGTGAGCCAACGGCTAGTGCCAGACCGATCAGGCATCACCCTGATCGGTCTGGGGCTGATCTGATCGGTCATGGGGACCGATCAGGCTCTATGCTGATCGGTCCCCAGACCGATCAGAGCGCTTTCACAGAGAGTTGCCAACTCTCTGTGCGTACCCTGATCGGTCCCGGGGACCGATCAGGATTCCTTCTGATCGGTCCCCAGACCGATCAGTAAGCTCACAGAGGCATACTGATCGCTTTCTGATCGGTCTCCAGACCGGTCAAGAAATCACAGTATCACTGGATCGGTCACCAGACCGATCCAGGTCTTGGCTTTTGCCCAAACCAATATCCGGTCAGCCTTGACCTATTGGTACATCATGCTTAGCATCCGGTCACTCCCTTGACCTGCTAAAACTTCCCACCAAGTGTCCGGTCAATCCCTTTGACCCACTTGGACTTTCCTCTTCGTGCCAAGTATCCGATCACTCCCTTGATCTACTTGGACTTCCCAACACCAGATGTCCGATCACCCTTGATCCATCTGGATTTTCCCTTGCCTTGCTTCACTCACCAGGACTTTCACCTAGCTTCACTCACCAGGATTTCCACACTGCCTAACATCCCAGTTAGGACTTTCTCACTGCCTAACTTCACTCACCAGGACTTTCCAACTGCCTAACATCCCAGTTAGGACTTTCCCACTGCCTGGCTTCACTTACCAGGACTTTCCACACTGCCTAACATCCCAGTTAGGACTTTCCCACTGCCTGGCTTCACTCACCAGGACTTTCCACCTGCCTAACATCCCAGTTAGGACTTTCCCTCATGCCAAGCTCCCTGCTTGGACTTCTCCATGCCAAGTCTCCATACTTGGACTTTTCCAGTGCCAAGTCTCCATACTTGGACTTTTCCCGTGCCAAGTCTCCACACTTGGACTTTTCACGTGCCAAGCTCCCTGCTTGGACTTTTCCAGTGCCAAGTTCCCTGCTTGGACTTTTTCCGTTGCCAAGTCTCCATACTTGGACTCTTTCCCGAATCAGGTCAACCTTGACCTACGTTGCACCAATAATCTCCCAAACATTTGTTCCATATCAAGAATACAACTCTTCCACGAGTGTCAAACATCAAAATACAACTCAACTAGGTCAACCTTGACCTAAGGTTGCACCATCAATCTTCCTAAGTCAAACATCAAAATACAACTCGAGTCAGGTCAACTCGAGTCAGGTCAACCAGGTCAACCTTGACCTAAGGTTGCACCAACACATACTAACGTGACATACAAAATTCACGGTGTTAGAGGTGTTGGTGAAGTTAAATGATATTATTTTGAGGAATCAATATTATTTTAAATTCAAAGTTTTGACCAAATATTTGATCAGAGATAAACCATCTATTAATTTTATTTGTCATAAAGTTAAGTTGACGAGATAATAAAATTAATGGATAAAATCTCCTCTTTGATTTTGTATACGTCCACACTATCATGACATACAAAATTCATGAGGATTTTAAGGTGTTAGTCTTGACCAAATATTTTTGTGATTCTTAGGATTTTCAAATGTTAGTCAATCCCCTAGTAGAAAAGACTTAGTAGTCCAAATTATAATGATTAGAAATAGGACATGGATATTAAGGTAGACTGTCCTCTTAGAACTAAGAATAATATAGGTGTATTTTATTCATTAGTTGATACATGTTTAGTGATATTATCTACCGGTACCTGGTGTGTAGATACGGGAGCTACTGATCATGTCTGTAATTCATTACAGGGGTTCCAGGAAACCCGACAACTATATGAAGAGAAAATCACTGTCTACATGGGCACTACTGCAAAAGAAGCAGCTGTTGCAGTGGGAGATGTTTATCCTCTGATAGGAATAAAAAGTAGATTTTGAGAAAATTGTCTTTACATACCAAGTTTAGAAAGAACTTGATTTCGATTTCTAAACTATCAAAAAATAGATATTCTGTCTATTTTGATAACAAACTTGTTATCAAGAAAAATAGGGAAGTTATCTGTTCTGGTATGTTGGTTGACAATTTATAATCCAATAACTCCCACGGTGCAATAAATGGAAATTAATAACACATCTTCTAACTTTAATAAGAGAAAGCAACCTTCGGAAATGAACCAATCATACTTTTGGCATCTAAGGCTAGGTTATATTAACTTGAGTAGGATTCAAAGGATAATAACCAATGAACTCTTGGGTTCATTGGTAATGAAAATCTTTCCAACCTGCGAGTCTTACTTAGAAGGAAACATAACCAAGAAGCTTTTAAGTCTAAGGGGTATGGAGCCAAAGATATGTTGGAATTGGTTCATTCTGATTTGTGTGGATCTATGACTATCCAGGAAAGAGGTGGTTTCAAATATTTCATCTATTTTATAGATAACTATTCAAAATACGGGTACATTTACTTGATGCGCTGCAAGTCTAAGTACTTTGATAAGTTCAAAGAGTATTAGGCTGATGTGGAGTAACGTCAAGGTAAAAGTATCAAGACACTACACTGAGATCGTAGTGGCAAGTACCTCTTGGGAAAGTTTAGGAGTCACTTATCAGAAGTTCGGATTCAATCCCAACTAACTGCCTCTGGAACACCCCAACAGAATAGTGTAGTAGAATGAAAGTATAGGACTCTTATGGAAATAGTTAGATCAATGATGAGTTATTCAGAATTACCAAAATTCATTTTGAGGATATACACTGGAAATGGAAGTGAACATAGTACCTTCTAAGTCAGAACTCTCTACTCCCATACAATTGCAGAATGGGAGTAAGCCTAGTCTTAAGCATATTCGGATTTGGGTGGTCTAGCACATGAGAGACACTGATAAGTTGAACAGGAGTTCACTTGTTTGTAGGTTATCCTAGAGAAACGAAAGGAGGTTTATAGTCCTAAAATCAGAAGGTCATTGTTAGCACTAATGCCCAATTTTTAAAAGAGGACTATGTAATAAACCATAAGCCCATAAGAAAATTTGTTCTTAAGAAAATAATAAAGGACACGTCTAATCTAGTACCAACTGTACAAGATGAAATATCACAATAAACTGTAACATGTATCACAGATGATACACAATTACAGAAAGTTCCTCGTCGTAGTGGGAGGGTTGTTAAACAACCTGAAATATTCATGTTTTGGAAGAGTCTTTGGACTTGATCCCTGGTAAACATGAACTTAATTCCCGGACATATGACGAAGCGCTTCAAGATAAAGATGCAGCATCTTTGAGAAATGAATACAGAATTAGAATATATGTATTCTAATAAATTTTGGGAGCTTGTAGAGCCACCATATGGTGTAAAAGCCATTGGGTCTACAATAGGAAAAGAGGGATAGATGGGAAGGTGGAAATTTTCAAAGCAAGTCTTGTTGAAAAAGGAAACTTTCTCACTGGTAGTCATGCTTAAGTCTGTTCGGATTCTTTTATCTATTGTTACTCATATGAACTATGAGATTTGGCAAGTGGATGTTAAGATAACTTCACTTAATGGAAGTCTTGAAAAAAAATATCCATATAAAGCAACCAGAAGGGTTCATTGCAAAGGGCAAAAAGCATCTTATGTGCAAGCTCAATCAGTCTATAGACTGAAGCAAAGCTTCAAGGTCTTGGAACATCCAGTTTAATAAAGTAATCCAGACCTATGGATTTATTTAATAACCGGATGAGTCTTGTGTATACAAGAAGTGTGATGGAAACGTGGTGGTATTTCTTGTACTGTACGTAGATAACATTTTTGGTAGTTGGAAATAATATCAAAGTGTTGTCGGAAGTAAGGGTATGGTTGTCCAAACAATTTGATATGAAGGACTTGGGAGAATGCATATATTCTTGGGATCAAAGTAATAAGGGATCGCAAGAAAAGAATATTTTGCTTATCCCAAGCTTCATATATCGAAACAATCCTTGCTCATTTTAGCATGCAAGACTCCAAGAAAGGTTTTCTACCTTTTAGGCATGGAGTAGCTTTATCTAAATAAATGTCTCCGAAGACATCAAAGGAGATAAAGGACATGAAGGTAGTTCCTTATGTTTCAGCTATCGGAAGCTTAATGTATGTAATACTGTGTACGAGAATGGATATCTGTTTTGCCGAGGGCATAGTTAGCAGATATCGAAGTAACCTAGGACCAGGACACTAGACTGCCGTAAAGCATATATTAAAGTACCCTAGAGGGACTAGAGATTATATGCTAGTTTACAAGGTAGATAATTTGATCCCTGTGGGTTACACGGATTCTAACTTCCAATCAGAGAGGGGCAATAGTAAGTTGACCTCAGGATTTTGTGTTTACTTTAGGAGGTAAAGCCATAACAATGGAGGAGTGTTAAGCATAAATATTTTTTTAACTCCACCATAGAAGTTGTATGGCTCAGAAACTTCATGATGGACTTAGATATGATTTCTAGTTTATCCAAAAATTATTACAATTTATTGTAATTATAGTGGTGCAGTAGCAAACTCGAAGAAAACATAAGTCCATAAGATAAGTAAACACAATAGAGCACAAGTACCACCCATTACGAGACATCGTATAATGAGGAGAAGTTGTTGCCGCCTAGATTGCATCAGGTGATAACCTGTAGATCCTTTCACTAAGTTCCTTAAGGCAAGAGCTTTTGATGGGCATGTTGAAGGGTTGGGAATCAGATGTATGACAGCATTTATAGCAGCATAGTCTTTTAGTATAAGTGGGAGATTGTTAGAGTATATACTAAAAGCCTAGCTTTTGTATAAACATTTATTTAGAAATAAGAATCACATTGGTCAAGTATCTATATTTATATATACGAAGTGTAGTCGTTCAATTAATTTATATTGTAGATAACACGGTGTGTGGTGTCACACACAGGAGATCATGTTATCAATTCTTTATAAATTATAAATAGTAGCTCACGACTAAGATGGAAAGGAACAAACCATTGGAATAGTCGTAGTATAATTAGGTATTAGTTTATCTTGACTAATAACTTACACTAGTACACTCTAAGTGTATTGAGCAAGACTATTTAAGGTAAGTTCTTTTTATACTGACTTAATAAAAGAACTAGACCTTAGTTATTATGGAAGTGGGTGCTCTTAATCCTAATATAGTAACAAGCACATGAATTTAATATTTATTTCTTTGACTTATCAAAGGGTGAGATTTAGCTCGATAAATCAAAATGCCCGATAAGTTGGGAAATGGTGTTACTTATAGTGTGTCTTGTTGATTATAGAAGGAAACTGTGTCATAGTAATCTAGGTTGATAATGCCCCCAAGAGGAGCTCATAAAAATTGTCATGTCAAACCCAGCAGGTGGACTTAGTCCGATATGACGATAAGGTTGAGTAGTACTACTCTTGGACTAAGACATTAATTAAAATGAGTTGTCAGTAACTCAATGAATTAGTGGACATCTGACATCTTAAACACAGGGAGACTAACACACTCACAATAAGAAGGAGCCCAAAATATAATTTGGGATCGGTGTGATAGTTCAATAATAATTCTTTAGTGGTATGAATTATTATTGATGAAATTAAGTTGTGTGTTCAGGGCGAACACGGGAAGCTTATTTTCATCGGGAGACCAAAACCAATTCTTTCTCTCGATCCCTATCGTAGCCTCTTGTATATAGAGAATTATACCCACCTATACCCACCTTCTTACCCACTCTTTAGTGACCAGCCAAGCTAGCTTGGAACCCAAGCTAGGGCCCGCTAAGACCCAAAGATTGAGCCAAGATTAGTGGCCGACCCTAGCTTGGAGTCCCAGCTAGGTGTGGCCGGCCACATATAATATAAAAGGGATTTTATTTAAATTTTTTCTTATGTGGATAATATGGTTTATGGTTTTAAAAGAGAGTTTAAAATTTAAATCTTTCCTTTTATAGCTTTATACAAAAGATTAAGAAAAGATTTGAAATCTTTCCTTATTTGTAGATTGAAAGGTGGATTTTAATTTTAAGAAAACTTTCCTTTTTTGTAACCATATTCATGATTTAAAAGAAAGTTTAAAAATTAAATATTTCCTTTTATAAGTTTCTACAAAAGATTAAGAAAAGAATAAATATCTTTCCTTATTTGTAAATTGAAATGAGATTTTAATTTTAGAGATAACTTTCCTTTTTGGAAATTATCCACATGTTTAAAAGAAAGATTTTAATTTATAAAATTTCTTTTTATAATCCACCTTGAAGGGAAAAATTATTAGAGAAATTTTAATTAAAAATTTTCGGAAACAAATTAGGAAGTTTTAATTCTTATGAATAAAAACTTTCCTTGATTTCTTTGTGACCGACCACTTTAATAAGAGAAAATAAAATAGATTTTTATTAATTAATTTTTTTATTTTTCATGGCAAAGAAAATAAGAAAGTTTTATTAAATATTCCTTATTTGTCAAGACCAAGGATTATAAAAGAGGGGGTAGAGGTGCCTTCATGATTGAACAACTCTATTCTATTTCTTCCTCTCTTTTCCTCCGTGGTGGTGACCGGCCCTATTGTTTTTCCTTCTTCCTTTTCTTTCTTCTTCATTGGCCGGACCTTATAATCTCATGGAGCTTGAACGTGGCCGAATTCTAGCTTGGAGAAGAAGGAGAGAAAGGAAGCATCCCTTAGAGCTTTGTGGTGGTGGCCGAACCACATCTATTCTTGGAGTACTTGTGGTGGCCGAATCTTGAAAGGAGAAGAAGGAGCTTTGGTGGTTCTCATATCGGTAGATCATTTCCTACATAACGTCCGAAATAAGAAGAGGAATACGGTAGAAGATCAAGAGGTCGTTGCATACAAAGGAAGGTATAACTAGTAATTATTTTCCGCATCATGCTAGTTTTTCTTTTGTATGAATTCCAAACACAAAATACATTTGATTCTAGATTTTTGGATTAGATATTAGAAGTTGTATTTCTTTTCTTTTATTTTTTGAATTTATGATTCGATTGTTCTTTTTGGTTAAACCTAGAGTTATATAAGAAAATTAAATATTAGCTTTCCTTAAAAGGCTTTGTCTAGGCGGTGGTGGATGCTCCCATACCCAAGAAGGTCATGTGCCTCGCCATGCAGTCGTCGTAGCCAATTTTAGAAATTAATATTTAATTAAATTTATAACATAGGTTGATTTGGATCAATAGTGTTAAGTTCCGCTTGCGATCCAAGTCTAAAACATTAAGAACAGATAAGTTAAATTTGGAATCAATAATGTTAAGTTCCGTTTGCGATTCCTAATTTAACTTCTAAAGAACACAATAGGTTGTTTAGAAAAAGGTTCGACACTTGTACAAAATTTTTGTATAGTGGAACCGGTACGATTCTCCTAGGACTAACCAACAACCCCATGATGATGCCTTAATAATAAAAGTTGTTATAGCTAAGTATATAATTGCTCGTACTTTAATTGGCAAAGGTAGCTTAGTAAACATCATCTTCAAGCAAGCATTTGAGCAATTGTAGATAGATTTGAGTGAGCTTCAATCCATGAGAACTCCTCTATATGGGTTCATGGGTAATGAAGTTCAACCGCTCAGTCAAATAAAGCTAACCATATCTTTAGGGGAGGAGCTCCTAATGAGGATGCGTCGATCAACCTTCACAGTGGTGGATCCACCCTCAGCCTATAATGTCATTTTGGGTCGGTCGACCCTTAATGAGTTTCGCGTAATTGTCTCAACCTTCTGTCATAAAATAAAATTCCCTGTGGATGACCAAGTAGGGGAGGTCAAAAGAGATCAACTAATAGCTCACAAATATTATGTGGAGATAATCAAGACAGAAGCTGATGCCTCTCAAAAAATGCAAAGGATGGAGGTCAATACCATTCAGGAAAGACCGCCTGTCCTTGTCTATGAGGAGAAAGAAGAAATATAGATTCAAGTCGGTTAGTTGGAAGCTACTACTCATATAGCGACCGACTTGATTCCTGAATTAAAAGCTGAGCTGATTCAATGTTTGGCCGCAATAATGATATTTTTGCCTGGACACCCAAGAAAGTGATGGGAGTGTCACCCAAGGTTATGGAGAATGCACTTCATGTTTATCCTAATGCCCTACGGTTAAACAAAGGAAACGGGATTTTGGAGCTAATCAAAATAAAATCATCAAGGAGGAAATTGACAAATTATTGGAGGCAGGATACATTCGGGAGGTTTAGTTCCTGAGCTGGCTGGCTAATGTTGTCCTAGTGTATAAGCTTGAAAACAAGTGGCGAGTCTGCATCAACTTTAGAGACCTCAACAAGGCCTACTCGAAAGATTACTACCCTTTACCCCGCATTGATCAAGTAGTTGATTCCACCTTTAGTTATGAATTCATATGCATGTTGGACGCTTATTAGGAGTATCATCAAGTTCCTCTAGCCAAGGATAATCAGGAGAAGGTTACCTTCATTACTGTCGAATATGGAAGAAATTTAGAACGACCTTGGAGTGCTAACCATTTGTAGCCTTATAGAATTTGACAAGTACGCCTGTAATTCCTCTGTGTGTTTTGTTCAATTTTTAGACACTTAATGTAAATGTAGGCACATATGTATTTTAGATGGACTTTGATATGGAGGCAACATGGTTAGCCAGTCTGATTATTTTGTTTGGCTTCTATAACCTGTGAGGCCTATCTTTTCCGTTCAAACTCCATTATAGAAACAGAAGTATAATTAATTACTCGGTCGAGTTATTTCGCTCGACCCTAATAGCCTGTGCAATCTATTATTCCGTCCGGGTCTCATTACAAGAATAGAAGATGTATCGTCCAACAAGATTATTTCACTCAACTCTTATAGCTCGTACAATATGTCATATAATTCAGACAGTCACTCTAAAAAAAGGTGTGCCGGTAAGTAGTTTATATTATATATATATACCTAATAAAAATGCAGGAGAATTCATTTGGGAAATTTATTTAGCCCCTGAGCAATCGGGTTGATTCTATTCAATCGAGTAATGACTTTAAATTTCCATTTAGTCGAAAGACGAGTTTAAATCCTTATACATAGGACTTTTACGTGAGTGGGCCTATATTATTCAGTCGAGCAACGACTATAGACTTCCATTTAGTCAAAAGGCGACTTTAAATCCTTATATATAGGACTACTGCGCAAGCAGGCCTATATTATTCAGTCGAGCAACGACTTTAAACTTCTATTTAGTCAAAAGGCGGCTTTAAATCCTTATACATAGGACTTCCGGGCGAGCGAGCCTATATTATTCAATCAAACAACGACTTTAAACTTCCATTGAGTCGAAAGGCGACTTAAATCTTTATTCATAGGACTTCCGTGTGAGTAGACCTATATTATTTAGTTGAGCGCGACTTTAAAATTCCATTTAGTCGAATGGCGACTTTAAATCCTTATACATAGGATTTCTGCACGAGCAGACCTATATTATTCAGTCGAGCAGTGACTTTAAACTTTTATTTAGTCGAAAGACGACTTTAAATCCTTATACATAGGACTTCCGCACGAGTGGACCTATATTATTTAGTTGAGCAATGACTTTAAACTTTCATTTAGTCGAAAGGTGACTTTAAACTCTCATATATATAGGGCTTCCATGCAAGCAAGCCTGTATTATGTTGTTGCGGGAAGTACCATACGATTGAACATGTGTTTTGATAATGGCAAAGGGTCCAAAGTTAAGTTGTCATGTGATCTAACAAGTGTGATTGAGCATGCAGAAAAGTCCTAAGTGGTCTTAGGCAAGTGAAAAGTCCTAGTTGTGGTTAGGATGTGAATTCTCGGCGGGTCGAGTACTTTGGGTGAAATCCTAGAGTCGGAGACTCTAGATGAAAGTTCTGGTGGCCGCAGACCAGGTGAAAGTCTAGACAGGTCGTGAAGCAGACGTCTAGCATGAAGACCTGAAGTCTCAGGCACTGAGTAAAAGTCCAGTCGGTCTGGAGGAACGGTCTAAAAACAAGTAACTTCTCCTGAGAGGAGTAGGTGAGGACACGTTCTTCGCAGAGGGAACAGTAGGTGTCGGTTCGACCTAAGGTTTCCGGAGGAAATCTGAAGTCAGAACCGGACAGTCCTGTGATTGTCAAATACTTGTATTTTTCTTATTTTATTATGTTAAACTTTATTTTGCAGGGTATATTTTGTATTTGAATTAATATGCCTTGCAGGAAGTGGAAAGCACAAAAGAGCCTCGGATGAATACTATCTAAAGGCGCCTCCGACGAAGTGTTTAAGGCACCTTCCATGGAGCTTGAAGGCACCCAAAGCAAGTAAATAAGCCCTCTATGGTGTAAAATTCGCTTTTATATGCCCGACTGTTAATCTCGGTCGATAAGATGTGACCGATCGGGCTTAATAGACCGGCCGAGTATAGAAGTAGATTGAACCTAAAGGTCTTCAACCTTACACAGTTTCTAGCATATTTATAATAGTAAAGTCCTAGTCGGGTATAAATAACCGATCGAGTATAGAATACCGGCCGAGACTAGTATAACAAAAGTTATTCCTCATATATACAGAATGGACTTATGTGACTAACCAAGTGTATGTAACAGGGTGAACCATAACAATATGTGATCATATCACAACTTAATTAATTTGGCGGCAAATAGCTTCTAGAAGTTTCTACAGGTATGCTAAACGACAAAGAAGGTACATCTGGGGTAAGAAAAAGATTCCTTAAACTATTATTGCAGTTCTGGCTTACATCATCTCTTAACAAACTTTAACAAACCGGGGTCCACCTCATGACTGTGGAGTTAATTGAGGTGGAATAAAAAGGGGAATCCTCTCCACTGGTAAGGTACGCAAGCATACGCATTGCATCAGAAGCAAACCTTAATTTTCATCTTCTTCCACACTAATTCTTCTCGCCGGAGACTAACTTGAGCGTCGGAGAGCCTAGCTAGGGATTCTCACCCCGATCTTAAGTCACTAACGCTTTGTTGGTTGGTCTCATTGTGTGCAGGAAGAGGAGATCGTCCATTGGATTGCTGAGTCTTCACCGATCCACGGAGGCACCTCGCCGAAGTTCATTTTTGTGAGGTATTCTTCATAGATCCGCTTTGATTTTCTCGGATCTATTATTTCGCCTTTAGGCTCTCGTGAGGTCCGCTGTGGTTTTCTCGAATCCTCTTTTGTTCGTCAGCATTAGGGTCAGTATTCGCCATCGCTCATCGTCGCCCAACGCTTCATCTCGCAAGTTTTCAGACAGGATCAAATAACATAATAAATATTAAATAATAAATAATAGAGAAATAGATTTATAGAATTTTCCTGGAATTATTGAAATTTTCTGAGATTTTTTAAGGAATTTTTTAGAATTTAATATGATTATTGGGATGTTTTTATGGGGATAAAAGGAGGGCTTAGAAAAAAAAGATATTTATTAACCCTAAGTCGGAAAATATTTATGGGGATTATTTTGATTTTTATCGGCGTTGCCATCCTATCCTCTCTCCCCACGCGTGCGACAGCCGCACCTGCCCGTGTCGCAGCATCTTCCTGCCGCGCGCGACGTCGCTTTCGCACCGACCGCCGGCGTCGCTTCCCTGCCCACGCACCCGGTCGACGTTGGCGTCTTCTCTCCTCACGTACGCCGCGCGCTCGCGACGCTGCTTTTCGCCGCAGTCCGACCCTGCCGTTGGTGCGCTGCCTCTACTGCCATCTCTAGCGAGCCCGGCAACCTAGTTCCCTTGTGACGCCGCCGCTGGTCCTTCCTCGCGCGCATCGCGCACCTCACCGTAGCGTCGCTACCATGTTCCCCTTCCATAGCCGCCGTTGGACACAACTTCGCGTCTCATGGCAACCAGCGACCACCTTGATCGGGATCCCGACGAGGTAGGCAGAAGCAGCGATCCGCTGCCTGCCGGCGTCGCGCACCGCTGTCATTGCAGCCCACCATTGGCCGTCGCTCTATCTGAGCAGTCGTATGCTGCCAGCGTTAGCCGCCGCCTCCAGTTTTGCCTCTCCCCTCCCTCAGTCATCGCTATCCTTTGATTGATTAATCAAAGGATAGCGAATTAATCAAAGTAATTAATAGATTTATTAATTTATGTATGGATTAATTAATTTATAGTTGAGTAGTTAATTGATTAACCATAAATTAGCTTATGGGAAGATTTAAATGGTTTAAATTACGATTAAGATGAAGTAATGTATCAATTAATTAAGTTTAATTGATTAAGAATCAATGATTAATTTTGATTAAATTAATGGATAGATTAACTGATTTATTAGTCAATTTAATAATTGATTAGATATTAGGTTGACCGACTGATTAATTGGTGATAGATCCTTATATTTTTCTTTGTATATTTTAACTATAGATTTGAGCTCGAAGTAAACCCCTCTGGCTCAAAGATGATTAGAATGATTTATATTTGAGATGGGTAGTTCTTGCTTATTTTTTTAGATCTTTAATCTTTGTGCATGATTATATATATTTATATATTGATTAGGTAGCATTTATTTGTTTATCTTGACTCTATTCATATTATCTCTTGAGCTTGACCTTAGATTGTTTGACCTTAGAAATGATCCATTTTATATCTATACAGGCTCATGATTTTTCATACTTGATTTTTATATATGTATGATATCACTATATCATAATATAGGATGTTGAGTATCCTGCTAGACCCTTAATTGATTATTTGAGCATGCGCTTATTGTTAGTCAGATCATACTATAGTGTAGGATGTCAAGTACTAGCTAGACCCGTATTAGTTATTTAGGCTTATGGCAATATGCTAGTGAAGTTAGGCCGAGATATGACTATAGAGTGTTATATCGGATGTGATTATTCATTTTCTGCTTATTGTTATGTTGATATATCCTGACAACCATTGTCTCCCATTCATGATTGAGAGAGTCGTCGGTGATCATGATACATATTACTGTCCACGAGACCATCTGTGGTAGAACGTTATTTCCATAGTCCGTAGCTAGATAGCTACACGTCTTATTTGTCCACTAGACCAGATAGTGGTAGTGTGAGTTCGCCCGCAGATAGTGACATTTATACGCTTTGACTGCCCACTAGACTATATAGTGGTAGAGTGATTCCGCTCGCAATCAGTAGCTGAGGGGCTAGATGACTAGCTTATCATGTATGCCCACTAGACTAAATAGTGGTAGCACGAGTTTGCCCGCAGACAGTGACCTTGACTGCCCACTAGACCAGATAGTGGTAGCATGAGTTTGCGCGCAGTCAAGACTTGATATAGATTTGTTATGCGTTTATTATGTGTTTGCTTTGTGCAAGTGATTTATTGGTGGATGACTTTATGTCGATACTCTTAATATTGTAGTAATTATTATTACTTGAAACTGTTTCCTTTTGATCTCCTTATATATAGGATCATGCACTATCTTTTTATACTCATTGAGTTGTTGTACTCACTACCACTTATTTTTTCTCTATTTTCATGTTAGCAAGTAGAGCAGAGACGAAGCCATGTAAGGACGCTCCTGGGTTATAGCCCACCCTTATGTGGCTCCATCTATGTAGAGCATAAATTATAAAAAAAATAATTTAATAAATAATAATTAAAGAATATGGTATGGAATTCTAATCTTCATTAAAATTAATTTTTAAATATTTTCATATTTATTTTATTCTTACTTAATAGAAAAATAAATTATCGAACACGAAGTGAAAGTAGAGCTGCAAATGAGTTGAGTCAAGATTGGTTCAACTCGAGCGAGTTTCTAAATTTGAGCTCGAGCTTGGCTTGAAAACAGTGAATTTAAATGTAAAATCAAGTGCACACAAGCAACCTTTAATAACCTTATGAAACACCCTAGCCATAAATACCTCCTCAACTTATTACATAATTTTAAAATAGTAATGATTTTAAATATTAAAATATTAAATTAGCCGAGCTCGAACAGGTTCGACGAGCCTTCGAGCTAGTATTAAATGGGCTCGAGATCGGCTCGAATGTTAAACGAGTCGGCTCAAACTCGGCTCGAGCTTGGCTTGAGGTCGGTCAACTCCGAGGTTGAGTCGAGCTTTGGCCGAGCCGCTCCTGAGCGGTTCGTGAGCGGCGTGACTCATTTACACCCTTAAAGTGCAAAGATAAGGAGATGTGAAAGCACTTATTTAAAATTAGAATGGGTTCAAATAATATTTATCGAATAGGTGCAAAGATAAGGAGTATGTTGGTCTGATTTGAATTTGAGTTAGCAAAGTAATGGTCGAACCAAATTTTATGGATTAAATCGATTCAATCGATTTAAAACTCTCATCTCTTTTCTTTTTATTCTCTTCCATGTACGCAACCTCGCTCCCACTATCTCACATGCAAGTCGTCACCCGCCGGCTTCTTCTTCTGATCTTATCTTTCCTTCTTAAGAACAGATGCATGTATGGGCTATCGAGAGTAATAGCCCAACTTTTTTTATTATATTTATGTAAATTTTATTAGATACGAATTGGACATGAAGTGAAGGTGCTGAATTAAGATTGGATCGGCATCGAACAAAATTCATTAGGTAGTGCTTGGAAGTGACTATATTGGTCCAAATCTAAATTAATTTGGACTTCATTTGGCTAAGTTATGATCGTCTCACACGCAAGCCTCCACTCATGGTCACGACCACTCCCTCCATGGCCAAGCCTTCTCCCCGGAGGTGTAGCCATCGACATGGTCACCCTCAGTTGAGGTTATCGTGACCGGATCAACGTCTCCTCCACACAGACATACCCTTTCGAGTTACATCTACGTAAAGGTGAGTAGTTGTGGATTGATGTCCTATGCAAGACGCTTGAACACGGTCTTGGCCCACACTTGTGGATCGACTACTTAGCTCTACCTCACTGTCAGCATTACACTCTTAAACACTTCTTCAACGACCAGACCTTTCGCTATGACCCTCAAATTTCCAATGTCTACCAATTAGATATGATTACCTATAAATTAATTTAACAATTTCATTAATAATAAAAAATCATTAAATGAAAATTTAAAATTCAGTGAAATATAGAAAAAAACTAAGCGAGATGATAATATGTTCGTATGGAGTGAACTCGGACCTCTTGGCAAACTCGGCCAACTCGAGATTAGCCCAGTCCACCTCTCATTCCTGGATCCGTTCCTAAAGTAGAGGATGTGTCGTGTCTCTTAGAGATCTTGGCAGTCAGTTCCACTCGGAGTTTGGATTTTTGTTCGAGTTGTTTTTATTTTACGATTATGTTGTCGCTATTTATTATTTTCTTTCCTTCGTCGAATCAATTTAGTTTTATAATAATAGAATAATTGTTATCTTGTGTAGATTAATATGTTCACACGTTCATGCATACATACACGCATTGGTATTTAAAAAAGTTAGCACATCTTTATTTTGCATCGATGTTTAATTTGTTTAATTTGAGTTCGATACAGTATTTCTCATATCGTCACTAGGTGTATCATTTGATTTGGCGGACGAGTATACCCCCGGACCATGATAATAATCTTAAACCGTGACAAACCATGACAAACCGTGATGAACCGTATATAAACCATGAACTGTGAACTGACGGTTCTGAACTGTAACCATCTTAGATGGTTAAGATTAAGAGTCGACCCCTAAAAACCATCACTATAGATTTCAAATTGGGGTAGGGTTTATGTCTACTTCATCCTGGGGTAAGAAGAGGATGATGGCCTAATGGTACGATGACTCAATGCAATCAGAGGATGCGGTAGTGTTAGATGATGGAGCAAAAAAAAAATGATCAACTAGGTTGGATAAGCCTGAGGTGATCGGTCCAGCCCCATGAAAGTCTTCCACCATCCATCAGGATAAATCAAGAAGCACTTGTGGCAGGTGGCCCAGAAGTCCAGCATCCCTTAGTTGTAAGTCTCATTTGGAGAAAAAATCCTTACAAATACATCATAACTGAGCATCGAACCATAAGTGCCTAGAAGATAATTGAACGCCCTTACTGTTACACCTAGTCTCGGGAGTATTAGATGACGGAGCAAAGCAGACTACCCCAATCACTTTAAAGAAAATAATTACTAAAAAGTAATTTTAAGATTTTATTTACACTATTTACCAAAAATAATTAACTTAAAACAGAAGAACAATTATTTACTTTTGCTTGATATTTTCATCTAAAATTTTCAATTTATTTTTTCTTTATTTTTTATCTAAATTTTTCTTGTTATGTTTTTTAACTTGATCTCCTTATATGAAATTCTCTTTGTATTTTTGTTTTCTTTGTCTTAATATTTCTCTTTTTATTTAATCAGATTCCTTTTTATTTTAATAAAAAAATAATGTTTCCAAAAAATTTAAAAAAATGGTGAAGGACCAAGAATAAGTAAGGTAAGTTAATACCTTAGGGTTTATCCTCAATCAGAAAATTGAAACAAAAAATTCCTGTTACACTATTTCTACTTCCTTGGCAAAACTAAGAAAAATATATATTTTTTAAATTTTCGTCTATCTTATTTTCAATTGATTTGGCCAGAAAACTAATACAAACTTAAAGAAAATAAATAAATAAATAACTTTTCAAATCTATTTTGCATTTATAATTTTTTTTTTATTTTGATTGATGAAACTATAAAATTTCTCTATTTTTTCTAATCCTGTCCAAGCGCTGAATCGATGGATACTGGAGATATGACACTCTCTGCTGTCTCCGACTGGGGATGTGGATCTCCGGCAAACCTGCAAAAAAGCAGAGCCGGGAGGGGTTTCCCGTCGACGACCCTCCGACGCTCAAGTCAGGCAGTGAAGAAGAAGAGGAGCAAAGTAACGCTACTGTGGCTACAGTGATGAGAATCGCATACCTCCGTCGAAATCTGGGGGACCTTATATAGGACCCCGGGGAGGCGCGGGCACGCTTCTAGATGCGTGCATGCTTCCCCAAACATACCTCAGCAGGGTTGTGTCAGAAAAGCATGTCTGACGTCATTCCGTAATCATCCGAGCATATCTCTGACGTGACGGTGGAAACTTCCACCGTACGATACTCTGCCCGTTCCGGCCGCCGATCATGCTGTTTGTCGACGATAGGTGTCTCGAGGATGATGTTACCAGCTGTCCCTTTTGTCCCTTTGTGCCTATGGCATGTTCTCGGGCCGAGCGGACTGGCCGCTCGGCGCTCATAGCCTCCAGGAATGTGCATACCTCGGACCGGGCGGGGAAGCCCTGCTCATGTGTTCGGATGAGATTGCGCCTTATTGTCCTGTGGCTCGGCCAAGCGGCCTGTCCGCTCGGCCCAGAGACTCTTTTACCTTGAGCATCGGAAACCCGACCTTTGGTCGGGCTGTCTTTCGTCCGGCCTGGGAGACTCCTGGCCGTGTATTCGGTCGGTCGGATGCTCGATCGGCCCGCCTGTCCGCTCGGGACGACCTTTGTCTGCTCGGCACGACCTTGGGGTTGACCCTCTTGACCATTGACCTCCACATGTCGTTGACCTCCCGCCAACGAGAGTCCCCCGTCCTTACCACCGGATCACATGCCTCCCCCTCAAGTCTAGTCGAAGGAGATCCTAAGTCCGAATGATTGGACTATGAGTTTTGGCCAAGCGACAGCCATCCTGCCACTCTTGAAAGTGTACCTCCGCTCGGCCACTATGGGGTCGAATAGCGCCGGTCGGCTAATTGCCGAGGGCTGCCCAACTGGCCTATGATGATGTCCGCGGGATCTTCTCGGAATACGTGTAAATCTCCGCCATTATGGCTGAGCATGCGGGTTCTGCCTCGTGATGGGGCTCATTAAATGCCCTCCTCTGACCGAGTGCCACGTGGCGCTGGTGACATCATCGTACGACCGCCGCCTTACGCCCGATGCGACGTTCATCGGTTTGAAATGGACGATTGGATGCGGGCCTCAGGTTATGTGACCTGCATCCGACGGCTCGGGCGGATCGAGCCCATCCCTATAAAGCTCTCGTCGCCTTCTTCCGCCGCACTTTCGCCGTCGCGTGCTCAGAAGCCTTTTCCTGCGTTCCTTGCTCCGGTGACCTCATTCCTCGGCACTCCGGCGACCCCTTGCCCTCTTCTTTCGATCCTCATCTTTTCTGTAAGGTTCTCTACCTTTCTCTCTTCGGCTCTGTGTTTTCTTTGCGTTCTTTGCCGCGTTCTTGCCTTTTGGTTACTGTTCCGTTCATCTCCCTCGAACCCTTGTGTTTTCTCCCGATTTCTGCCTCCTCCACTGTTCCGGCGATGGCTAGCTCTTCCCAGCCCACGGACCTCGCTCTCGGCCCATGGTATACTACCATGGAGTCGCGGTTCGATCGGCGTGATGTCGAGAGCCTGATAAACACTTTTGACATTCCTTCTGATTTTGAACTGATTTTACCTTCGCCTTCCGCTCGGCCGCACAAACCTCCGCGCGACACTTTTTGTCTTTTCCGTGACCAATTCACAACCGGTTTGCGGTTTCCTCTCCACCCCTTCATCGTTGAAGTTTGTGACTTCTTTGGCATTCTGCTCGCCCAGTTGGTTCCCAACACTTTTCGCCTTTTATGCGGAGTTGTGGTATTATTTAAGATACACAACATTCCCCTCCGCCCGGAAGTCTTCTATTATTTCTACTATCCCAAGCAGTCCGAGCCGGACACTTATTTGTTTCAGGCTCGGCCTGGTTTCGTCTTTTTTGATAAACTGCCCTCTTCCAACAAACATTGGAAAGAGAACTGTTGGAACCCCGAGGTGTTTTGATGTGATCAAACAAGTTAAGCTAGGTCCTGCGTTGTTTAAACCTTGTGTCTAAGTGTGCAGGAACTTAGGAACACAGGAAGTCGAGCGGAAGACGCGACTAGCGAGAAGGATGGCACGGGAGAGAGCCGACGGGCTCGGTGCGTCCGAGGGACGAGGTGTCCGCGGAAGAGTACACCGGTGGACGAGAAGAACGTGCGCGGCGTTCGAGGGACGAGAAACCGGGAAGGAAGGCTGCTCGAGGAGAAGGTCGGAACATGGGTTCGGGTGAGCCCTATTCCAGATGGCCGAGATCACCCAAGCTAGTGGAGCCTGAACAGAAAACCCGGACCGAGACGAGCTGAACCGAAGCGGAGCGACCAGACGGAAAAAGTCAACCAGAGTTGACTTTTGGGGTCCGGGGTGCCCGGAACCATCCGGGGCGCCCGGACCCCTCCGGGGCGCCCGGACCCCTCCGGGGCGCTCGGAACCATCCGGGGCGCCCGGAATGAGGTTTTTGACCAGATCGAGTCAAACTCGATCTGAACGTTGGGGGATAAAGTTTTATCCCCCCAGGGCGCCCGGAACCCTTCCAGGCGCCCCGACCAAGGCTATAAATATAGCCTTGGTCCAGAAGCAAATCAATTTAATTAGAACGACGAACTTGTAATCAACTTCTGTGTGCTTTACTTTTCTTCTTGTACGTTCAACGCTGTAAGAGGCTACTCCGCCCAGAGGAGAATCAGATAGTGCGCTTACATTCCTTGGATTAGCAATCCCCTGATTGCAAACCAAGTAAAACTCTGGTGTCTGTTTTTCTTTACTTAGTCTCTTTTATTTATTTATTACAAGTGTTCATTATATAGTTGAAATCCGAGAAAGGTTCGTGTTTTAATTTGTAGGGCAATTCACCCCTCCCCTCTTGCCGGCCTCCAAAGGGACCAACAAGTGGTATCAGAGCAAGCCACTAGGACTAACGATCGAAGCAACAAGATGGCCGGACCAAGCATCGTCCCACCAAAATTCGAGGGGAACTTCGCAGACTGGAAGCGTCGTATGGAGGTATTTCTAAAAACAGATTTTGAAATTCGGTTTATTATGAAATATGGTTTTGTAGCTCCAATAGATAAAGATGGAAAAGAAAAAGAAGAGAGCGATTGGACAAAGAAGGAGCAGAATGAGTCGGTAGCAAACAGCCGTGCGGAACATCACCTGCTGAGCGTGTTACCGCCTCAAGAGGTCAACCGCATCGGAAACTATTTATCTGCTAAAGAACTTTGGGAGAAGTTCTTGGAACTCCACGAAGGCACGTCCGAAGCAAAGCTCGCTAGAAGGGACATCCTCCGCAACAAACTGATGAACATCCATCTGGAGAAAGGTGAGAAAGTAGCCAGTCTACATGCAAAGGTAAAAGAACTAGTTACTGGTCTCGAAAACCTTGGTGAAAAGGTGACAAACCGGGACACTATACGCTACGCACTCAACGCGTTTCCAAGAACTCCGGAGTGGACATCAATCGTCGATGCTTACTACATCTCAAAAGACTTGGAGGTAAGTACTTTAGAAGAGTTGTTTTCTACACTTGAATTACACGAAACTAGATATGCAGAGATATCAAAGGACACAACCCAGACTATGGCGCTGAACGCAATCAACAAGGATGAACCCGAGTCAGAATCCGAAGACGATCAAGAAGCGTACATGGTAAGAAACTTTAAAAAGTTTTTAGATCTAATAAATTTAAAATGCAAAATCAAAAGAATCAAAAAGGTAGAAGAAAGGTACGGTGCTACCAGTGTCAGAAGGAGGGACACCTAAGAGAAGACTGCCCAGAACTCAAAAAGGCCAAAAGGAAGTCTCCCAAAAAACACAACCTAAAAGCAACTTGGGATGACACTTCTTCATCCGAATCAGAAGCTCAAGAATATGCCGGGATAGCACTAATGGCAAGCTACGATAGACAAAGTATATCAGAACCTAGCATCGATGAAGGGGGAGCGACCTCGGATGAAAGCAGTGAAGCAGGGGGAGATTCAGGTTTCAAGTCCGTCATGGTAAGTGAGGTATGTCTCTTACCCCCTGATCAACTTTATTCTGGCATTAAGGCAATGACTAAATCCATGTATAAATTAGAAAATGAAAATATCAAATTAAAAAATGAAATTTTGGAAACAAAAAGAATTTTAGTAAAATCATGTCTTATAGAGGATTTTGATAAATTGAAAACTGAAAATGAAAAACTAAAAGAAGAAATAGAAAGATTGAAAAAATATAAAAGTTCAAATATTTCTACTTTTAGAAATTATAGAGGTTTAAATTGGTACTACAGATTTCATCAAAGTCAAATTAAAAATATATCAAAAATCTATGTACCTAGGAAATACTTGGTTAACCCTGTAGGTAGAAACCTCTACTGGGTTCCAAAAACCTGTTTAATTTAAAATTAGACTTAGCATTTTCAGCAAGGAAATTAAACGACTAATTTCATTATGAGGCTTTGTCTAAGGAAGTGGTTGTTGCTCCAATAACCAAGAAGGCCTAGTGCCTCGCCACGACCTGGAAGCCAAGTATCGAAATGAAAAGTTTAATTGACTAACTGAAAAAGCATTAATTTTAATTTACCTAATGCTTTAAAAGAGTTATTCAATTTGTGTTAGAAAATATTTAAAAAAATATATAATAATAATAATAATAATAATAAATTTTTTTTACTTAGAAAATTTCTGATAATTATTGACTTAGATATTTTTTTATTTTATTAACTTAGAAATTTTTCTATGAATATTGTCTTAGACATTTTCCTTTGAAAATTGCCTTAGAAATCTTTTATGAAATTAGATAAAAGATATTCTGAATATTGACTTAGAATTTTTTTACCACTAAATATTCTCTTTTGAAACATTGCCTTAGAAATTAATATTAATTGCCTTAGAAAGTTTTATGAAAATTCACTTAAATTTTTTTTACCTTAGACTTGTTTAAAGAACCCCTATTTTTAATGTGATCAAAGGGGGAGAAGAATGTTAAGTCTAGGGGGAGGTATATAAACTTTTTTATGAAATATCTTTGGACTTAATTACAAATAAATTGTTTTTATTTTATCTGTTTTTCCCTAGCTTAACTTGGGTTGCTCACATCAAAAAGGGGGAGATTGTTGGAACCCCGAGGTGTTTTGATGTGATCAAACAAGTTAAGCTAGGTCCTGCGTTGTTTAAACCTTGTGTCTAAGTGTGCAGGAACTTAGGAACACAGGAAGTCGAGCGGAAGACGCGGCTAGCGAGAAGGACGGCACGGGAGAGAGCCGACGGGCTCGGTGCGTCAGAGGGACGAGGTGTCCGCGGAAGAGTACACCGGTGGACGAGAAGAACGTGCGCGGCGTTCGAGGGACGAGAAACCGGGAAGGAAGGCTGCTCGAGGAGAAGGCCGGAACATGGGTTCGGGTGAGCCCTATTCCGGATGGCCGAGATCACCCAAGCTAGTGGAGCCGGAACAGAAAACCCGGACCGAGACGAGCTGAACCGAAGCGGAGCGACCAGACGGAAAAAGTCAACCAGAGTTGACTTTTGGGGTCCGGGGCGCCCGGAATGAGGTTTTTGACCAGATCGAGTCAAACTCGATCTGAACGTTGGGGGATAAAGTTTTATCCCCCCAGGGCGCTCGGAACCCTTCCAGGCGCCTCGACCAAGGCTATAAATATAGCATTGGTCCAGAAGCAAATCAATTAATCAGAACGACGAACTTGTAATCAACTTCTGTGTGCTTTACTTTTCTTCTTGTACGTTCAACGCTGTAAGAGGCTACTCCGCCCAGAGGAGAATCAGATAGTGCGCTTACATTCCTTGGATTAGCAATCCCCTGATTGCAAACCAAGTAAAACTCTGGTGTCTGTTTTTCTTTACTTAGTCTCTTTTATTTATTTATTACAAATGTTCATTATATAGTTGAAATCCGAGAAAGGTTCGTGTTTTAATTTGTAGGGAATTCACCCCTCCCCTCTTGCCGGCCTCCAAAGGGACCAACAAGAACTTCTTCTTTCTTCGTATTCCCGGGCAGCTCCCTTTTCGTACTAAATGGCAGGTCGGACTACCCACCTCCCCCGAGCTGAAGAAGTATAAAATCCGACCGGACTACCTTCAATCAGCGAATATGCTAGCCGGTCTGAAGCTCGACATCAACAAGCTCCTACCTGAAGGAGTGATGTATATATTCGGTTTGAGTCCGAGCCGGACCCCCCTCCCGAGCAGCTTCGGTAAGAAATTTACTTGTGCATTTGCCTTGAGTTCTAACTGATTTTCTTCTCCTTTCCTTGCAGCGAACATCGTAATGGAGTCTGTGCTGCTCGGGATCTTGAAGAGAAAAGCGGTCGTACTCGAGGCGGCAGCAGCCAAGGAAATGGAGTAGTTGGGCATTGCTCCGGTCGGCTCTCACGAGAGTGAGAGCGAGGCAAATGCAGGGGAGTCGGCCGCTCGAGCTTCACCTGCGGAAGCGACTGGTGGTGCAACTTCTAGCAAGGGCCCTTCCATTCGGGAGGATGACTCTGAGTCGGATGACGAACTCCCCCTCAACCAGAAGAGACGGCGTGTTGAGATGCCACTCCGTTCGGCAACTTCCGCAGTGCAAGCAGCCGAGCGGACGGGCACCGCATCTTCCCGCGGCAAGGTGCCATCGGTCGAGGCGCTCTCCTCCGACCGAACCCCCTCCCAACTGGATCCGCTTGCGGCCCCCATCGAAGTGGTGTCGGTCAGCTCTCTTCCTCCTGTACCCCGTTGAGTCCACCGCTCGGGCATTCTGTCCTCTATGTCCAGCCCGACTTCCGATCCCTCGGCGTCCGCTCATACAACTCCGGGCCGGCGCCGCACTATTAAGGCCACCCTGCACCTCCCCACTGAGGCGTTTATGGCCGAGTCAGATCAGCCGACGGCTCCTGAACACATGATCACTATCAAGGGGCCCCTTGCTGAGATGTGGGAGGACGCCCGGGCCCGTGTTGCCATGATACCGCTCGACAAACTGGCTGACAGCCACATGCAGCAGTCCACAGGGGTAAACCTCATTTCTGCTCTTTTATGTAGTCTTCCTGGTCGGCATTTTAACATTCCTATTTATATCAGAGATGGGTGGAAAACATTGTTGTCGCCAATCGCTTGGCCATGGTGGAGGAGCTGAAGAGACTGAAAAGTCCGGGCGACCCGTCTTCTCAAGGCCCTTCATATGCCGAGCTGCAGAAGGAGCTCGCAAAAACCAAGGACCTGCTGGAGGTCGAGCGGAAGAAGACGATCGACCAGGCCTACATGCTGGCCCAATTCGAGAAGCAGGTCAAGACCTTTGACCGGAAGATGAGCTTGGCCACCGATCAGAAGAACCAGGCCATCGCCGACCTGGACAAAAAGAATGTTGAAGCGAGGGCTCTGGAGCAGCGGGTGAAGGAGCTTGCGGATCTGTTGGACCGCGAGAAGAAGGGTCGTTCGGTCGAGGCGGCGACTCTCAAAGACTATTTGAAGGCCGTGCAAGAGGCTCTCGACACTTCCTGTGCTGCCTTTACGGAGTACCAGGGGGCCGAGCCGAGCCGCTTTGCTGCGATGAGGCAGTCCTACATCTGCTCGGTCGACTTCATCCAGAAGGTGTGCGATCGGCTCGTCCTAGCATTCGAGTTGGCTATCACTGCCACTGCGGACCACTTGAAGGCCCAAGGTCACTTGCCGGAGTCTTTCGTCATTCCCGTCCGGGAACATGCAGCTCTTCTCTCCACCATACCGAAGAGCGTTTTTAACTATCTTGAATGAAGTGTCTTTGGCATTTTTGTATTTTTGCCGCTCGGTCGGCCAACTTTTGTTTGAACTACTTTTGCATGTAACTTTTGAATGCAACTTTCGTTCTGTTAGCTTGTTTTCCCCTGTTCGTCATTGGTAACCTTATGGCCCGAGCGGAATTTATGTCAAAAATGCTTCTATTCGTTGGTCCCTTCTGGGATATAGGATAGCCGTTCGCCTGCCCTTAAGTGTCGGGCTTTGATGCGGTCGTACAACGACCTTCCGAGTGGAGTATTTATGGTCGCCACTTCGACCCTAGAGTTTAACATCACCGCTCAACGGTATTCAAGCCGGGGGGTTTATAGTCGCCGGTCTGACTCTAGAGTTTAACGTCGCCGCTCGACGGTCTTCCGACCGGGGGGTTTATAGTCGCCGGTTCAACTCTAAAGTTTAACGTCGTCGCTCGACGGTCTTCCGACCGGGGGGTTTATAGTAGCCAGTTCGACTCTAGAGTTTAACGTCGCCGCTCGACGGTCTTCAAGCCGGGGGGTTTATAGTCGCCGGTCCGACTCTAGAGTTTAACGTCGCTGCTCGACGGTCTTCCGACCGGGGGGTTTATAGTCGCCGGTTCGACTCTAGAGTTTAACGTCGCCACTCGACTGTCTTCAAGCCGAGGGGTTTATAGTCGCCGGTCCAACTCTAGAGTTCAACGTCGCCGCTCGACGATCTTCAAGCCGGGGGGTTTATAGTCGCCGATTTGACTCTAGAGTTTAACATCGCCGCTCAACGGTCTTCCGACCGGGGGGTTTATAGTCGCCGGTTCGACTCTAGAGTTTAACGTCGCCGCTCGATGGTCTTCAAGCCGGGGGGCTTATAGTCGCCAGTCCGACTTTAGAGTTTAACGTCGCCGCTCGACGGTCTTCCGACCGGGGGGTTTATAGTCACTGGTTCGACTCTAGAGTTTAACGTCGCCGCTCGCCGGTCTTCAAGCCGGGGGTTTATAGTCGCTGGTCCGACTCTAGAGTTTAATGTTGCCGCTCGACGGTCTTCATGGAGTTTTTCCGTTCGACAACAAATGCTCATATCCTTTGTCTTTTTTAATTTTTACACCTACAGCCAAAGGATACAGACGAACAAGGTATACATGAGATAAACTACACCGGCGCACCTTTTACCCCGCTCGGTACGGCTGGAGATGGTTTGCGCTCCATGGTCTTTCTAGCCGCCGTCCATCCTCATCTTCCAGGTAGTATGCACCCGATCGGAGCTTCTCGACGACTCTGAAGGGCCCCGCCCAGGGAGCTGCTATCTTACTCACATCGTCGACCGGCTTCACCTTCTTCCATACTAGGTCGCCGACCTGGAATGCTCTGGGAATTACACGCCTGTTGTAATTCTGCTTCATTCTTTGTCGGTATGCCATCAGCCGGACGACTGCTTTATCTCGTGCTTCGTCAACTAGGTCCAACTCCAGCTGTCTCCGCTTGGTGTTGTCCCCATCGTAGTTCTGGATCCGATCGGACTCGACTCCGATCTCGACTGGGATGACCGCTTTGCCCCCATACACCAAGTCGAACGGTGTTACCCCCGTTCCCTCCTTTGGGGTTGTGAAAATGGCCTATAGCACGCTAGCCAGCTCGTCCACCCAGAATCTCCCGATTGACTATTTCGGCTTGACCATTGCTTTGAGGATACGCCACAGAAGTGAAGTGTTGTTCGATGTTGTATCCCTTGCACCATTCTCCGAGCTCCTAACCAACGAATTGCCGCCCGTTATCCGAAATGAGCCGTCGAGGCACGCCAAATCAATAGATTATATGCTGCCAGATGAACTTCTTGACCATCTGCTCAGTTATCTTGGCGAGTGGTTCGACTTCGACCCACTTGGAGAAACAGTCGACCGCCACTAATAAAAACCTCCGCTGCCCGATCGCCATGGGGAAAGGTCCTACTATATCCATACCCCACTGGTTGAACGGGCAGGACACAGTAGACGCCTTCATCTTCTCCGTTGGCCTATGGGAGAAGCTGTGGAACTTCTGACAGGAAAGGCAGGTAGCGACGGTCCAAGCGGCGTCTTCTTGTAGAGTTGGCCAGAAGTATCCGGCCAGCAGGATCTTCCTAGCCAACGATCGGCCGCCCGGATGACCTCCGCAAGATCCCTGATGTACTTCCTGGAGAATATATTCAGCGTCCTCTGGGCTGACACACTTTAGCAGCGGGCGGGAGAACGCCTTTTTGTAAAGCTGGTCCCCAATGAGTGTAAATCGGTCGACTCTCCTTCTCAGTAGATGAGCTTCCTCCCGATCGGACAGCATGGCCTCTGAACGTAAAAATTCTATTATGGTTGTCCTCTAATCGCCCGAGAATGTGAGGCCTTCCATCCGGTCGATGTGCGCCACTAAGGACACCTGCTCAATTGGCTGTTGTATGACGATCGACAATATTGAGCTAGCGAGCTTGGCTAATTCATCCGCTAACTGGTTCTCGGCTCGGGGGATCTTCTGTATGACAACCTTGGTGAAGTTAGTTCTGAGCTTTTCAAAGGCCTCCATGTAGAGTCGGAGCCTTGCGCTGTTTATCTCGAAAGACCCCGAGAGTTGCTGAGCGGTCAATTGGGAGTCAGAGTACAGTATCACCCGGTGGACTCCCACATGCCGCGCGGCCTGTAGGCCGGCTATGACAGCCTCATATTTTGGCTCGTTATTTGTTGCCCAATAATCCAGACGGACGGATAGGTGCATCCGCTCTTCTTGAGGGGAAAGTAGTAAAATACCTATTCTGCTCCCGAGCCGAGTGGACGATCCATCCACAAATACTTTCCACAAAGCTTCGGGCTCGGGATTCTGTACCTCATTTACAAAATCTGCCAAGGACTGCGCCTTGATCGCCGAGCGGGGCTGATACTAGATGTCGAATTCACTGAGCTCCGTCGTCCACTTGATGAGCCGCCCGGATGCTTCCGGATTTAGGAGCACTCTTCCTAACGGACTGTTTGTCATAACGATGATTATGTGCGCCAAAAAATGAGGGTGGAGCCTCCGTGCGGCCAGGACTAGCGCGAAAGCAAGCTTCTCGAGACCGGTATAGCGGGACTCCGTATCTTTTAAAATGTGACTCAGAAAATACACTGGCTGCTCCTCTCCGCCTCCCTTTACCATTGTCAAGCTGACAGCATGCTCGGTTGATGACAGGTATATACGGAGTGGCTCACCCACGTTTGGTTTAGCCAGCACAGGTAGCGAGTTGAGATAGGCTTTTAGCTCTTCGAACACCCGGTCGCACTCCTGATCCCATTGGAATTTGGTTGCTCGGCGTAAGATTTTGAAAAATGGCAAGCTCCGGTCGGCTGTCTTAGAGATGAATCTCGACAATGCCATTATCTGGCCGGTAAGGCATTGCACTTCCCTCAGATTCCTGGGAGGCGGCATGTCTTGCAGTGCTTTCACCTTGCTAGGGTTCGCCTCTATGCCCCGCTCGGTCACAATATATCCCAGGAAGTGTCCGCCTTTTGCTCCAAACAGAAATTTTTAGGGGTTCAGCTTGACTCCATACCTCAGTGTTCGGAAGGTTTCCTCTATGTCTGTACAAAGATCCGCCGCTCGGAGTGACTTGATTAGTATATCGTCCACGTAGACTTCCAGGTTGCGCCCGATCTGCTCCCGGAACACTTTCTTCATTAGACGCTGGTATGTGGCTCCAGCGTTTTTTAGTCCGAACGGCATCACGTTGTAACAGTAACTGCCATCCGCGGCGACGAAGTTGACTTTCTCTTGGTCTTCTCGGGCGAGCGACACCTGGTGGTAACCCTGGAATGCATCCAGCATGCATATCAACTCGCACCCCGAGGTAGAGTCTACCAGCTGATCAATCCGGGGCAGAGGATAAAAATCCTTTGGGCATGCCTTGTTTAGATCCCGAAAGTCGATGCAGACTCTCCATTTGTTGCCCGACATGGAGACCAGTACCTCATTCACGAGCCAACTGGGAAATTGCACCTCCCGTATGTGGCCTGCCTCCAGCAACTTCTTGACTTCCACTCGGATGATGACGTTCTGTTCGGCACTGAAGTCCCACTTCCACTGCTTTACAGGGCGAGCGTCCGGCCGGACGTGTAGCTCGTGCTGCGCTATGCTCGGCGAAACTCCTGGCAGTTCATGAGTTGACCAAGCGAAGACGTCGCAGTTTCGCTGGAGACATCCGATCAGCTCCTCCTTCTGGCCTGCCTCCAGGTCGGATGCTATGAAAGTCGTGGCCTCCGGTCGGGTAGGGTGGATCTATACCTCCTCCTTTTCTTCATAAACTAGAGAAGGTGGCTTTTCGGTTATAGCGTTTACCTCGACTCGTGGCACTTTCCGAGCGGATTTAGCCTCGGCTCGAACCATCTCTACGTAGCATCGCCGGGCTGCCAGTTGATCCCCTCGGACTTCTCCAACTTGGTCTTCTATTGGGAACTTGATTTTCTGGAAGAAGGTGGAGACAACCGCTCGGAACTCGTTGAGAGCCGGTTGCCCCAAGATCACATTATACGCGGAGGGAGCGTTGACTACGATGAAGTTAACAGTCCGTGTTCTTCTAAGCGGCTCCTCTCCCAGCGAAATAACCAGCAGGACCTGTCCGACCGGCACAACTTCATTACCGGTGAACCCGTAGAGGGGGGTTGTCATTGGCAGCAACTCGGCTCTGTCGATTTGCAATCGGTCAAAAGCCTTCTGGAAGATTATGTTGACCGAGCTGCCTATATCAATAAAGATGCGGTGAATAGTGTAGTTAGCTATTACCGCTCGGATGATGAGGGCGTCAACATGCGGGACTTCGACTCCATCGAGGTCCCTAGGCCCGAAGCTGATCTCGGGCCCGTTCGCCCGCTCCTGACTGCAGCCAACTGTATGGATCATGAGCTGCCTTGCATGCGCCTCTGTGCCCTGTTGGAGTCACCTCCAGTTGGTCCACCAGCGATGATGTTAATTTCTCCTCGGGACACGTTGCTTCTATTCTCTTCCTCCCGAGCGGACGGCCTCGGACACTCGTGCGATGCCTGAGGTTGAGTCCTGGGCTGCTGATGATGTTGCCGCTCGGGGGATCTTCTTTCTACACACCGACCGGGGCTCTAGTGTCGATGTCACCGGTCCGCCGAAGGCGATCGGCGGCAGTAGTTCCTTGGCGTAGGATGAGCGATTGGGGGGAGGCTCCGACAATCACGCGTGTTGTGGGTTGCTGACTGATGGAGTGAATATGAGAGTCCATACTTTCCCCCTGGGCTTAGGCCGATCGGCCGCTACTTGTTGAACGGCATGCGGCCTTGCTTGCTGATGAGGACGGGCTACCTCTGCGTGGGGCCCTCTCGGTGGTTGATAATTGGAAGACGGCTTCCGCTCGGCATGAGCTGGTGGCTCGGATAGTGCTTCATTTTTCCTCACCATCTGATCTTCCTCAACGTTGATGTACTCGTTGGCCTTATTCAACATGTGGTCGTAGCTGCGAGGTGGCTTCCTGATGAGCGAACGGAAGAAATCCCCGCCTATGAGCCCCTGTGTGAACGCGTTCATCATAGTTTCTGAAGTGACCGTCGGGATATCCATGGCCACTTGGTTGAAACGCTGGATGTAGGCTCGGAGCGACTCCTTCGAGCCTTGTTTGATGGCGAATAGACTGACGCTGGTCTTCTGGTAGCGCTTGCTGCTCGCGAAGTGATGGAGGAAGGCCGTGTGGAACTCTTTAAAGCTGGTGATCGATCCGTCCGGCAACCTCCGGAACCATCGTTGCGCCGATCCCGAGAGGGTGGTGAGGAACACCCGACACTTCACACCATCTGTATATTGATGCAAAGTGGATGTGTTGTTGAACTTACCCAGATGGTCGTCTGGGTCGGTGGTTCCGTTATATTCCCCGATCGCCGGGGGCGCGTAATGCCTTGGTAGCAGATCGCGCAGGATAGCCTCGGAGAACTGCCTATTGATCCGCTCGGGAGACGAGTCTGTCCGTGGCGCCTTGCCCTTTCTTGCGTCGTGGAGGGGCGCCTCATCGGACGAAGAGCCCCAGTCGAGGTTGGCTTGCACGACTTCCGAGGGCGTTTGAAACAGAGTCCGATGGAACAGTATCGGGGCGGGCGAGGCTTCCACCTGAGTGCTGGTTGGACCTTTGTTCTAGCCCCATATTGAGAGCTGCTCCGGCCGGTCGTCTGGTGCCGCCCGACCGTCTGATGTCGACGTTGCCTGTTGCGCTATCTGATCGGCTTGAGCCTTTTGCTGTTGTTCGACTATCTTGGTCGCCCGCGCTTGGATGAGCGCGTCTAGTTCTTCTGGAGAGAGTGTCACCATGAGTTGGCGTCCAACTTCTTCCATCATCTTTGCTCGAATTCAGGTGCGTTCTGACAGACGGCGCCAATTTGATCCTATACGAGCCCTGAGTCGACGGACACTGGGGACGTGGCACTCTCCGCTGTCTCCGACTGGGGATGTGGATCTCCGGCGAACCTGCAAAGAAGCCGAGCCGGGAGGGGTTTCCCAGCGACGACCCTCCGACGCTCAAGTTAGGCAGTGAAGAAGAAGAGGAGCAAAGTAACGCTACTGTGGCTACAGTGATGAGAATCGCATACCTCCATCGAAGTCTGGGGGTTCTTATATAGGACCCCGGGGAGGCGCGGGCATGCTTCTAGATGCGTGCACGCTTCCCCAACATACCTCAGTAGGGTTGTGTCATAAAAGCATGTCTGACGCCATTCCGCAATCGTCCAAGCATATCCCTGACGTGATGGTGGAAACTTCCACCGTACGATACTCTGTCCGTTTCGGCCGCCGACCATGCTGTTTGTCGGCGGCAGGTGTCTCGAGGATGATATTACCAGCTGCCCCTTTTGTCCCTTTGCGCCTATGGCCTATTCCCGGGCCCAGCGGACTAGCCGCTCGGCGCTCATAGCCTCCGGGAATGCGCATACCTCGGACCGGGCGGGGAAGCCCTGCTCATGTGCTCGGATGAGATTGCGCCTTATTGTCCTGTGGCTCGGCCGAGCGACCTGTCCGCTCGGCCCAGAGACTCTTTTACCTTGAGGATCGGAAACCCGACCCTGGTCGGGCTATCTTTCGTCCGGCCTAGGAGACCCCTGGCCGTGTGTTCGGTCAGCCGGATGCTCGGTCAGCCCGCCAGTCCGCTCGGCACGACCTCTGTCCGCTCGGCACGACATTGGGGTTGACCCTTTTGACCATTGACCTCCACGTATCGTTGACCTCCTGCCAACGAGGATCCTCCGTCTTTACCACCGGATCACTTCCTTTCGAAAGCAATTAAAAAGTCATTTCTCTATTTTTTTATTTTTTTTATTTTTCTTATAAGTTTCGTTAGAAAAATAAGACCTCGATTTTTTTTTCATAATGCTTTATTTTGTGTATGTTTTAATCATTATTCATATTTTATCGCCTTATTTTACATTTGAGTTATTCTTTATAGTTTATACACTAAAATCAAGTGAATTTCGGATTTATTTTGAAAAACAAACGAGCAAGGTAAAATACAGAAGTTTCTTGAACTATTATTTGATTTATTTATTTTTTTAATTCTTCGTACCTCTAAACACTGGTTCATTTTTAAAGATGATTGAATCTACTTTGGGATAAATTTGAAAAGTATAGAGGAATCTGACACGATCCAACATCACAAATGATTCAAACACACAAGCGTATAATATATACCCTACAAGAAATTCAAATCTTAGTTATATAAGAGTTTATCCTACCTCCTACTATCAAATTATTATTTGATAAAAAAAAAATTAATCTATCAAATTATTATTTGATAAAAAATAATTAATCAGATTGGATGACGTCGAATCTGAGATGATCGATCCGATTCTATGAAAATTTTTTACCGACCACCAGAATAAATCGGAAAACGCTTGTAGTGGACAGTCCAAGAACCCAGTATCTTTTATTGTTTGATAGAACCTGTGAAACGCTGCGTATAAAGTAAAATTTAAAATTTATTGTAAAATTGTTCTCATAATTAATTAATCTATCAACAGTTAATAAAATCCTCAATTATTTTTCAAATGAATGAGAAATTTAATACATGGAATGCAAATATATTTTCTAAAATGTCCTTTCGTTGAAAATATATGGAATGCAGATTTATAGAGAAGTAAACTTTTGGAAAAGTACTTATCCATATGATAAAAAATTGATTTACTCACCTCCAGCGATTTCGTCAATCCATTCGTAGGCGGGAAAGTACTGATCCGGTTTCTCTCAAGTATGTAACTCGAATGCAGAAATTAATTGTAAGTTCCGATTGAACTGTGCTATTTTATCGCATTCAGATCGAGAAACATATGAATAATTCAAAAGCGTGCAGAAACCTGAGAGAATGTGCATTTTGTGACCTGATATTGTAAGAAGACCTGGAAACTCCACAGCAGAAATCACTTGTAAGTTTCGGTTGAACTATGTTATTCTATCGCATTCAGATCGAGAAAAACATAAGAATATTTCGAAAGTGTACAGAAACCTGAGACTCTGTGAAACAACCCTTACTCTATACCCATGACACCAGTATATAAAGCAACATATTAATACCTCAAATCTGAGCTTGTATTGTTCAAATGACAATTTTATGATAACCATTCAAAAGACAAAAGGTATAACGTGCTCTAGAGACCCTCGGACAGTGTGTTATGCATCCATCTTATCTCATCTCCTCAATTACTCCACCTCCACGTCCCCTATCAAATATTTAGTGTCATCCTCCCCACTGCATAATTTACAATGTGAGTTCATGGACCCAGCAAATAAATATTTCACAAGTAGGTACATAACAGGAGAAGCGAAACAAGAGCAAAATATCAAGAATAGTAAATTTACTTAAACTTACTTCTAGAAATGGCTATGTTTAAGATGAAGATGATATTTTACTGTTAGAAATGGCTATGTTTAATTTCGTGCATGTTTGTCTGCAAATTATGATTTTAACTTCTCTTGCTTAGTTAAAAATTCTTCTACCAGTTTTCTAAAACTAGATATCATCAAACTAGTATAGATCTGATCAATATTTCCAAAAAATCATATAACATATCACTCTAGGATAAAGATAAAACATTTAAAAATGAATTCTAACCATATCAAGCATGGTATTACATACACGGTAAAGGAACCTCAATATAGTTAAGAAAAAATGAACAAGAGTGAAACTAGAAGTAACAGGCAGCTTGAACTTATTTACACCAGAAAAAACAAAGAAAAAAAAACTATACATACTTAGTGACGGGTAAACATAATGCAAGTGTGGCAATCGTCTTTAGTGCACATTCATTAGGTCTGTAATCATGAACTCTAAAGATACCTCTTAGGAGAACTTATTGTAAGTATCATGTGGTAGTTTTAATGTGATCAACCAAGTTAAGTTAGGTCCTATGTATATTTGATCCTTGTGTCTAAGTGTGCAGAAGCTTAGAAATACAAGAAGTCGAGCGGAAGACGCAATTAGCGAGAAGGATGACACGGGAAAAGAGCCGACGGGCTCGGTACATCCGAGGGATGACGTGCTGCGGAAGAGTACACCGGTGGACGATAAAGACGTGCGCGACATCCAAGGGATGAGAAGCCAAAAAGAAAGGTGTTACAGTCGATTTGTGCTAGAGGGGGGGAGGGGTGAATAGCTCGTCGCGCTTCGGTTGTTCACTTTGTGATGATGAAATGTAGCGAAAATACATACAAAGCACACTCACAATACTAACACTAGGATTTACTTGGTATCCACCTCAAAAAGAACTGACTAATCCAAGGATCCACACACGATGCTCACTTCATTAATAAAAACACTCCTTCTCGGTAACTACCAGAGGTGGAGAAACCTCGTACAACACTCACACATACAACAACTCAACACAAGAAGAAAAATACAATGAATCCAAATGAAAAACCCTCTCTTCTTTCTTACGTGTCACTTGTTGTTGCCTCTTGAACCTTGGAAGTGCACCAGCACTTATCCCCAAGAGCCTTCAAAAACTGGCTGTGAGCAGTGGAAAAATCGCATGAAGAATCGGGAAGAATCGTGTATGAAAGGTGCTGAGAAAAACGCTCGCAACGGCTATATACTGTGCGCTCCTACGACTCCCAATCAATTAGACTTCGTCCCAATCAATTGCCTCGTCACATCCTAGCCATCGCAACCGTCCATCGCCTGTATCCTACGCAACGGTCGAATCCAAATCGATCGGCTGATTGATTGGGGAGGCTTGAATCGATAGGTTGATCGATTCAAAGTGCCTCTGTGCTCACTGGAAGCTGCCTGAATCGATCGACCGATCGATCCAGGCTTTCTCACAATCGCGCGAGAAAATCAGTTGCCAATCGATCGGTCGATCGATTGGCAGTGCCCGATCGATCGGTCGATCGATTGGCGGTGCTCGATCGATCGGCTGATCAATTGGGCAGCTCTCTGTGCTCGCAACACTTGCTCCCAATCGATTGGCCGATCAATTGGGTCACTGCTTGTCGCAACACTCTCCCAATTGATCGGCTGATCGATTGGACTTGGGTCAATCGATCGGCCGATCGATTGCCCCAACCTTGACTTGCCTAAACTCAAGTCCAAGGTTCCCAAATCCAACATCCGGTCAACCATAACCTTTTGGGACTCCTTCTGCCTAACATCTGGTCAACCTTGACCTGCTGGGACTTTTTCACCAAGTGTCCGGCTTATCCTTTGACCCACTTGGACTTTTTTCCTCGTGCCGAGTGTCTGATCAACCTTGACCCACTTGGACTTACCGTCTCGTGCCAAGTGTCTGGTTCTCCATGACCCACTTGAACTTTCACCAGATGTCCGGTCACCCTTGACCCATCTGGATTTCTCGTGCCAAATATCCGGTCAAACCTTTGACCTACTTGGACTTCCCAAAATCGGGTGTCCGGTCAACCTTGACCCGCCTGGATCTCCACGTGCTTGGCTTCACTAATCAGGTATTTTCATCTGCCTACCTTCACTCACTAGGACTTTCCATCTGTCTAGTTTCACTCACTAGGACTTTCACCTAGCTTCACTCACTAGGTCTTTCCTTCTGCCTAACTTCACTCACTAGGGCATTCCATCTACCTGGCTTCACTCACCAGGACTTTCACGTAGCTTCACTCACTAGGGTTTTTACCTGGCTTCACTCATCAGGATTTCCCACTGCCTGACTTCACACACCGGGACTTTCCCACTGCCCAACTTCACTCACCGGGACTTTCACCTGCCTAGCTTCACTCACTAGGTCTTTCTCCTAGTTTCACTCAAAAGGATTTTCCAACTGCCTAGCTTCACTCACTAGGTCTTTCACCTGACTTCACTCACCAGGATTTTTCCTTACCTAACATCTAGTTAGGACTTTCCCAATCAAGTATCCGGTCAACCTTGACCTACTTGACTCTTCTTCACATCAAATTGATCAGTCCTCGACAAAATAAGAATTGTATCAACAATCTCCTCAATCGGACGATTGCATCTGTAATCTCTATGTATTGTCAAACATCGAAACCCAAATATCAAGACTCAAGCTTGAGTCAACTCAAGCTTAGTCAACCTGGTCAACCTGACCCAGAAAATATTGCACCAACATAAGGCTGCTCGAGAAGAAGGTCAGAGTTGGGTTCGGGTGAGCTCAACCCCAGTTAGCCGGAGCATCACCCAAGAAGAGATCAACATAAAGAGAGATAATCTGCCTTATGGAAGGCACCTTCCATGAACAGTACGAAGACATCTTCCATCCCTTGAAGGCGTCTTTCGATAGCCGTTAGCCACGGATAGAGTTTTATGTTCAGTGGATAAAACTTATCCGATGGAAGACGCCTTAGACCATGTTGGAGGTGCCTTCAAATTGCGAATAGGATTTTACAGGAGTTATAAAAAGACCTCTGGAACTAGGAAATATTCAACAACTCCAGTATTCATTTCCTAGTTTATTTTTGAGCGTTCAAAGAGTGTAAGAGGCTTTTTAACCTTCAACTAAGGAGATTTTGTTAGTGCTTTTATTTGCCTTAGATTAACAACCACTTAGGTTGTAACCAAGTAATTCTTCCGCCTCTTTTAATTTTATAGTTGTTCAATTTCGTTAACTTAATTGTGTTACTAATCTGTGTTGAAAAGACAAGAAAGGTTCATTTTATTCTTAACAGGCAATTCCTCCCCCCCTCCCCCTCTCTTATCGGCCCCACTACACCAACAAGTGGTATCAGAGCTCAATTGCTTTAGAAGGACTAATCGTCGTTTGAAGTACAAAGACGATGGTCGGAGCGAACATCCACCCGCTAGTGTTCGAGGGGGAGTTCGCGTTTTGAAAACGACGAATGGATGTATTCTTTAAGACAGACTTTAACATTTTATTAATAATAAAATATAGTTTTGAAGCACCAAAGAACACGAATGGAGAAGACCTCGAAGAACACCTCTGGACAAAAAAAAAAGCGTGACGAATTTATGGCAAACAGTAAGGCTGAATTTCACCTTAATTATAAGCGTACTACCGATTGAGGAACTCGACAGAATCGACAACTATAAGAGTGCAAAAGAACTTTAGGAAAAGCTCTATGAAGAATCAAAAGAAGTCGAATCTAACTCCTCGATGGACACCGAGTCGTCGTCAGAAGAATCCGAGATTGAGGAAACTGTCGGAACATGACTTTTAGCTGAATACCTACCTGAAGACAAAGAAAGCTCATCTGAGATGAGCATCGATCAAGGAGGAGAGTCTTCGGAAGAAAGTATCGATGAAGATGGAGTAGCATAGCATGAAGTAAGTGAAGTATGTATTTTATCTTCTAAACAATCTTACGAGTTTATCAAAATGTTTTCTAAAAATTTGTGTAAATTAGAAAAAAAATAATGTTGATTTAAAAAAATAATTAGCTAATGCATGCCCACTAGATTTATTTGACAAGATCAAATTTGAAAATGATAAGTTAAAGAAACAAATAGAATCATTTAAAAATGACTACATGCTCTAACTCCAAAATATTTATGAAATTTAAATTTTAGAAATTTTAGATGGCTTAATTGGTATTTACGATTTCACAAGTACCAAATTACAAAAATAGCCAAAACTAAAATGCATAAAAATTATTTGATAAATCCAATAGGTAAAAATTTGTATTGGATTCTCAAATCATGCTTAGCATAATTTAAATCAATTTTATGCATGCTTTAATGTAAGTTAACTTCTACATTGTTTAAACAAATTAATTATTTAGCATGTCTACTATTCATATTTTGAGTTGAAAATTTTTACCACGCTATTAGATGATTTGATCTACTAACATTATTTAAAAATATTTGACTATTATATTATTTGTTTTGAATTTTTTTTAACGAAATTTGTAATATTAAACTTAAAAGGGTTTCGCATATCCATTTTTAGAAAAATTTATTTTTCTATGATAAAATATGTCAAAATAAATATCTTTAAAATTGTTTGAACAATAAGTTATTTTCTATGAATTTATTAATAAAAATGATATTTTGAAAATTAAAAATAATTTGGAGAATTATTTTTAAAAACGTATATTTTTCTTTGATAAAATGTAATGTTCTCTATCATAATAAAAGTTTTTGATATTTTTTGAATTTTATCTGAATTATTACGAATAATTTTTTGAAAAGTTAATTTTTAATATTAAAAATTAAGGAAAATAGAAATTTGGGAATTTTGATTTTTCTATTATTTGAAAATATGTTTTACATATCTAGAAAATTTTAAAAGAATTTTTAGAGCTAAAAACTAATTTTAAGATTTATCTTCTCAAAATTGATCGTTCAAATAGATTTCTGTTTGATAAACTACTTTTTTTTCTTGTGAAAATTTTTATTCTGATATAGATTATTTTGTTCAAACTTAACAAAAATTTGCAGGATTTTTTTAAAATAGAAAACTAATTTTAAATTGTTTTTTTGTCAAAACATAAGATTAATTAGTAAAAATAGAATATTTTTAAAATTTATTTCTAAAAATATTATTTTATTGATCATTCTTGTTAAGTACCCCTAGAGAAGAATTTCAAATTTTTCTCACTCTTTTTTTACATATTTTTCACATTATTTTCGATGTGATCAAAAGAGGAGAAATAGATACAAGTTAAAGGGGAGTTAGGATATTTTTTTTTTCTATCTACTTATTCTTGCACAATTCTTTAACTTAGTTAATTTATTGTGTTACAATTTTTTTGTTATAATTGCATCTACTTATGTTATTGCACTTACTTATGTTATTGCATTTTATTCTTAACCCTAATTTTAACTTAGGTTGATGCACATCAAAAAGGGGAAGATTGTAAGTACCCTGTGGTAGTTTTGATGTGAACGACGAAGTTAAGTTAGGTCATGTGTGTGTTTGATCCTTATGTCTAAGTGTGCAGAAGGTTAGAAACACAGAAGGTCGAGTGGAAGATGCAACTAGCGAGAAGGATAGCACGGGAAATGAGCCGACAGACTCGGTGTATCCAAGGGACGAGGTGCTGCGAAAGAGTATATCGATGGATAAGAAGGACGTGCACGTTATACGAGGGACAAGAAGCCGAGGAGGAAGGCTGCTCGAGGAGAAAGTCAGAGTTGGGTTCGGGTGAGCTCAATTCCGGTTAGTCGAAGCATCACCCAAGAAGAGATCAGCGTAAAGAGAGCTGATCTACCTTATGAAGGCGCCTTCCAATAACCGTTAGGCACAAATAGAGTTTTATCTTCAGCGGATAAAATTTATCCAATAAGAGGCGCCTTGGACCATATTGCAGGCGCCTTCAAGCTATGGATAGGATTATCCAGAAACTATAAAAAGACCCCTGGAACTTGGAAATATTCAAGAATTCCAGTATTCATTTTCTAGTTTATTTCTAAGCTTTCAAAGAGTGTAAGAGGCTTCTCCGCGTTCAACGAAGGAGATTTTGTTAGTGCTTTTATTTGTCTTGGATTAACAACGAAGGAGATTTTGTTAGTGCTTCCGCCTCTTTTAATTTTATAGTTGTTCAATTTTGTTAATTTAATTGTGCTACTAATATAAGTTGAGAAGATGAGAAATGTTCGTTTTATTCTTAACAAGCAATCCCCCTTTTCTTGTTGGTCTCGCTGCACCAACACTTATAACCATGTTGCATTATCATTTATGTTTAGAAGGGTCCTCCCCAGTGCTCATTCTGAGACACCCAACCCGTACCGGCACCACACATGTACATCATTAACAAGTTATCTATATTGGGTAAACATGGCTCCATCATAACATACATCGCAGGTAAATATTGCATAATTCCTGAATTCTCTACACAAAACTACTAGCAATGCATATATAATCCATGTATCTCAAGAAATTAATGGAAGAACAATTAGTCAAACGAAACCAACATTCTAATTAAGGAAACTCCTGATTCAAATCGGACAGAATTCAGCACACAAAGGAGCAATGCTATAACAAAACAAAACAATCGCAAACCCCCAAAACCATTGCGGAAAACAAACCGAAACCTTCAAGAAGAAGGCAACATCAAAACGCATTGCAACCCCCACATCTATTGCAGGAAATTGAACCCCGTAAGAAGAAGAAAAGCATCATCGAAACAAATAGCAATCTACCTAATCCGTTGTCGAAGATCAAAAACCCTTCGAAAAATAAATGCTACTTCGGAAATCCATTGAAACTTCCCTGATCTGTTGCAGAAACCAGAACCAGAAGAAGGAATAAATGCATCACCGAAAACCCACTGCGAGCAATCCATACCTCTCCATCTAAAACCGTTCAGCCTTAGGAAAACAAAAATCCTCTGGAAGGCAAATGCAGGAATCAAAAATCAGAAAACCAATTCCCTAACACTTTCTCATGAATTCAACTCTTATAAGATGCAAAGCTATTACACAGAAACAAGGACAGTAAATCGTGGTTCTCTGCTTGCCTACCTAAAGGAAACCCCCATCCATATCCACAAAGGAAAACTAGTTGCCTAACCATAGGACGACGTGCCGGAGATGAAGGGTTGTCGCGGACTTCTACGACTTGAGGCACTATCCACCGAGGAGATCACCGGCATGGTGGCACCGGCCAGCCGGCTTAGGCACGAAGGCGAAGAAGAGGAGATGAATCAAGGTGCTAGAGACGAATTATGAGTTAAGTTTAGATTTATATACTTTGATTAATTAAATTTATTAATTTCTAAAAATTCTATAAAATAATTTCTTTAAGGAACCACTACTATTCTATATTTTATATTTTTTATTATTATATTTATTTAAAATTCTATAAAATAATTTTTTATGATACAATTATTATTTTATATTATATTTTATTATTATTATATTTATTTATTTATTTATTTATCATTGAATTATCTTGGAAAAACATTAAACTAACGTAAAAAAAATGCTCATATTCCTAATTTACACATGGCTCGTGGACCTTACACTTTGCATTTTGTGTTACCTGATTTTGGATGAAGACTTGGAAACTCCACTGCAGAAATCACTTTTAAGTTTCGGTTGAACTGTGTGTCATTCGATCGCATTCAGATCGAGAGAAACATAAGAATACACTGAAAGTGTGCAGAAACCTGAGAGACTGCATTTTGTGTTACCTGATTTTGGAAGAAGACTTGGAAATTCTTCTACTCCATGATGCCTCCAGTGCAATGATTGAATTGTGGTGTGATCAAACAATAGTCGAATAAAGCAAATAGTTTAGGAATACACGATCATTTGAAACAAAATACAATAGAAACCTTTTCAAGGAGCACAAGGAATAAAAGTGTGTAGCGAATTGAGCAAATCAACAACCAAACTATGATACCAAATGTAAAACAACAGAATCTGTAATTGTCCATTATCTAAAATGAACTACATAAAATATTTTGTTTTCTCCAATTAGCTAGGTGACCCGATAATAAAACTGAATGATTTCCTATAACAACAATCTACAGAAGGGTTTCTACCTCACTTTAAATAAAAAAAAAACTTGATACCTTAAGTATGCTGGCCACTTGCAAACTGCACCAAGTTCTTGTAGAGTCCACCTTAATGCTAAGTTTAAATCGAGTCATGCACAACATCTTCGTGCTCATTGCGAATAAACACCAGGTCAGGAACCTCTTCGATGCTTTCAACAGGCTTTTCCCATAAAATCAAAAGACAAAAAAGGGCATGTAGCATAAGAAATTTCCTCCAAAGAAGTATGGTGATGAATGTGAGAGACCGGCCATGAATCATCAGCAAAAGGTAATCAATTTACCTGCCACAAATCCAAGAGGCACCATAGCAGAAAATTGACAATCATAACCAAGCAAAACATCTTGCCTGCCCAACTCCCGCATTTTAAGTATCTGATTGCATAGAAACAATAGGATAAATCAACAAAAAGGAAGTGATACGGACTGAACCATAATAAAGATCCCTGGCCATGCTCAGAACATTGTGTGTTTCCATAAAAAAATTCAATATACAACCAAAAGAATTAAACATATTTCATTCAACTAAAAAAGGTTTAGTAGATAAACAGAAAAACCTAGTTAATTGAGTCGAAAGGGAACACTTATATTTGATTCTGTTTTCCATCGATATAACCACAATACAACGATACAAGTGAAGAATTGCAATGTGATTGATTATTTTCTCACCGTGGCAGGCGCCGCAACAGATTTTCATCAGATGACTGTAAAGCACGATCATAGACAATCTCTGTCCTTTTGGCCACATCATGCCAACTATAAAGCTTCTTCATCTGATATAATTTATTGTAAAACATAATATCCTTTAAAATGTAAAGCATACGTGTACATAATAACAAAATTATCAAACACTAGAAGGAAAGAATTTGGAAACATTGTTGAGTACAACTTACACGTTGGTGCATAGCATATGGATCAATACTTGGAAGCATAACGATAGCTTTTCTAATAGCATGGACCATATCACCGGGATCAGGTTCTGAAAGCACAACCATGTCATCTGGAAGGACCTGCCATTCAACAAGGTAAAATATTTGAGGAAAAAAAATCTACAAAAAGCCAATAACAATATGCAGACTTGGATGCATGCCTCTGGGACGCCTCCAACTCTTGTGCTTACAGTTAACAAACCGCAGCTAGCAGCTTCCAAAATAGCTATGCAAAAAGCTTCTGTAAGGGAACTGCAATAAGAAGCCTATCTCAGTTATGCTTTCCAGGTTTTTAAGCACTGTTAGAGCTAAGAATTATTTTTTCAGTATACAAAATATTTTCAAAAACCTATGTGAACCAGTTGGTTCAATCAACAACTGATGATTCCATCACAGTTTTAGCCTCAAACATATAAATGTGAAAAATTGTCAAATCCAATCAAGAAGAAATTCCAACTCAACTAACTAGCACCCATTAATACAATATTCTCAGCACCATGTAGATAGTTTAATTTCACTGGAGTATATAAAAAAAAGGCTTAAGAAAGGAATACCTATTTAGAAATATATGGCCAGAAATCAGAACAGATCGCACTCGAGCATGTGGCACAGCACCTAACATTTCGACTCTATCTTGAAGAGAGTGCTTCTCCCTCATCTCTTCTAACCGTACACGTTTGGGGCCATCTCCTCCAACTATGAAACGAACCTTAACAGAGGAAGCAATGAGGGGGCATAACTTAACATGAAATTTCTGAATGAAAATTTGAATTGGAAGATGTATGAATCTTGTCTTAGGTGACAAACTATTTTCACGAACTTGTCTAATCTACGGAGCTTCCCCAATGTAAAATGAAAGTGGAATTAATGAATTTTACTTACATTTGAAAAGAGGTGGCAAACTTCTGGAATGACCTCGACAAGGAGGTCAGCACCTTTTCGGTACACCAATCTACTTATGACAACAATAACAATTTCATCACAGCTGAGTCTACAAGTAGAAGGAGTGAACATAGCAGTATCCACAGCATTAGGCACCACGAAGACCCTGTCAGGTGTTATCCCAGATCTCAAAACTGTGTTCTCCTTACTAGTATGAGAAACACATATAGCTTGACTAATGTCAGCCAGAGTAAACTGCAACACCTTATTCATGTGAATGCTTCCAACATCAGCAAAACCATATAGTGAATGATCCGTGAATACGACTTTGTAACCCATGGTTCTGGCATGCATCAGTGCTTCATGGCAAAGAGTTGAAAAGGCCTGATGCCCGTGAACAATGGATATCCTCTCCCGAATTAGAATGGTCCTTATGATGGGAAGTGTCAAATAAAAGGTTGGTAATGTATTCTGCATAAGAAATGCTCTCCATGGCACATAATAAACTTTCAAACCATTGGTTACATATCGTACTCCAGTTCGCTTACCATATGAATGTGTCATAACCACCACCTGAGCTACAAATGTAGAAAATAACAAACAGATTTAGAAAACCAGGATTGAAAAACAAAAATTACCAACAAAAACTAGAATCGATCATACTAGTCCAATTTTGAAAGCAAAAGCATTAAGATCAGGTTCTGTCTTTGAAAAAGATGCAACAGAACAAAAAAAACAAAGAAAATCCTGAACAAATGAACTTCTTATGCTAAAAGAAAGCAATTGTTCAACCTTGTGGCAAAGCTTAAGCAAGCATTGAGATAGATAATAGAAAAATAGAATCGATCATACTAGTCCAATTTTGAAAGCAAAAGTTCTTGTCTTTGGAAAAGATGCAACAAAAAAAACTGAACTAATGAACTTCTTATGATAAAAGAAAACAATTGTTTAACCTTGCAGCTAAGTTTAAGCAAACATTGAGCTAGATAATAGAAAAAAAAAACTACAAGTGATCATACTAGTCCATTTTTAAAGCAAAAGCATTAAGATCCGTTTCCGTCTTTGAAAAAGATAAAAGGGCAGCCCGGTGAACGAGCTCCTGCCATGCGGGGTCCCGGGGAAAGATCCATTGTATGCAATCTTATCCTGCTTTTTGCAAAATGTTGTTTCCAGGATTCGAACCCGTGACCTTTTGGTCACATGGTAACAACTTTACCGTTGCGCCAAGGCTCCCCTTCTTCCGTCTTTGAAAAAGATGCAACCAAAAAAAAAAACCTGAGCTAGTGAACTTCTTATTCTAAAAGAAAACAATTATTCAACCTTGTGGCCAAGCTTAAGCAAGCATTGAGATAGATAATAGATATGGCTTTCCACACCACCAAAGTTTGGGTAGAAGAAATCAGAAACCATCAAGATAGTGTGCTTCCGTTGTTGATCCATGGCAATTAGAAATCAGAACCTGCGATTAAAAATATCTGTAGTATGAAATATGAATCACACTTTAACATTTTGATCATTGAAGAATGACAAGTCTACATAAAGCAAAACAAGAAACACATAGTTTCAAAATTCCAATTGTGCAAGAAGAACGTGTAAACAAAATTGAAGTTTCAGCTGTGTGCATGTGCATCAGAACTGAATAACAAATCAATGGAAGAGGAATTTTTTTCCTTACATTCAGACCTTCTGATTTCAAAGATCATACATTCATCTAGCATCTGTTAGCATCTCAGAACACAAACATCATTTTAAGGAGCTTACTAAAGATGGTATTGATACATGTTTGCATAAGAAGGCATGAAAGAAAATATAGGAGATCAATATATGTTGCAACAAAAGGAGGGGTGAAGGGATGGTGGTAATTTGATGTGAGACTAGCTTAATTGCAGTTATCTCTGGTTCTTCAAGAATTGAACCATTAGAATGTGACGCTGTGAATGTATAAAACTTACCTCATAATCTATGAGAAACTAAAATAAGAGATACAATATAGTTTGCAACAAAAGGAGGAGGGGGTCGCATAAAGGGTAATCTGACCAAAGACTGGCTTGATTGTTTATCTGCTCTGGTTCTGCAAGAATAAAGCCATCAGCCTAAATGTAACACTTTTTGAATGTAGAAAACTTACCTCCTAATCTATAAAAAATACAGCCGACATAGATAGGATTAGCGTCACACCCCATGGGTATAAATCGTCATCTGACGACGAGGTACCCCTTAGTGACATTCTGATATAATAGAATCTAAAGCATTGCTGACACACAAGTAGTAAAATACAAATGGCAGTAAAGAAAACAACTGAACATGCATAAATATACAACAACAACAACCAAGCATTTTCCCATTAGGTGGGGTTGGCTATATGAATCCTTTTACGCCATTGAGCTCTATCTCCTATTATATCATCATCTATATTTAAATAAATTTTATCTTGTTTTATTGTTGCTAACCCAGTTTTTTTTTGTCTTCCTCTTCCTCGTTTGATATGCATGTTTATCATAGTTTCACATCGCCTAACTGAGCATCTGTCGTCTAAGTACATGTTCGTACAATCTTAAACGTGTCTCTCGGAGTTTTTCCTCAATAGATGCAACTCCGACTTTCTCTCTAATGCTCTCATTTCTTATTTTGTCCATCCTCGTATATCCACACATCCACCTTAACATCCTCATTCTGCAACTCTCATCTTCTGCTCATGTGCTCAAGTCATAGCACAACATTCAGCTCCATATAACATAGCAGGTCTAACTGCGGTTTTATAGAACTTACCTTTAAGTTTAAGAGGTACTTTACGGTCACATAAAACACTCGACGCTTCCCTCCATTTCACTCATCCTGCTTGTATTCTATGTAAGACATCTCTCTCAATCCCTCCATCGTTTTGCAAAAATTATCCTAAATATTTAAATCTCTCGGTTCCGGGCAACTCATCCTCTCTTATCTTAACAATTGTTTCATTACTTCTAATATTGCTAAACTTAAATTACATATATTCTATCTTTAATCTACTAAGCTTAAAACATTTCCCATCTAATGTTTCCCTCCAAGATCTAGTTTAGCATTTACTCCTTCACGTGTTTCATCTACGAAAATAATATCATCTGCAAACAACATACACCACAGTACTGTATCTTGAATATGCACAGTGAGTTCGTCCATAATTAGTGTAAAAAAATAGGGACTTAGAGTTGATTCTTGATATAACCCTATCTTTATTGGAAATGTTTCGGTTACTCCGCCTGAAGTCTTTACTTTGGTCGTTACATCCTCATACATATCATTAATTAGTTCAATATATGTTACGCTAACACCTCTCTTTTCTAAAATTCTCCATATAATTTCTCTTGGGACTCTATCATAAACTTTTTCTAAGTCAATAAATACCATGTGTAGATCTTGTTTTTATTCCCAATATTTTTCAATTAATTATCTAAGAAGATATATAGCTTCTATTGTCGACCTTCCAAGCATGAACCCAAATTGATTTTCTGTCGTCTCCTTAATTTTTTTTCTATTACTTTTTCCCAAAGTTTCATACGAGCATGCATAAATATATATATAGGTAAAAAAAGTCTCCATACGCGCATGTCTTAATAAAAAATGTGTTTACCGAGAATATAAAAGAATAGGCCAAACTGAACAGAAGCAAATTTCAAATGTCAAGTGTTGAGAAAAACAAAGTGCAACAATGAAAGAAAAAGAAAGCATTTCAAAGCAAGATGGGACCAACAACTAGGACTCCTCTACTTGCTAACTTGGAAGTCAAAAAAAAAAACAATGGATAGTGAGTACAATTGTACAAACAACTTCATGGGTATATAGAAAGATAGTGCATAAAACGAAATAGTGTATGAAGATTAGATAAAAGGGGGAAGTCTTGAAAGTCAAAAAAAAAAAAAAAACAATGGATAGTGAGTACAATTGTACAAACAACTTCATGGGTATATAGAAAAATAGTGCATAAAACGAAATAGTGTATGAAGATTAGATCAAAGGGGGAAGTCTCAAGTAATGTTACTTACCAACATAAATACAAGCACTAACATAGAACTATTAACAAAAACAAAAGTACCAACATAACCATCTGCTAACCTGATCAACTAGGTATGCCAAATAAACAGGATGTGCATACCGTACATTCAAATTGTGCTTAAAACTAGCATATAACAAACACATCACAAGTACTGACTGCGCGCAAACTCATGCTATCACTATCTGGTCTAATGGGCAGACAAGGTGAGGTAGTTATCTAGCTTCTCAGCTACTGACTGCAAGCAACGCTACTACTATTCGATCTAGTGGGTAGTCATTGTCCACTGACAAATTCACACTACATAAAACATCCCTAGATTTTTTTTAAAAATTTTTACCAGTAATCGAATAAGGAACAACCCTCTAAACATTTTCTATAAAAATAACCGTAGCAATGATCCCATCAGAATGAATCACCTTATCACAGGTAAACGATAGCATCACTAGCAAGAGGTTATCAAAAGGAACAGGGAAAACACCAATACAATTCCTTAAACAAATGAAGAAGGACACATGAGAGAACAAAGCCTACTCGGCACTCCTAAGACATCCGAACACTGTCATGCGTCCATCCCGCCTCCTCAGCTACTCCATCCACAAGCCTTCCATCGTATCCTGGGAGACGTCTCCCTCACCTGTAACGTAGGCATCATAAGTCTACGAACCCAGCAAGTACAATCCAATATAAAAGATATGAAGTAGCAAGAACAGTAACTAATAGGCATAGAACATAAACTCAAATACAGAATAAAGAAGGGAAGGATACAATATGTAAAAGAGCCTACATGGCTAATAAGGGTGGATATGTCACAAAGTGATAACCACCATTTGAGCTAGTCAATCCGTTCCATGACCCTAAAGGTACCTCCTAGGAGAACATATAATCATATAGCCGAAGGTAACATAAATTACAGTATCAGTCATAAATTATAGTATCAGTCATGTTTGGAAGGACCTTCCCCGAAGCTCATCCCGGACACCCATCCCGTACTGTCACCACATATGCTCATACCCATCCAATTAGCCACATAAGAAAACATAGTCGATCCACACTCTACTTATATCTATAGCACATTTTATTCATTCTGTAAATATGCCTACACTGGAAGAAGACATTAAAAACATGCATACCCGACTTTAAGGAACAGAATCCATTCGCATCAAAGCAACAATAACAAACAGTAGCATAACTGGAGCATAAAACTAGCATGCATAGCAAAGTGACCTAGAACTATAAATAGCACAGTTTTTTCCATCCATATATTCAAAAGAATAACGAAAACACTACAAGTTAAACTACCCTAGTCCTTTTTCCCCAAAATCTGTTCACGAAAATACCAACATCACTAGAATGCGTCACAACATCCTAACAAAAATCCAAAATTAACAGTGCAATTACTGATCTGAAATCCCGACAACACAGCAAAACCCCCACAGCCTCCGAAATCAATTCTCAGGAACTAAAGATACAACAACCTCGGCGAAATCTGCTATTCTGCACCAGTAACTCAACACAATCACAGCGGAAAACAATCCACACTAACATCTCAGCACCATCACAAAGAAAACAATCTACACTAGAACTCGGCACCTTACCGAAGCAAGTCACAAGAACTCAATCCAAATCCAATGATAATGCGAACAAACTCCGAAAACACGCTGAAAAGAACAGGACAATGAAAGAAGCTCCGTAACACCCGCGAATCCACCGTATTCATCAGTACCCAAGAACAATCAGAAACCGGAAACCCCATGGAGAACCAAGAACACCATCATCCACACCAAACCGCCAAGAGTATAGGTCCAGAAGCTCGATTCCTCAAGAAGAACCCGAAAAAACCAATTTCAATCACTAACTAGCGGAAGTCCAGAAACGTTGCAAACCGGCGCAAGAACATCTAGGAGAAAAATATCAAATCGCAACCTATTTCCCCCCAATCCGACGCCTTAGCCAAACATTCCGATCCACCTAGATACCCAAAGAAGAAATCCATCCAAAACTCTCGGCAGTGGAAGAAAGGAGAAAGAAAACTAAGTCATCACCAACCCAAATCCGTTACCGGAATCCCGATAGAAAACACAGGAAGAAGCAAAAAATCATAGGAGAACGATTCGCGACCAAATCTTCGAGACATCTACCTCCCATCCCATTGAATGAAACAAAAACAGCACGGTAAATCGAATCGCAATACATGCCATAAATCGGACAATAGGCAAACACATCGGCTCCTCCTAGGAGCCGATTCCTCACCTTACCGACCTCATATCCACATATCTAAAGAGTACTTGCCTTTCTCTTCCTCGTGTCACCGTCGGAATCCCTCGCCCAGTGGTGTCGCGCCGACAGGGAGGTATTTGCAGGTCTCTGCGTGCAGTGCCCTCCACGGCTTGCCGGTGCGGGGAGATGCTTGGCCGGTGCTCGGGGCTCGGTGAAAACTCCCCCGGAAGATGGTGAAGAAGGCAAGGGGAAGAAGACGGAGATTCGGGAATACTGAAGAGAAAAGTATCGGCAAAGCTAGGTATAGCGTTTATACCTACGTTTAATTATTAAAGTAATCAACTCCCAATTTAATTGAATATTACATCTTTTCATCAAATTTTCTACCTCTATCCTCCTAAAACATGTGGTATAAGTTTATTTAAAATTCGTAGAAATTTTTATAAATTAATCCTTTAATTAGTGCTCATGCGACTTTAAAAATTTCATAAATAAATTTCTTAATTATATTCGTAAAACCTTACATTACACTATTTGATCTCGTAGACAGAACATGTAGTTATCTAATTACGGACTGTGAGCGATAACATTCTACCACTATCTAGTTTAATGGGTCGTCCAAATGTATATAAGTATAATAATAGTAAATAAAACAATAATAATATCAATCGATAAAACACTAGTCATCTAGTCATTATATGTCAACTATCTTCATGGTATCATCATGAATAAGTAAAATAACGGGATTGGAATCAAATAGCCCTAAAGATTAGCCCAAAGAAGATAACTTAGTAGTATACTCTGTCACTTTGCTACAGTATAATATCTATAATATATAGGCACAAACATACATCTACAATTATACTAAGGTACAATATCACTAACATATAAGCACTATCATAAGTATACAATTATAGTATGTTATGGTATCACTAACATATAGGCACAAGTCTAAGTATATAATTATACTATGGTATAAATACACGAGCATAAGTCTATAATTATATTGGTATGGTAATATCATATATATATATATATATATATATATATATATATATATATAATCAATCCCAGCATGAATAACAAATGAGACTGCATAGCTATTAAATGGATTAAAATAAGATAAGCAACAAAAGGTCCCTCGCAAGAATATTATAGAGTGTATACAAGATAAACAATTAACAGCCTAATCAATATACAATAAGAAATAATGAGACACTAAGATCAAAGAAATTATAAAGGTCAAGAAGAACTATCCAACTTCAATGTAGAGCGTCTTAATCGTCTTTAGACTAGATACTCTGCCTCGAGGTCAAATCTACAATTATAAAGTAAGACTATTTAAGTATCAGAATAATCCTAATAATAAAAATCAAATGAATAATTTATTCCCCATCTATTTAATAAGTTTCTTAATTTCCTTAAATAAGTTTGCACCCATTTTCTTAGCTGATTTATAGCTATTTCGTTAGTCAACCAAATGAATTAATTAATCTATCTATCAATTAATTCATCTACAAATTTAATTAATCTGTAATTAAATCAATCAAATCACCCAATAGCCTTATAATTAATCAATTAATTATTTAACTACCAATCCTATCACTTAGTTGATTAATTATAAGTATTGCGTCACCTGATCACTTATTTAGATTTATAATAACTTAATTAATTCTCAATCATCAATCAAAATAATTCCCTTGAGTTCATACACTAACTAATCTGAATTTAATCATCCAATTAATCCAATTTAAATAATCTGTAAATATGAATTAATCAATCAAGGAGGTCATTAATTAGCCAATTAATTAATAGTTCATAATTAATTAAAGTATGAGTAAAATCCTAATCCAACTAACCTTACCATTAATTACTTAATTAATTCGTTATACAGATATAAATTGAATAACAATTACTCTTGATCCGGCGGTAAGATAGGACCCGATCGATAGAAGATCAAAGTGATCAACGTTAGGTGAGCGTCTGGTCGGGCGAATTACCTCCATGGGCAGCAGGAAGAGTAGCCGGTTCGACACTTCGACAGATCGGTCAGACACCGAGCTTCCGACGCTCATGAAGCTCAACCAGGGAGGCACGAAGGCCGAGCATCCATCCCACTCGGCCAAACAGTGGATGCAGCCTTGATCCGACAGGCAAGACTCCTTTGCCCAACGGGGTGTAGCCGGCAGCAGCTCATCGGCCGAGCGGACGCTCGGCCCGACCGTTGCTTCGCCCGGACGGCCGATTGGCCGAGCAGCTCTCCCACTAGGCCCAATAACAGACAAAGGGAGCAGTTGGTAATATCTTCCTGGGAATCAGTGTTATTGACAAGCGGCGTGGTCGGCGACAGGGTCAAATAGAGAATCGTACGGTGGAAGTTTCCACTATCACGTCAGGGATATGCCAGAGCTGTTAAGGTATGGTGTTAAGCACGTTTTTCTGACACATTTTTTCCAGGTATGCTTTGAGAAGCGTGCATGCCTAGGGAAGCGTGCATGTCTCGAGAAACATGCACACACCTCTCAGGAGCCCTATATAAGGACCCCAGACTTCGTCGGAGGTATGTTTTGGATTACTGTAGCTACAGTTACACTGTTCCTTTCTACTTCATTCTTCATTCGCTTACCAGTGACTGACTTGAGCGTCGGAGGGCCATCGTCGGGGAACCCCTCCCTGGCTCGGCACTAACGACTCTGTGGTTGCAGGCTTAGCTCGTCAGAGGTCCGCATCGCCTTAGTCGACATCCAGTCAACATGAGCGCCATCTTCCCAGCATTCATCTACTCGCACTCGGACAGGATCAAATTTGGCGCCGTCTGTGAGAACGCACCTGAATCCGAGCTGAGCAAATAGAAGAAGTTGGACGTCTCCACACCGTGACGCTCACTCCAGAGGAGCTCGATGCGCTTATTCAAGTACGAGCAGCAAAGATAGTCGAGCAGCAGCAACAAAAGGCACTAGCCGACCGGCTGGCGCAGCAAGCAACGTCGGCCTCGGGGGGTCGAGCGGCGCACGAAAATCGGCCAGAACAACTCTCTATATGGGGGCAGAACAAGATGTCGACCGGCACTCCAGGAGAGGTTCCGTCAGAGCCCATCCCGTTTCACCGGGCATTATTTTAGACACCTTCAGAGATTGATCAGTTCAACCAGGATAGAAGTTCCTCAGATGAGGCCCCCGCTTGGGATGAAAAAAAAAGGCAAAGCGCCCCGAGCCGATTCATCACTCGAACGGATCAACCGACAATTCTCAGAGGTTATTCTGCAGGATCCGCTGTCGAAACACTACGCTCCCCTGGCGATCGGAGAGTATAATGGGTCGACCGATCCGGATGACCATCTGGGTAAGTTCGATAACGCCGCTACCCTTCATCAGTACACAGATAGAGTCAAGTGCCAAGTCTTCCTCACTACGCTCTCCAGCTCGGCCCAACAGTGGTTTAGAAGGCTGTTGGACGGGTCTATCTGAAGCTTCAAAGACTTCCGAATGACTTTCCTTCACCACTTCGCGAGCAGCAGATGCTATCAGAAAACAAGCGTCAGCCTGTTTTCCATGAAGCAGGGCCAGAGGGAAACTCTATGAGCCCACATCCAACGCTTCAACCAAGTTGCAATGGATATCCCCTCGGTCTCGTTCGAGACCATGATGAACACGTTCACGCAAGGGCTCGTGGATGGGGACTTCTTCCGATCGCTCGTCAGGAAGTCGTCTCGCGACTACGATCACATGCTGAAGAAGGCCAATGAGTACATAAATGTGGAAGAAGCTCAGGCAGCCCGAAGGAAGGAGACTCCATCCGAACCATCGGCGCCGACTGAACGACGACCGCCGTCCAGCCATCAACCTCCAAGAGGGCCTCGAGCCGAGGGAGTACGCCCACACCAGGAAGCAAGGCCATATGTCGTCCAACATGTTGCCGCAGAACGACCGAAGCCCAAGGGGAAGGTATGAACCCCTTTGTTCTGCTCATTCCATCAGTTTGTATCTCATAACACCCACGACTGTTGTGGGTTCGATCCGATCGCCCAACCGGCGCCTAAGAGTTATCGTCGCCAATCCCCTTCTCCTGACCGACGACACGAGCATCATCGGGCCGATCGACGAGAAGAAGCAAGGCGATCACCAAGGTGGCCTCATCGGAGAAGCGCGGAGCCGACAAGAGCCGGGCGCGAGTGAAGCAGGCCGTCCGCTCGGGAGGAGGAAAACCAAAGCAATGCTGCTCGAGGCGAGATCAACATCATAGCTAGTGGGCCGACCGACGGGGATTCCAACTAGGCTCGAAAGTCACACGCCCAGTGGTTAGAAATCCATACGGTGGGCTGCAGTCGGGAGTAGGCCAGCGTACCCGAGATCAGCTTCGGTCCCCGTGATCTCGAGGGAGTTGAAGTGCTGCACGACGACACACTCATTATTCGAGCGATAATCGCCAATTACACTATTCATCATATATTCGTTGACACAGGCAGCTCGGTCAACATCATTTTCAAGAAGGCGTTCGACTAGCTTCAAATTGACAAAGGTGAACTGTTGCCAATGAGACGACCCCTCTATACGGGTTCACCGGCAATGAAGTCTTGCCAATCAGTCAGATCAAGATGGCCATCTCGCTCAGGGAGGAACCACTCCGGAGGACAAGGGCCACCAACTTCATCATAGTAGATACCCCCTCAGCCTACAATGTCATTTTGGGATGTCCGACCCTCAATGACTTTTGAGCAATCGTTTCAACCTTCTGCCAGAAGATTAAGTTCACGATAGAAGATCGAGTTGGAGAAGTAAAGGGGGATCAACTGGATGCTCAGAGATGCTCTATTGAGATGGTCAAGACCGAGGTGAAGACCACTCGGAAGACACCCCGGATAGAGGTAAACACCATAACCGAGAAGCCCCCTACTTTAATTTATGAAGAAAAGGAGGAAGTACAAATACATCCAAGCCGAGCAGAGGCGACGACTTTCATAGCATCTAACTTGGAGGCCGAGCAGAAGGCCGAGCTGATCAGATGCCTTCAGTAGAATCATGATGTCTTTGCATGGTCAACGCATGAGCTGCCCGACATTTCCCCGAGCGTCGCGCAGCATTTGCTTCACGTCCGACCAGATGCTCGGCCGATGAAGCAGAGGAAGAGAGACTTCAGCGCTGAACAGAACTTGATCATCCGGGCGAAGATTGAGAAGTTGCTGGAGGACGACCATATATGCGAGGTTCAGTTTCCGAGCTGGCTCGCCAATGTGGTGCTGGTCTCCAAGCCGGGCAACAAGTGGAGGGTCTGCATCGACTTTCAGGATCTTAACAAGGCATGCCCGAAGGACTTCTATCCCTTGCCCGGGATCGATCAGATGGTAGACTCCACGGGCGGGTGCGAGCTAATATGCATGCTGGACACATATTAGGGGTATCATTAAGTGTCGCTTGCCCGAGAAGACTAAGAGAAAGTCAACTTCATCACTGCCGACAGTACGTACTGCTACAATGTAATGTCATTTGTCCTGAAGAACGCGGGAGCTTCCTACCAAAGGCTGATAAATAAAGTGTTTCGGCAGCAGATCGACCGTAACATAGAGGTATATGTTGACGACATATTAATTAAATCCCTCCAAGCTGCCGATCTCTGCACCGATATCAAGGAGACGTGCCAGACCCTTCGGGCATACGGAATCAAGTTAAATCCTCAGAAGTGTCTATTCGGCGCGAAGAGTGGGCGCTTCCTGGGATATACAGTCACCGAGCAAAACTCACTGGTCGGATAATAGCATTATCACGGTTCATCTCCAAGTCGTCCGATCGAAGCCTACCTTTCTTCAAGATTCTGTGCCGAGCCACCAAGTTCCAATGGGATAAAGAATGTGACCAAGCCTTCGAGGAACTCAAGGTGTATCTGAACTCACTGCATGTATTAGCTAAGCCTAATGCTAGTGAACCACTCCGCATCTATCTATCTTTGACCGAGCACGCTGTTGGCTCGGCGCTTGTTCGACAGAACAACTAGTGTACTTCTTAAGCCATATATTAAAGGATGCTGAATCTCGCTACACCGGTCTTGAGAAGCTCGCATTTGCTTTGGTACTCGCCACTCGGAGGTTCCATCCTTATTTCCTCGTGCACACTATTATTGTGATGACCAACAATCCTCTGAGTAGGGTCTTGCTTAACCTAGAGGCGTTCGACCGGTTGATCAAATGGACAACGGAGCTCAGCGAGTTCGACATCCAATATCAACCCCGAACGACCATCAAGGCACAATCCTTGGCAGATTTCATCACGGAGGTACAAAACTCCGAGCCAGATTCAGTCTGGAAAGTATATGCGGATGGGTCATCCACCCGGCAGGGTAATGGGATAGGCATACTTCTTATCTCCCCACAAGAGGAGGGGGTGCAGTTGTCCGTTCGGCTAGAGTACCGGGCAACTAACAATGAAGCCGAGTACGAGAGGCTCTTATAGCCGGCTTATAAGTCGCTCAGCACATTGGCGTGGGCAGAGTTCTTATCCACTCTGATTCTCAATTAGACGCTCAACAGCTGGTTGGAGCATTCGAGATCAGTAACACGCAACTTAAGTTGTATGTCGAAGCCTTCGAAAAGCTGAAGGCAAACTTTCAGGAGATAATCATCCAGAAGATCCATCGAGCAGAGAACCAAGCTGTGGACAAGCTGGTCAAATTGGTAAGCTCACTCTGGCCGATCGTCATTACTCAACCGATCGAGCAAGTATCCTTGGTGATGCATGTCAATCAGATGGAGGGGCTCACTTTCCCCCAGCGATTGGAGAACAACCATAATAGAGATTCTACGGTCGGGAGCTACTCCTTCTGATCGGGAGGAAGCTCGCTTATTGAGAAGAATGGTCGGCCGCTTCACCTTAGTCAGGGACCAGCTCTACAAGAAGGTCTTCTCTAGTCCATTGCTTAAATGCGTTGGATCAGAGGATGCTGACTATATACTGCAAGAAGTACACCAAGGCTCCTGTGGAGGGCATTCTAGCGGTCGATCGCTAGCAAAGAAGATCCTGCTGGTGGGGTACTTCTGGCTGACTCTACAGGAAGATGTCGCTCGGACAGTAGCCAACTATCTATCCTGCTAGAAGTACCACCACCTTTCCCACCGGTTGACCGAAGAGATAAAGGCCTCCACTGTGTCGTGCTTGTTTGACCAATGGGGCATGGATATTGTGGGACCCTTCCCCACGGCGACCGGGCAGCGAAAGTTCTTGCTCGTCGCGGTGGACTATTTCTCCAAGTGGGTTGAAGCCGTGCTACTGGCCAAAATAACTGAGCATATGGTCCAAAAGTTCATCTGGCAGCATATCATCTGTCAGTTCAGCATTCCGTGTTGACTCGTCTCAGACAATGGTAGGCAATTCGTCGGATGGAAACTCAAAGAGTGGTGTGAGGAGTATGGCATCCAGCAGGCCTTCACCTCCGTAGCGTACCCTCAGAGCAACGGACAAACTGAAGTCGTCAATCGGGAGATCTTGTGGATTTTCCGAGTTTGGCTCGACCACATCAGAGGGAGCTGGGTGGACAAGCTCCCCGGCGTGTTATGGGCAATTCGAACAACTCCTAAGGAAGGTACGGGTGTAACCCCGTTCCACCTCGTATACGACGATGAGGTGGTCGTCCCGGTCGAAGGGGGAGTCGAGTCTAATCGAATACAGCACTATGACGAAGACAACATCGAGCGGAGGCTTCTGGAGTTGGACTTCATGGATGAGACGCATGACAAAGTAGTCGTTCGGCTAACGGCTTATAGGAAAAGGATGAGGCAGAGCTACAATGGATGAGTGATCCCGAGGTCGTTCCAGGTCGGCGACCTCATGCGGAAAAAGGTGAAGCCGGTTGGCGATGTCACTAAACTAGAAGCTTCGTGGGCTGGACCATTCAAAGTCATGGAGAAGCTTCGCTCGGGCACCTACTACCTAGAAGATGAAGACGGACGACAACTAGAATGTCTTTGGAGCGCAAATCACCTCTAGTCGTACCGAGTTAGATAAAAGGTGTGCCAATGTAATTGAAGTGTACCTTCCATTTTTCCTGTGTCCTTTGATTGCAGGATTGAAATGAAAAATGAAAGGTTACCCAAATACTCGTCGAGCGGCGACGTTAAACTCATGTCTCCATCGACGGTCGAGCGGCGACCTTAAACCCTGGTCTTCACCAAATTGTGGAGTAGCAATGTTAAACTCATGTCTCCATCAATGGTCGAGCGGCAACCTTAAACCCCGGTCTTCACCAAATCGTCGAGCGATGACGTTAAACTCATGTCTCCATCGACGATCGAGCGGCAACCTTAAACCCCCGTCTTCACCAAATCGTCGAGCGGTGACGTTAAACCCATGTCTCCATCGACGGTCGAGCGGCAACCTTAAACCCCGGTCTTCACCAAATCGTCAAGCGGCGACGTTAAACCCATGTCTCCATCGACGGTCGAGCGGCGACCTTAAACCCTGGTTTTCACCAAATCGTTGAACGGCGACATTAAACCCATGTCTCCATTGACAGTCGAGCGGCGACCTTAAACCTCGATTTTCACCAAATCATCGAGCGGGCGACGTTAAACCCATGTCTCCATAGGCGGCCGAGCGGTGACCTTAAACTCTTGCCTTAGAAGATCGTCTAGTGAAGACGTTAAAACCCAGAGTCGAGCGGCAACTATAAACCCCGGAGGTATGATCCCAACGAATCTTTCAATAATGAAAGTGCGGTCGTAACAATCGATCGGAACTATACAGCTAAATGCTAGCAAAAAGATAGCATATGAGGAGAGAGCACAAAAAGATTTCATTGATAGGTTAAACACTGCCAAATGGTAGTACACTCAAAACTTACAAAAAGCATGCTCTCTACAAGCCCTCCGCTCACTCAATATAATCAAATGCTTCGTCGGGAATGGACTCGAGGAGCTGGACGCGGTCGACATCCTTGTCGGACAGAGCTTCAGAAATATGGTCATTCGTCTTAAGCTGGAGGAGCGTAGCGTCGATTGCCAACTCAAATGAGTGAGCAATCCGATTAGTCGCCTTCTCCAAGAATTGGTCCTAGCGGAGGTATTGTTGCTTCAAGATCGCGAAGCGACCCGGCTCGGCCTCCTAATAGGCAGTCAAAGCAGCATGGGAGGCCGCCAGCTCATCCTCGAGGTGCTTCACTTGTTCTTTAAGTTCAACCTCTTTAGCCGAGCGGCTCTCTCGCTCGGCAGCCAGCAAGCCCTCCGTGTTTCTGAGCTTCTTGGCCAACTGTCGAGCATCCTGGTTCTTTTGCTCCAAGTCGACGATGTCTTGTTGTTTCCTTTTAAAAGCCAGCTCGAGTTTATGATCGTAGGTCTTCAATTATGCCTCAATCTGGCCCATCCTACTGGCCTGTTTGGCCGACTTTTGCTACTCCTCCGTGAGGAGCTGTTGGGCCTTCTTCAAGTCGGCCTGCAAACAAGCGACCGTTGGCCCCTGGGAGGAGGAGGCATCTCCAGAAATTTGAGCTTTTTCAGCTCGTCCTCCACTTGTGCCAACCACTGGCACATGACAATATTCTCCACCCAGTACTGCAAGCAAATATTAGTGCCGAGCGGAGGTAACTTATGAATTGATTGTTGAAAATACTAACCCCAGTGGACATCTCCAGATGGCTATCACCAAGCACGCCTCGGGGGTTTCATGGTTGTTCATGCCCTCGCTTCCTCCCAGATGCGAGCGAGCCGACCACGAAAATAGACTTGATGCTGGGGAGAGCTGGGTTGGTCGCCTGGTATAAGAAAGTCCTCCATCAGCAGGTGAAGAGTGGCGGTGACGAATCGTCACCTGCTCAACGCTGAGTGAGAAGAAGCGCTCGATCCTGAAGTGTGGGCAGGGGGAACTGGAAGGACAGGGGATCATGTTATCCTCCGCCTAGATGGTGGCAAGGAAGCGATCAGCTGCACGGTGAGTGGCTCTAGTAACTCAACCACAGATGGAGTCCAATCGGAAGAAGTAGCCTCCACTGTTGCGAGAGATGGGGATGGGGTGCCTCCCCCTGCAGAGGCTTGGATGGCCGAGGTGGCAGAACGGGAAGGCGCGTCCGTCCGGTGTCTCTTGCGGTTGAGCGGTACTTCATCGCCCAAGGACCCCAAACCCTCAACAGGGATGACGGGTGGCGCTTCTCAAACCGCTCCTGGGTCGGTCGCCCCTCCTGCGCTGGGCGTCCACTTGGCGGTCCCATCGCCCACAATTGTTGTTTCCCCAGCTGTGCCCTCCTGTGAACCGACAGGGGTTAGGCCGAGCCATTCCATCTCCTTGGCTGCAGTTGCTTCAATCTTGGTCTGCTTGGCCTTCATAATGTCGGCTGCTCGGGTGCGCATCATGATGTCAGCTGCAAAAGAAAAATAGAATCAGTTAGACTCAAAGGAAGAAGGTTGAGAAATTCCATACCTAGGCTGCTCGGGAGCTTCATTCAGATTGGACTTAGCCCAAACGTGTACATCACACCCTCTAGCAATAGCTTGTGAATGTCGAACTTCAGGTCGACCAACATATTAGCAGCGTGGAGGTAATCCGGTTGGGTCTTGTATCTCTTCAGATCAGGTTGAGTAGGGAGTCCGACCTGCCACTTGGTCCAGAAGCAGGGCCGCTCGGGGAGTTTCAGGATGAAGAAGTACTCCTTCCAGTGCTTGTTGGAGGTAGGCATTTTATTGAAGAAGACTAGACCGATCCAAGAGTGGAAAAGGTACGTGCCCAGCTCAGACTGCTTGGGATAGTAGAAGTAGTGGAAAACCTGAGGGGTCAGTGGAATGTTGTGCACTCGGAACAACACTACCACGTCGCATAGCAGGCGGAAAGAGTTAGGAACGAGCTGGGCAAGTGGGATGCGGAAGTAGTTACAGACCTCGGTTATGAAGGGGTGAATGGGAAACCGAAGACCAGCCATGAATTGGTCTCGGAAGAAGAAAATCGTGTCATTCGGCGAGTCATTGGGCCGGTCGGACGGGGAGGCTAAAACTATTTCATGGTCGGGCGGGAGGTCGAAAGCATTTATCAGATGCGTGGCATCGCTCGCATCGAACCGAGTCTCTATGGTGGCGTACTAGAGATCGAAAACAGGGTCGGACGGCTGCAAGGAGCTCGCCATTACCGGGAAATGAAAAGACAGGAAAGTGCGAAGGGAAAGATGGCTGGAAAACACAAAAAGCTGGAAAACACAGTGGCAGAAATGAAGCAGCGGGAAAGCAGCAATAGAGAGGGGAAGCTTACGAGAGGGAAAAGGACCACCGCAGAGAGCAAGGAATCGCCGCAGCAGAAAGCTGAGGATTGCTGGAGTAGTGGACACAGAAGAGCCGCCGAAGCAGAATCGTCGGAAAGAACAGAGAAAGCATAGAGGAAGAAATGGCGACGTCGAGGCTTTATCAAGATCGGTGCGGCCGACCGGAGTCGTCCGATCTAGGGCACAGGAATCGGAGCGCACATCTAGCCATTAAATTCGAATCGCCAAACATCACATCAGTAGCTGCCACTTGTGACATGTGGCGGCTGCGCCGGTGACACATGGCGTCCTCCCATAAGGCAGCATTTAATGGGCGTGGGCGCGTACTCGGCCTTAATGGGGATGATTTATGCGTGTTTCGAGGAGATTTGGGCGGCGTCAACATTGACCGCCCGACTCGTACCCCTCCAAGAGCGATGGGGAAAAAAAATCCAAGTACAAAGGCTTAAAGCGCCGATCGGCAGAGAAAGATCAGTCCCACACGGGCCGATCGGAATCCAACCAACCCATTAGCTGATCCACCAATTGGTCACCAGACTACTTGTCCAGTCAGTTGGACTTGCAGCCTCCTTTGACTCCTTCGACTAGACTTGAGGGGGAGGCACGTGATCCGACAGTAAGATAGGGTCCGATTGACAGAAGGTCAAAGTTAGGCGGGCGTCCGGTCGGGCGAATTACCTTCATGGGTAGCAGGAAGAGTAGCCGGTTAGACACTTCGACAGCTCGGTCAGACACCGAGCTTCTGACGCTCATGAAACTCAACCAGGGAGGCACGAAGGCCGAGCGTCCATCCCACTCGAGCAAACAGTGGATGCAGCCTTGATCCGACATGCAGGACTCCTTCGCCTGACGAGGTGTAGTCGGCAGCAGCTCATCGGCCGAGCGGACGCTCGGCCCAGTCGTTGCTTCGCCTGGATGGCCGACTGGCTGAGTGGCTCTCCTGCTCGGCCCAATAACAGATAAAGGGAGCAGTTAGTAATATCTTCTTGGGGATCAGTGTCATTGACAAGCGGCGTGGTCGGTGGCAGGGTTAGACAAAGAATCATACGGTGGAAGCTTCCACTATCACGTCAGGAATATGCCCGGGCTGTTAAGGTATGGCGTCAGACACACTTTTCTGACACATCCTTTCTAGGCATGCTTTTAGAAGTGTGCATGCCTCGGGAAGCGTGCGCACGCCTCTCAGGAGCCCTATATAAGGGACCCCCAGACTTCGTCGGAGGTATGTTTTGGATTACTGTAGCTATAGTTACGCTGCTCCTTTCTACTTCATTCTTCATTCGCTTGCCGGTGACTGACTTGAGCGTCGGAGGGTCATCATCGGGGAACCCCTCCCTGGCTCGGTACTAACGACTCTGTGGGTGCAGGCTTAGCTCGTCGGAGGTCTGCATCGCCTTTAGTCGACATCCAGTCAACGTGAGCGTCATCTTCCCAGCGTTCGTCTACTCGCACTCGGACAGGATCAACTCTTCTTAATTAATCCCCAAATCAGTCATCAAGAAACCAATTACTCCCTGTAATAATCCATTACCAACTATCATTAATCAAGGGTTAAATCAACGGTAATAAAACTTAACTAAACCCTTACCCTAACTGCGGCGGCGTCTTCTTCTCCAGCTATGACTCATGGTCGCAGGCGGACGTCCGTGGCACACTGTTGGAGACGGAATATGGGGGTCAGTGGTGGGTCGCAACGGCGGCGGTGCGCGACGCCAGCATGCAGCAGATTGTTATGGTCGTGTGTATGAATGAGTATCCCGATCGAAGGGGTCGCCGGTTGCAATGGGGCATGAGGTCGTGTCCAACGACGATGGAGGTCGTGAGGGCAAGGGCTGTAGTGGCTGGTCGTGCTACAACGCACGTGGAGAGGAAAAGCGAATAAGAGGTAGCAGCGGCATCGTCCACACGCGAGTGTGGTCCGGATGGAACTTAGGTTTTCATTTTCTCGTCCAATCAACTACTCGTAATAAACCTAAATTATTCCTTAAAATATTATAAATATGTTTTAAATAAAAAAAATCTAAGAAAATTTCAAATATTTGTCTACATTTATTTTATTTGTTTATTATTTTGATCATTATTTCTCGAGGGAGAATTTGCATCATGGATGAAACGCATGGAGGTATTTTTCAAAACTGACTTTGAAATTTTGTTAATAATTAAATATAATTTTGTAGCTCCTAAAAACCCCCAAGGAGAAGAAAAAGAAGAATATCATTGGACCAAGAAGGAGCAAGCAGACTTCGTAGTGAACGAACAAGCCGAGTTCCACCTATTTAGCGTACTTCCATCCCTGGAAGTAAATCTGATCGGAGATTACGAATCAGCAAAGGAACTTTGGGAGAAGTTCCTGGAGCTACACGAAGGAACTTTCGAAACAAAGCTTGCGAGATGGGACCTGCTTCGGAACCAACTGACAAACCTCTGAATGGAAGAAGGAGAGTCAGTAGCACATCTATATGGAAGAATCAATGTGCTAATTACCAGATTAACAAACCTCAAAGAAACAGTAACTAATTGGGGTGCACAAAGGTATGCATTAAATGCGTTCCCAAGAACACCGGAATGGATATCTATAGTAGACTCCTACTATATCTCCGAAGATCTTGAGGTAAGTGTTGGTGCAGGTTGCACTAACGGTCGAACTCAGGTTTTGATAAATGACAAAGTAAGTTAAGTTAGATTTGTTATGATCTAACGATGTAACTAAGAGTGCAGGAGAAGTCCAGATAGGTTGACGGGCTGACCAGATAGCTGGTATAAAGTCTGGATAGGTCAATGGGATGACCGGATATCTAGTACAAAGTCTAGCTAGGTTGACAGGCCGACCGGATAGCTGACACGAAGTCCAGCTAAGTCAACGGACCGATCGGATAGCTGGCACGAAGTCCAGCCAGGTCGACGGGTTAACTGAATGTTTGACAAAATGGTAAGTTAAGGTAAGTCACTGGAGGGGAGTGACTTAATGAGGGCGTGCTTCCTGTTTGATGGAACAGTAGGCATCGATCTAACTTAGATCCATTTCGAAAATCTAAGTTGAGATCTTGACTAGATTCTGGTCTCGAAGAGACAGAATCTAATTACTACTCTATTTTTATAAATTGTCCTAACTTTTGTTTTGCATGGTAGTATAATGTTTATTACCTCGGACTAATCTTTTCTTGCAGGAAAAAGCTTTGCTAGAAAAAGGGGGTCCGGGTGTAAAGCCCGAAAAATTCCCAAATTTATTTTAGAATTATTCTATGATTTTTCTGGAATTATTAGATATTTTTCCGGAATTTTCCGAGTAGCGGGAGTAGCAAAAACAAATAGGTCGCAAAATAGCTTAGGCGGGAATCGAACCCGAGACCTATGGTGTAAGGGATAATGTTAGTAACCAGTTGAACCCAGCAGGGCCGTGCTGAAAGGAAGGAGAACCAAATATATTTATATTAGAGTTGGGTTCATTAAACCACTTAATATAAATAATAAACTTAAGTGGGGTTTGGTTTATTTTGGTTCGGCACCTCTTCACCTCACGACACTTTCTCTTCCAAAACCTCACCGCCGCCTCTCCCTTCTTCTCCTCTTCCTCACGCACGGCACACCAAGGCAAGGGTCCATAGGATCATCTTCCGGCGACGACTCCAACACGAAAGGGGTTCTTCTCCGCGAGAGGAACGCGAAGACGTAAGCGGTTCGTCGAGCGGACAGTTTTCCGGAAACACCTAGCGAATAGAATCGTAAGAAAACCTTACGATTGAAGAAACCCCTCACCTGCAGTATAATTGCTCTCGCTTGTTAGTTTTGGCGTTAGTTCAGTAATTTTATAGTTTTCAGTTTTAGGGCATGCTTTTAGTGCACGCCAAGCATTCGGTAGAATGCCCAGTTCAGAAGGATGTACCAATAGGCGTCCTAACAGCATATAAAATGTAATAGAAACATTTTATTCAGTTTATTATTAGTTATTACAGCTATATGGATCAGATATCCATTGGGTGGGCTCCCACAGAGCTCTAGGTTCAGATAACCTAGCTCTAGGTTCGGATAACCTAGAAAGAGCAAGAATTAATAAGTATTCAGTATTTTACTTTTATTCAGTTGGCATCGTGCTTGGATCAGATATCCATGGGTGGACTCACAATCGTCCCTAGGTTCAGATAACCTAGTAACCTCGCTGGATTGAACTTGCAATCCCGGGTCTCGTAGGGATGTGCGCACAAAACAACATGTTTAGTATTTTCATCTATTATATGTATAGTTTTCAAATTTGAAACCAATTGATGAAAACACTAATTTAGCTTTCAGTTCAGTTCAGTTCAATTTACATGATTTGAGTTCATGTACAGATTTAGACATATGCATGACTAGTTCGGTTTCATGCTCGGTTATATGTTATGCCATGTTTCATTTCAGTTTATGCTTTGTTTGATATGCCATGCCATGCTTGCATGTTCAGTATGTTTTTCCAAACAACATGATTTAAAATCATAATTGCATCGTATGCATGATTTAGTGAGGTAGATGGTTTCTTACTAAGCTTTAAGCTTATAGGTACTACTTTCTTATACTGCAGATACAGGTAAAAGAAAAGTGGACTAGCGGAGGTTGGAGGGCGATGCTACAATGATGTGTGTGTGCAAGGGGTCCGGAATAAAGATCCTTGGGATCTACACGCTTTTAATTCAGTTTTAGTACTTAACACGTCCGGTTTTATGAATTAGTCTTGTTACAGTTTAGTGAACTATATCTTGTTTAGTCATCATGTTTAGAATATGAGTATTCACATTCTTGAGTGTTTTCATGTATCTAGAACTGGTCTCTGTGAGTTGTGGCACGTTCGGTCTGGAAGTTCTGAATCGTAAACTCGATTTCATATCAGAGTTGATCGGGCCGACCGATCCGCTAAAGATCAGATCCTGGATCGGTCACCGATCGATCTGCAGGCATAAGATGTTATCAGATGCTATCTCGATCGGTCGTCCGATCGATCCAAAGACCGAGAGTTCGGGACGAAATCTGCGATCAGCGATCGGTCGACCGACCGATCGGATCGGCCGATGCACCGATCCGAGGCGCAACGTAAACATAAGAGCGCGATCGGTCTCACCGACCGATCAGTGGATCGATCGGCAGACCGATCCAGTGAAAAGAGGGCAGAAGCACGGAGGCTCACTGATCGGTCTCCCGACCGATCCAGAGGGTGCATCCGTGCCAGTATCAGCTGGAACGATCTGTGAATCGTTCCGAAGGCTCAATCGACTTACGGATCGGTTGAAATGTCTGACTGCAGCTAGCAGGACATCCAAGAGGCATAGATTGTCTCTCCTAGCATGTGTACAACACTCAGGTACTCCTAGAATGTCAGGTTAAGACTTTACAGTAATTAGTTTAGCAAATTTCAAATTTGCTCAGTTTTCCGCACAGTATTTTCAGTAGTTAATGTAGCGATCCGGCTCACAGCCTGGTACCCAGGAGTCGGGTCGTTACAGACACAGTTTCCTTCTTACACACACATCAGCATTGTGCCTACAGCTTCCAAGTAAGAACATCTCTCACTCAGTTTGTTTTCAGCTTTCATATCAGTTATGTGTGCTTCCATGTTTGCTCTCATGTTGGTAGTTAATTAATTTATGTTTACAGTGATAGTATTTAACATGTTACCAGTAGTTAACTATAACATGATAGCTTAGTTATATATATGTGTTCTCTGCTATTTAGAAAATGGTACGAGGACGTCCAGCTAAGAAAGCAGCAGCCAGCATTAGTGGCTCAGCTACAACAGCAGTTAGCTGAACAGCAGCAAGAGATAGCCTCCTTAAAGGCTAACCAGCAGACTACTCCCCCAGTCACTCCAGTACCGAACCTCACGACTCCAGTAATCACAGAGGTAGTACCAGCTCAGCCTGCAGTACCGGTCCCAGTAGCCCCAGTAGCAGGGGCTAAGAGAGAAGCTTACCTTATCCAGTGGCAGAGAATTAAGCCCGAGAACTTCTCAGGCACCAGAACCATGGGATGCTCAGGCATGGTTTAAAACACCGGAAAGCACGATGGAACTTCTAGACCGGCACACGAGAAGGTGAAGTGTGCCTCCTACATCGCTTAAGAGACGACGCATGTGGTGGAGCGGATTAAATCGGCGGCCAAGAAACCGATGACATGGGCTAACTCGAGAAAGAATTCTTGAGGAATTCTTTCATATGCAAGTCACAAACCGACACTATGACGAGTTTACAGAATTTCGGGCAACCTATCGCTTCAGGAGGCCGTGAAGAAATTCAACAGTTGGCCGTCGTGTCCGAACTAGTCACTCGGAGAAAGAACGAGTACGCTGATGTCGAAGATGCTCGCACCTGAGATCGCAATGAATGTAGCCGGTGGCTCATAGGCCACAAACCACAGAGGAGCTAGTGAGTAGTGCTCTGATCACCGAGCACTATCAGCACAATATCACCCAGCAGAAGCAGGTTTCCACAGAGCCCAAGGGACAAACTAGCTCAGGTACTCAGCAGAAACAACAGGGACATAACTCCAACTGGAAAGGGAAACGCAAGGCAAGTAGTGACCCAAAAGGAGGACCAGCTGGAAAACATTCCAGACATCCCAAGTGTGCTACTTGTGGGAAACATCATCCAGGAGTTTGCCGCAAGGGTACGCGAGGTTGTTTTGAATGTGGACAGGAAGGGCACATGGCTAAGCAGTGCCCGAACAAGAACAGTCTTCCTCAGCCTCAGCCGATACAGTATGGAGCTCAGCCAGCCCAGCTACACCAGATGTATGCTGTCTTAGATGGTCCACAGATCAGTCAGGGCAGATTAGAAGCCCCCACAGCTACCACAAATGCCAGGATTTTCTCACTGACCAGAGAGGACGTAGCAAATGCCTCGACAGTTGTCACAGGTCAGATCAGTATTTTTCAGCATAATGCAACTGTCTTATTCGATACTGGGGCAACCCACTCTTATGTATCCAGGGCATTTGCCGAGAAACTAGCAACACCTCCAGAAGTACTCAATAGTCAGTTTCTGACAACGCTACCCTCAGGAGACATTATGGCGTCTACGCACTGGCTCAGAGCAGTACCAGTCATTATAGCAGACATGGATCTGATAGTGCTAGAAATGACTGACTACGATGTCATCTTTGGAATGGATTTTCTGATCAGATACGGCGCTTCTATAGAGTGCCGTAAACAGAAAGTCATATTCCAACCTGAAGCAGGAGTACAGTTTGAGTACACGGGGAAGCCAAAGAGGAAAGCCAGGAAGTTTCTCTCAGCATTGAAAGCACAGCAGCTATTGGATTCAGGATGCATGGGATTTTTAGCAAATGTAGTCAACACCAGCCAGGACAAGAACCAACAGCTATCAGAGGTTCGAGTCGTTTGTGACTACCCAGCAGTCTTCCCTGAAGAGCTACCAGGCTTAGCACCAGACAGGGAGATTGAATTCGAGATAGAGCTCATTCCCGGCACAAATCCAATTTCCAAGGCACCATATCGCATGGCTCCAGCAGAACTGAAGGAACTTCAGGAGCAATTACAGGAGCTTCTTGACAAGGGTTTCATACGCCCTAGTCACTCACCATGGGGAGCACCTGTGTTGTTCGTGAAGAAGAAGGATGGAAGCATGCGCCTATGCATAGACTACCGTGCCTTGAACCAGGTCACAATTAAAAACAGGTACCCTCTCCCCAGGATAGATGACCTGTTTGACCAGCTAAAGGGAGCCACAGTGTTCTCTAAAATTGACCTCAGATCAGGATATCACCAGGTTAGAGTCAAGGAAGGTGATATACCTAAAACAGCTTTCAGGACCAGATACGGACACTATGAGTTCGTAGTCATGCCTTTTGGCGTGACAAATGCTCCAGCTACTTTCATGGACCTCATGAACAGGGTATTCAGAGAATACTTAGACAAGTTTGTCATCGTGTTCATCGATGACATTCTTATCTATTCAGGCACTCAGGAGGACCATGCAGAGCATCTGAAAACAGTTTTGCAGATCCTTCAGCAGAACCAGTTGTACGCCAAATTCACGAAATGTGAATTCTGGCTAGACCAGGTAGCCTTTCTCGGTCACATCATCTCCAAAGATGGTGTTATGGTAGATCCCAGCAAGATAGAAGCAGTAAGTAACTGGAAGAGACCCAGGAACGCCAGTGAAATCAGAAGCTTTCTGGGATTAGCAGGCTACTACAGGAAATTCGTAGAGGACTTCTCCAGGATAGCCTCCCCACTGACAGCTCTCACCAGGAAGAACAAGAAATTTCAGTGGACAGAGGACTGCGAGAACAGCTTTAGCGAACTAAAACGGAGATTGACCAGTGCTCCTATTTTAGCTATACCAGAAAACACAGACAGCTTCGACATCTACAGTGACGCCTCTAAATTGGGATTAGGAGCAGTACTGATGCAGCAGGGCAAGGTGATCGCCTATGCCTCCAGATAACTCAAGGATTATGAGAGGAACTATCCTACTCACGACCTTGAGCTTGCAGCAGTGGTGTTCGCTCTCAAGATTTGGAGACATTATTTGTACGGAGCTCAGTGCAGAGTGTATACAGATCATCAAAGTCTGAAGTATTTCTTTACTCAGAAGGATCTGAATATGCGACAGCGTAGATGGTTAGAACTGGTCAAAGATTATGACATAGATATCCTCTACCATCCAGGGAAAGCTAATAAGGTAGCAGACGCACTCAGCAGGAAGTCCAGTGCTACCTTATTATCTTTAGCAGCTATGTCACCACCCCTAAGGAAGGAGATTACGGCCTTTAGTCTCGAGCTTATAGTCGGACAACTTTCCACTATGACCTTAGAGTCTACCTTGCTTGGTGATATTCAGTCAGCTCAGGATCGGGACCCCGAAATTCAGAAAATCAAGCAAGGGCTAGCAGAATCGGAAAGTGGAGAATTCAGAGTGTCCGACAGTGGGGTGTTGTATTTTGGCGACAGACTCTGTGTTCCAGATCGGAGGAGCTACGGAGACAGATTTTAGACGAGGCTCACAGACTCCCTACGCGATGCATCCAGGCTCCACCAAAATGTATCAAGACCGAAGAAACGCTTTTGGTGGCCCGGGATGAAGCGAGACATCACCAGATATGTTAGCATCTGCCTCACCTGTCGAGGGTCAAGGCAGAACATCAGCGACCAGGAGGAGTTCTGCAGCCTATACAGATGCCAGAATGGAAGTGGGAGGATATCTCCATGGATTTTATAGTGGGACTACCGAACCACGAATGGTTTTGATGCCATCTGGGTAATAGTCGACAGGTTGACTAAATCAGCCCACTTTTTAGCTATCAAGATATCCTACTCTATGGAGAAGCTAGCTCAGTTGTATCTCCAGGAGATTGTCAGATTGCATGGAGTCCCACGAACCATTATATCAGATAGAGACAAAGAGGTTTACATCACACTGAAGTGTGTACACTATGGGCACCGGTTAAAATTCAAGACCTTCCATCCTCGCATGATGGTCGACGGAGCGAGTGAATCAGTACTCAAGATATGCCCGAGCTTGTGCCCTAGATTTCAAGGGAAGTTGGTGCAAATATCTGAGTCTAGCAGAATTTGCATACAACAATAGTTATCAGGCCACTATCGGCATGGCACCTTATGAGGCACTCTATGGGCGGAGGTGCAGATCACCAATCTGCTGGTATGAGAGTGGTGAACAGAAGGAACTAGAGCTTCAGACAGATCTAGTAGCAGATACCACAGCAGCCATACAGCAGATTCGCCAGAGGATAGAGACAGCACAGAGCCGTCAGAAGAGCTATGCTGATACACGACGCAGACCCCTAGAGTTTTCAGTTGGGGATACAGTTTTCCTCAGAGTAGCTCCCATGAGGGGAGTCATGCATTTTGGGAAGAAGGGCAAGCTAGCTCCCAGATATGTGGGACCATACCTTATCACGAAGAGAGTGGGCAAGGTAGCATATGAGCTAGAGCTACCTCAGGAGATGTCAGCTGTCCACAACGTATTTCATGTCTCCATGCTGAAGAAGCATATTCCAGACGCCACCCAGGTGATTGAGCCCCGATGGTACAGGTCCGTGATGATCTCAGCTATGACAGTCGGCCTATTCAGATAATAGACCGAGCAGTAAAGAAATTACGGAACAAGGAAGTACCATTAGTTAAAGTCAGCTGGCAAAATCACACAGCAGCAGAGGCGACTTGGGAGACAGAGGCCAGCATGAGACAGAAGTACCCAGAATTGTTTTAAGTTCTTTTATAAGGTATGGGGGATTGTAAAGCCCGAAAAATTCCCAAATTTATTTTAGAATTATTCTATGATTTTTCTGGAATTATTAGATATTTTTCCGGAATTTTCCGAGTAGCGGGAGTAGCAAAAACAAATAGGTCGCAAAATAGCTTAGGCGGGAATCGAACCCGAGACCTATGGTGTAAGGGATAATGTTAGTAACCAGTTGAACCCAGCAGGGCCGTGCTGAAAGGAAGGAGAACCAAATATATTTATATTAGAGTTGGGTTCATTAAACCACTTAATATAAATAATAAACTTAAGTGGGGTTTGGTTTATTTTGGTTCGGCACCTCTTCACCTCACGACACTTTCTCTTCCAAAACCTCACCGCCGCCTCTCCCTTCTTCTCCTCTTCCTCACGCACGGCACACCAAGGCAAGGGTCCATAGGATCATCTTCCGGCGACGACTCCAACACGAAAGGGGTTCTTCTCCGCGAGAGGAACGCGAAGACGTAAGCGGTTCGTCGAGCGAAACACCTAGCGAATAGAATCGTAAGAAAACCTTACGATTGAGGTAAGAAACCCTCACTGCAGTATAATTGCTCTCGCTTGTTAGTTTTGGCGTTAGTTCAGTAATTTTATAGTTTTCAGTTTTAGGGCATGCTTTTAGTGCACGCCAAGCATTCGGTAGAATGCCCAGTTCAGAAGGATGTACCAATAGGCGTCCTAACAGCATATAAAATGTAATAGAAACATTTTATTCAGTTTATTATTAGTTATTACAGCTATATGGATCAGATATCCATTGGGTGGGCTCCCACAATAGCCTCTAGGTTCAGATAACCTAGCTCTAGGTTCAGATAACCTAGAAAAGCAAGTAAATAGTATTCAGTATTTTACTTTTATTCAGTTGGCATCGTGCTTGGATCAGATATCCATGGGCTGGACTCCACATCGTCCCTAGGTTCGATAACCTAGTAACCTGCTGGATTCGAACTTGCAATCCCGGTCTCGTAGGGACGCGACAAGAAGCACAATTGCTGTGGCCTCAAGAAGATGTTTAGTATTTTCATCTATTATATGTATAGTTTTCAAATTTGAAACCAGTGATGAAAACACTAATTTAGCTTTCAGTTCAGTTCAGGTTCAATTTACATGATTTGAGTTCATGTACAGATTTAGACATATGCATGACTAGTTCAGTTTCATGCTCAGTTTATATGTTATGCCATGTTTCAGTTCCAGTTTATGCTTTGTTTGATATGCCATGCCATGCTTGCATGTTCAGTATGTTTTTTCCAAACAACATGATTTAAAATCATAATTGCATCGTATGCATGATTTAGTGAGGTAGATGGTTTCTTACTAAGCTTTAAGCTTACAGGTACTACTTTTCTTATACTGCAGATACAGGTAAAAGAAAAGTGGACTAGCGGAGGTTGGAGGGCGATGCTACAATGATGTGTGTGTGCAAGGGGTCTGGAATAAAGATCCTTGGGATCTACACGCTTTTAATTCAGTTTTAGTACTTAACACGTCTGGTTTTATGAATTAGTCTTGTTACAGTTTAGTGAACTATATCTTGTTTAGTCATCATGTTTAGAATATGAGTATTCACATTCTTGAGTGTTTTTCATGTATCTAGAACTGGTCTCTGTGAGTTGTGGCACGTTCCAGTGCCGGAAGTTCCTGAAATCAGAAACTCTGATTTCATATCAGAGTTGGATCGGTCTGCCGACCGATCCGTTACAACATCAGGATCCTGGATCGGTCAGCCGACCGATCCAGAGGCATACAGTATGTTACTGTATGCTATCTGATCGGTCGTCCGATCGATCCAGCACCGAACAGAGAGTTCGGGACGAAATCTGCAGTCACTGATCGGTCGACCGACCGATCAGTGAGCAGCTGGATCGGTCGACAGACCGATCCAGAGGCGAACAGAAACATAAGAAGCGCACTGATCGGTCTACCGACCGATCAGGGTGCTTCTGGATCGGTCGGTAGACCGATCCAGATGCGAACAGAACGCAGCAGAAGCACGGAGGCTCACTGATCGGTCTCCCGACCGATCCAGAGGGTGCATCCGTGCCAGTATCAGCTGGAACGATCTGTGAATCGTTCCGAAGGCTCAATCGACTTACGGATCGGTTGAAATGTCTGACTGCAGCTAGCAGGACATCCAAGAGGCATAGATTGTCTCTCCTAGCATGTGTACAACACTCAGGTACTCCTAGAATGTCAGGTTAAGACTTTACAGTAATTAGTTTAGCAAATTTCAAATTTGCTCAGTTTTCCGCACAGTATTTTCAGTAGTTAATGTAGCGATCCGGCTCACAGCCTGGTACCCAGGAGTCGGGACGTTACAGAGTGGTATCAGAGCAGGGTTCCTTACTTCCTACACACACATCAGCATTGTGCCTACAGCTTCCAAGTAAGAACATCTCTCACTCAGTTTGTTTTCAGCTTTCATATCAGTTATGTGTGCTTCCATGTTTGCTCTCATGTTGGTAGTTAATTAATTTATGTTTACAGTGATAGTATTTAACATGTTACCAGTAGTTAACTATAACATGATAGCTTAGTTATATATATGTGTTCTCTGCTATTTAGAAAATGGTACGAGGACGTCCCTAAGAAAGCGGCGGTGAGCCCGACATGAGGCGGGCGATTCGGTGCCTCCCTGACCTTACAAAGATTAGTGGCTCACCACAGCTAGCGTGAGCAGGAGATAGCCTCCTTAAAGGCTAACCACAGACTACTCCCCACCACTCAGATCGAACCTCACGACTCGGTAATCAGAGGTAGTACCACCGCAAGACGGGTCCCAAGAGCCCGATGGCGGGGCTAAGAGAGAAGCTTACCTTATCCAATGGCAGAGAATTAAGCCCGAGAACTTCTCAGGCACCAGCGAACCATGGGATGCTCAGGCATGGTTTAAAACACTGGAAAGCACGATGGAACTTCTAGACTGGCCAGAGCACGAAAAGGTGAAGTGTGCCTCCTTCTGTTTAACAGGAGACGCACGCATGTGGTGGGAGCGGATTAAATCGAAGTGGCCAGTAAACCAGATGACATGGGCCAACTTCGAGAAAGAATTCTTCGAGGAATTCTTTCATATGCAAGTCACAAACCGACACTATGACGAGTTTACAGAATTTCGTCAGGGCAACCTATCAGTTCAGGAGGCCGTGAAGAAATTCAACAGGTTGGCCCGTCTATGTCCAGAACTAGTCAGCTCAGAGAAAGAACGAGTACGCTTGATGCTGAAGATGCTCAGACCAGAGATCGCAATGAATGTAGCTGGTGGCGTTCATAGGCCACAAACCACAGAGGAGCTAGTGAGTAGTGCTCTGATCACCGAGCACTATCAGCACAATATCACCCAGCAGAAGCAGGTTTCCACAGAGCCCAAGGGACAAACTAGCTCAGGTATTCAGCAGAAACAACAGGGACATAGCTCCAACTGGAAGGGGAAACGCAAGGCAAGTAGTGACCCAAAAGGAGGACCAGCTGGAAAACATTCCAGACATCCCAAGTGTGCTACTTGTGGGAAACATCATCCAGGAGTTTGCCGCAAGGGTACGCGAGGTTGTTTTGAATGTGGACAGGAAGGGCACATGGCTAGCAAAGGTTCGAACAAAACGATCTTCCTCCGCCTCACCGATAAGATGGAGCTCGACCACCAACTACACCGGATGTATCGTCTTAGATGGTCCGGATCAGTCGAGGCGATTAGAAGCCCCCACTACCACAAATGCCGATTTTCTCACCGAGAGGGACGTAGCAAATGCCTCGACAGTTGTCACAGTCGATCAGGATTTTCAAAGATAATGCAACTGTCTTATTCGATATCGGGCAACCCACTTATGTATCCGTGGCATTTGCCGAGAAACTAGCAACACCTCGAAGTACTCAATAGTCGGTTCGACAACGCTACCCTCGGAGACATTATGGCATCTACGACGGCTCGAGGCGGTGCAAGGTCATTATAGCGCAGGAGCTTTTGGTGATCCGATAGTGCTAGAAATGACCGACTACGATGTCATCTTTGGAATGGATTTTCGATCGATACGGCGCTTCTATAGAGTGCCGTAAACAGAAGGTCATATTCCAACCTGAAGCAGGAGTACAGTTTGAGTACACGGGAAAGCCAAAGAGGAAAGCCAGGAAGTTTCTCCCAGCATTGAAAGCACAACGGCTATTGGATTCAGGATGCAGGGGATTTTTAGAAAATGTAGTCAACACCGGCCAGGACAAGAACCAACAGCTATCGGAGGTTCGAGTCGTTTGTGACTACCCAAGTCTTCCCTGAAGAGCTACCAGACATGGAGATTGAATTCGAGATAGAGCTCATTCCGCACAAATCCAATTTCCAAGGCACCATATCGCATGGCTCCCGCAGAACTGAAGGAACAACTAAGGAGCTTCTTGACAAGGGTTTCATACGCCCAGTCACTCACCATGGGGAGCACTGTGTTGTTTGTGAAGAAGAAGGATGGAAGCATGCGCTATGCATAGACTACCGTGCCTTGAACCAGTCACAATTAAAACAGATACCCTCTTCCCGTGATAGATGACCGTTTGACCAGCCTAAAGGGAGCCAGTGTTCTCTAAAATTGACCTCGGATCGGGATATCACCAGGTTAGAGTCAAGGAAGGTGATATACCTAAAACAACTTTCAGACCGGATACGGACACTATGAGTTCGTAGTCATGCCTTTGGCGTGACAAATGCTCCAGCTACTTTCATGGACCTCATGAGCAGGTATTCAGAGAATACATAGACAAGTTTGTCATCGTGTTCATCGATGACATTCTTATCTATTCAGCACTCAGGAGGACCATGCAGAGCATCTGAAAATAGATCCTTCAGCAGAACCAGTTGTACGCCAAATTCACGAAATGTGAATTACGGCTGGACCAGGTAGCCTTTCTCGGTCACATCATCTCCAAAGATGGTGTTATGGTAGATCCCAAGAAGATAGAAGCGATAAATCGAAGAGACCCAGAACGCCGTGAAATCGAAGCTTTACGGGATTAGCAGCTACTACAGAAATTCGTAGAGGACTTCTCCAGAATAGCCTCCCCACGGCCCTCACCGGAAGAACAAGAAATTTCAGTGGACGGAGGACTGCGAGAACAGTTTTAGCGAACTAAAGCGGAGATTGACAATGCTCCTATTTTAGCTATACCAGAAAACACAGACAGCTTCGATACAGTGGCGCCTCTAAATTGGGATTAGGAGCGATACTTGAAGGCAAGGTGATCGCCTATGCCTCCAACTCAAGGATTATGAGAGGAACTATCCTACTCACGACCTTGAGCTTACAGCAATGGTGTTCGCTCTCAAGATTTGGAGACATTATTTGTGCGGAGCTCAGCGAGTGTATCTGAGATCATCAAAGTCCAAGTATTTCTTTACTCGA